>NC_135168.1:15437369-15785869 GCF_041146795.1 Maylandia zebra | reverse complement strand
TTTCTTTGTTCAATCCTTGATGGTACTTTGTCCTGCTTCTTTGTTGAACATTAAAAGAACAGACATAGAAACCCAATCTGTCAAGCCACCCGGAACCTGAAGTTTGTGAAGTGTGCAAAAGAACACTGAAATATGCTTCTAGCTCGACTGCTGCTGGTGCAATGCGTTTCATCCCACCTGTCTCAAACTATAGCACACCCATCTCCAAAGCCTTCAGAGTGGCAGCATCACAGTTGGAGTTGTTGTGAGATGCATTTGTGATAACAGATAAGTGCAGCATGTGTGATATGCTAATGTATGCGGCATCCTTTATTAGATTGAGCTGTACCGTGTGTCTGGATTTATCAGAAAATCAAACGTTACTGTGCATGAAAAATCATCATGTGCGGGCTTGTTTTTGTACATGGAAACAGTGATGACAGAAATAAAACAAGAACCAGATGGTGTTGAGTGTTTTCTTATGCAGTAAATGCTGCAGCCTCCCCGAGGCTTTTTCACACTTTTCACTTGTCCTTTTACAACGGCGCCCTGAAAATATTTAAACTGACTAAATTTAAAAGATTCAAAAATAGCAAACTCGTGTTGTTTTGTCTCATTGATTCCTGTCTGACAGGAGCAATCAATTTGCCGAAAGGGTTTCATGCTCCAATCCTATTAGCTCACCCCAAAGACGGTGTGCTTGGTAAGCCTGTGAATTGTTTTTGTTAGCGACTTTGGCATGCTAGTTTATGCAGGGTTCACATCAAAGTGTCAAAAGCCAATCTGTAAACATATCTATGTTTGCGCTCACATTAATTGTTTTTACAGAGGTAGTGAGTCGGCACCTACTTCTGCCTTGAATTCCCTTAAATTTTTCAGTACAAACTGAATTATTCAGTCTCGCATTCAGCTACTTTTTGACATTTGAGATTTATAGCTCATGTAGGTTTTTGGGCAAGGAATGCAGTTCGATATCCTCGGTCAGCATGAAGATGAATCCAAATATCACTGTTTGCCTTCATTGCTGCTCCAGTATTGATTCTTTAATGCTGTAAACCTTGACTAATGTCCTCACCCAACATGCTAGCAAGTGGTGGTCCTCTGCAGCCGCACAGCGGTTTAGCTCCAGACATTTGCTATCGGTCTTTGTTGTGACTCTTGCTTCATTTTTGCACTACTTCTAACATCTGAGCACTTTTTATCACATCGTTTGTGTCAAAAGACCCAAGCAAAAAGCCCTCTCCGTCTCTGCCTCCACTCCAGTGCCTGTCAAACTAGATAAGGCAAATTGCTGGTGTCTGTGCTTTAGTCATGTCCTCCTGCCCCTCCTTTCTTCGTTACAAGTGGATAGCCCTTCCTCTCAATCTGCAGTTTGTCTCTATCTAGGGTAACATAGCTGATTCTTATTGGACACAGCCAGGGTTCAGCAATTCAGTATCTCTGAGTATACTTACTGTACAGCTCACGCACATGCTGCATTTGAAGCACCGAGATGTTTCCTGCCCACTTTTAGCCTCAATCAGGATCAGTGGGAGCCTCGGTGCTATCTCTGAGAATGACACTGTGCAAAGGAGAGTAGAAAAGGACAGGGTGCAATTAAGACGCACTCCCTCGCTTCCCCTACGAATCTCTGTACTCTCTATGTGTCACCAAGGTGACATTGCTAAGGGCGCTCCAATTTTTTTTCTTTTTTTTCCTTTTCTTTTTTCTTTCAGGTACAGAGGCTTGGCCTCACATTTGTACCATTAATCATCTCGAAAGCTGTGATGTTGACATTAAAGAATTTTTTTTTACCACTACATGCCTCAAATGAGCCTTTTATCAAACAAATTATTACCTTCTATAATGAGTCCAAAGAAAGAATCAATTCAGTTTGTAGGTGGAACAGTATTGTGTGTAGAGAAGAATTATAATTTCTATATACGGGCAGAAGGCAAAGTTTGTAAAGATGACATTCTGGTCCTTGCTCAAATATTCCTGTAATAACTCCTCTTCTTCTTCTGCTTATTTTTCCACTTTATTTTCTGTAAGAGAACATAGCCTTCATGGTTTCTCCACTTTTCATTCACTATAATTTATCATTATACACATTCATAGTTTTGATTGTTTTCTCTGTTTCTGCTATTATTTGGGAAATTCTGTGTTAATCCTGGAGTCTAACTGTGTCTGACTGTTTAGTAATGTGGTAAATGCTGCGTGACATGCGGTTACATTACATTATGGTTATTTGCTTGTTGGATGGAAGAGTGTTGGAGTGATCTTGGAGCAAGAGAGATAACAGACTCTCAGACTTTATAAAAAAAAATTAAAAAAGCTTTTTTTTTTTGTCCCATTTTGCCAAGTGAAACAGTGATTTCTCTTTCACCAGCTTCTATCCAGAATTTGAAACACGCCTCCACATATTCGTTTACTAATCAGTGAGCAGACACAATCCTAACGGCTGAGCCGTTCTGCTGCCATACTTATATTTTGAGTCTCCTCTGCAAAATCTGTCGAGGGAGCGCTTTTCGTCTTTACACTTCAGCAAAGTTTTCTTGCTGCAGAAACTGTATACTCTCCTTGTCTCAGGAGCGGGAACTTATTTCTAAGAAAGTTTTTATTTACAGTATTTCTTCCAAACTCAGAGCACAGTAGAGTAAAAGCATGAAATATTTATGGACATATGCTTATGAACTCTAAAGCCATTTTAGTCTGGACACTGTAGGAGTCCCCTTATTCGGCCTGGGGCAGTAGACAGTCAGAAGCCAAATTCCCATCAGTGCAGCTCTCCAGCTGAGACTTCACAAGCTTGATCCTTGCAACAATCATCAGCAGTAATGTGTCATGACCAAGTGCCCTTGAGGGAAGAAAGCTGCACCTTAATCTGCTCTTAAGTTAGAGGCAGACATTGTGTATGTGAGAAAATCATAGCAAAAGGATATACGATGGTATGCGAAGTGATAGTTTGGGGGGTAGCGGATGATTGATAAGTATATTTAATCCATTCCATTACACTGACTTATAGCTTATGGTAAGACTTATGTATACAGTAATGTGTGATGGAAGTGTAAATAAGAGAGGACCACAGTGGCGTGCCAAAACGACCTTAGCATTCTTCTTTTTCTTTACTTATTTATTTATTTTTGGCTCAATAGCTGTACCGCTGCAGCTGATCTACGTCCTACACACTGCGGTACATCTTAGATATTAAAAATGTCTTTGTCTTTTCTGGGAATGTTAGGAAGTTATTACACAAACAGACATTAAAATTCTAGTCAGATTACATAGTTTATTTGTTATTTGTGGCTCTGATTCGGGGTGCAGCCAAAACCTTTCAGTTCACTGAGTGTTTTCATCACACTGTGTGCTTTATTCAGTGAGCAGACGCATGGATCACAGTTCAATTAAAGTCCCAAGGTCGTGTGTTTGATGGCGTCACACGTAAAGCCTTCCCACGGACCTATTTGTCTTTGTTAGAGGCTCATGTATAATGCTTTCGGATACAAAAGACAGATTGGTCAGATCGTCCTGTCAGAGTCTCGCCAGACCGTGCCTTCATTTGAATTTGTCCTTCAATCAATTAAATCAATGAAAGGAACTAATCAGAGAAGGGACAAGCAGCGTGGCTGCATACTTGATTTCCCATACATCCAGGGTTACGATGGCTTATGGTACAGCGCTGTGGGAGAACGACATCATGCGACCATTCAGAGGTGTCATAGATCCACTAATTAGGACAGAGGCAGTGTGAATTCACACAAGTTGCTGGATGTGAATAATTAAGTGCTTCCAGCATGCACTTCTTCCCTTTGATGTTTTTTTCCCCTTTGAAGAGAGTCCCACTATATCAGCACCCTTTAAAAGCCAGTTATAGCTGCCTCTTGTTAAAATATTAATCTTTAGTGACTCACCAAATACGGTGAGTCCTTAGTGAAATGCACTATTATTAGGGGGTGGTGCACTGCACTGTATTTATGTCTACCGCCTCTTTGTGACTAGAGGAGAGCAGGATCCCTGTTAAGTTAAAAGAAAATTATTTTACATAATGTATACTTCAGCTTTGCGGAGAGTTTCAAGGAACCCACTAAAACAGCTGTAGAGCATTTCCCAGCATTGAAGTATTAGGTTATATCAGTTAAAACAATGATTAAGGCTAGTTCCCCGTGTGCTGCCTTGACTCCCTGAACTATTTAAATCAGATTGCCTGAGTTTTATGCAGTATAAAATAAACCAGTCATTTGGACTATAATTTGTTACCTCTCATTTAACCCTAGAACACTAGCGCTATAAATAGTAACACGATCACTAATGCCGGGTGATTTTTTACCCGATATAATATAACCAATGAAAAGTAATCAAATATATGAAAATATGACAACACATGACAAATTAGAGTGGTCTTCTTTTACTTTCAACTGTGCCATGTCTAACAAAATGAAAAATAAAACTCCTAAAACAAAATAATGCCTCTGGAAAGCTGGTCTTTGGTCCACCCATTCCTGGGACATTTGAGACTTCCCTGGTGAAGGCACAGGCTCCTCGACACGCAAACAGCTGCAGGAGAGAGAAATCATGTAAATCTATTTTCTCGGGTGTAAATCACCCAGCGATAGTGTTCTAGGGTTAAAAATAAACAGCAGTTTGTTCTGAAACATAATTTTCTGATGGCTTATGCAGAGTACTTTAGATCATGAATTTGAAAATTATCTTTGCACATTCTCTTTATGTTTATACCATTATGAAATGTGTGGTGTTTGTTAGGTCTAGTGAGCTTAGCAAAGATGCTGCAAGCTGAAGTAACAAAAACACACAGTGCCACCACTGTTCTTTCTCTTTATTAATTAGACATAATATTAAAAGTTAATTTAAAGTAAGTGTGAGTCTTTATGTCAAGCTAATTACCTCTTAGTTCCAGCTCTGTAGTTAACACCAAGCATGTTACCTAGAATGGTGAACAGTTCCTTTAAATACATTGTTTTAGCAGATTTGAACTACTTTATATTTCTGTTTTATCTGGATTTGTCTGGCTAAATTTTCAATCCTGTAAATTAGTGTTGTTGGGTTTTTTTGTTCTTTTTTTCCCCTTCAGGCATACTTTACAAAGGGAGTGGGGAGAACCAGTTTATCTCTCTCCAGCCCCCTGTGATTTCCACTGTTATGGGGAATGGACGGCGTCGAAGCATCTCGTGCCCCAGCTGTAATGGGCAGGCCCAAGGCAACAAGCTCTTGGCACCGGTGGCTCTGGCATGGGGTATTGATGGAAGCCTGTATGTGGGAGATTTCAACTACATCCGCCGTATCTACCCATCTGGCAATGTCACAAGTATCATGGAGCTGAGGTGAGGCTCATTTGTATGGGTTTTGTAATGCGCTAGACAGTTTACAAAGTATGTCATGTATTATGCAACAACATATTAATTTCAAGATTTAACTGTTAACCCTTGAATTTAACTAAACTTGAATCTTCATTTACACAAACGGATAAATAAAAAACTGCATATGCATTGTCCACATTTTTATAAGAAGAAGCCACATACTGTACCCGACCCCAAAAGTGTGAACGAGAATATGAATCCCACATTTGTTCGGCGTGGAGAGGGAGACTGAAAGGGCATGGTGGACAGATTTTCAGTCACACAAATCTCTCCCCTGGCCGTAGAAATTTGAAATCTTTTACCAATCCATCTCCATAATTAGGAAAGACATCCTGTCTTCAGCGTGTAATTGGGATGATTTACGCCCTCATGCCAAGTTGGCTTTTCACAGCAATGACTCTGATTCGGCCAGTTGGCCTATTTCAGAGTAGCAGATGTTGATTAAATGTACATTGGACCGTCACCCTCCATGAGACACATACATGACAAACATATGAAAACTGCCTTAAGAGGACCAAGGTCACCACACTGTTGGCAGGTGGTGTTCATGCACTGATTTGGGAGTTAATATTAGGGTTACAAGGGTGAATGATTCTTTAAAATCTAAAATGAGCAAGTGGTTTGGGCGAAAAAAGAAAAAAAGCCACCAGAAATGAGTCAATATACCTGCACAGGTATAGTTTAAGACAGCATAGCTGTTGTGTTGGAAAGTATAAAATAATATAGATGGGAAAAACGTATAATGCAGTAAACAAGCATGCATGCTCAGCAGCCCGTCACTAGATAAATAATACTTTAAGAAATGGTTTATGACTCTAAGCAACTATTTTACTCTGTTTACGGGAAGAGGAGCATAAAACACTACACTGAAGACTTGTGTTAGCCTTATTAAATTTAGTCTGACATAAGGAAAAGCAATGTCTCTGTTCACAATAGATGGCAGTTGCAATACATAAACCGCATAAACCAGTGCAGCAGGTGAAAGTCCATGTTTCTTTGCCTAATGTGTGGTATCATTCATAGCTTGGAGAAACAGAAGCGGCTGAGTTCGCTTATTTAGAATTTGCTGTTCTCTCTCAAACATTCAAAAACCAAAGTGGGTTGAGTTTCCGCTACGTGTCATGCAAGTTTCCTTGGTAACAGTACAAAAGTTATTCCCTCAACCTTTTTAAGTAAAGTGCAACATCTGTGTTGAGATTCTGCCTTCAGTGTTCAGCAAAGGGACAGAATCAATATTTCAATATGTGAGGTTAAAATTGAGAAATCCAGTGGTAATGGAGGATGATCGCAAGAGTGCACGCTTTCCTCTCTGCGTCTACTTTCTGCCAAACTGTCACTGACTTTCTCTAGTGGCTTTGTTGACTTCAATGAGACTACTTTGCACTCCTGTTTGTTTGTCTTTCTTCCTTTAATAGACTGTGTGAAGAAAAATGCTATTTTTAAGCTTGTTTTAGTGCAAATCTTGCTTTTAATTAGCAATAAAATAGTCAAGCCTGATTCATTCCTATGATTAAGTAACAAAAAAAGAAAGAATAATTGAGTAAAAACTTGAAAATCAAACTATCCCTTCAAGATATACCAGTTTCATTGTCTTTTTCCTCTTTTTCTGCTTCCTTTGCATCCTATCATAGAAATAAAGACTTTAGACACAGGTAGGTGTATTGTCTTAGTGCATGTTTTGTTGTTTTCTTTCTGCATGTCATCATCCTTGTAAATATATGAATAACCTTCCCCTTTACAGTCGTCTTTAGCAGCAGTGATTATCATGTATAATTGTAACAGAACAATTATAGCTTGATTACATCTCAGCAAGATAAAGAGTGCACCGACTGTCAGAATTAGTGATTATTGACATAGTGTAAAACATTCAACTTTCATGCAAGTAATCACTACGTGTGACGCAGTCCAACTCGGAGCGCTGCAATAAACAGTATCATTGTGAAGCTTATGATTACATTTCCATCTGACAGATGTTCTCTTGTAGAGGGACTTACACAACTGCTTTGTATTCCTGATTAAGACAACAGCACTCTATCAAGTGAAGCTACGGAACACATTTCATACATTCCACTGGTGTAAGAGCAGGATTATGGAAAATGCGTGTGTGACTTTTTATATGAATTTAAGATTAATTTGCTTAACTCACCTGGTGGGCTTTAATTCTGTTTTACTTCTTGAATTCAGATTCGCTGTATTTCTCATTTCAAACACTTGGCAGAGAGAAGGAGGGATATGTGGAATGGCATTTACAGATAAACCTAAAAAAAAGAAGAGAGAGACAAGAGTCGGTTATAAATAAGGTAAAACAAAAAGGCAGTGAAGGGAGCATAGAGGCAGAGTGACGTGAAAGTCTTGACACCACAAGAGCTGCTGAATACTGGATCAGTCAGACAAATCAGATTGCCTGCAGAACAATGCCAGCTACCAAGAGTTTGTGATAGTTTCATCAGAGGATGACTACCACCTGCGCTTGCACCTGGGACAGGTACGGTGAAACTTTTGAGCTACAGGGGAAGATGAATAATTTGAGAACAGACACAGTCACTGGTTAATCCTATAGTCAAGCAGCAGCTTTTTTATCATTGATGGCCTTGGCACAAATGATACAATTTTATCACAAACACATGGCAAATCCTTCACAACTTACATTTTTAAAGGAAATGACCAAATAAGCTTCACACAGGTAATATTTATTATATGACCGTTTGATTGGACTGTATAACACCATACTGGTGTCTCCGTTATTACGCCCACCCCCTGAAGATTGACTGTAAAAGAAAGGGTTACTAATGTTTAACTTGTTGAATTCTTTATGGAACTTTGATAGCAGCCACCTATTTAGGGCATTTACTTTGACTCATAATAGCTGTCAAATTTTACGACTCCATCTTCATCATTTTACAAAGATGTTTCATTGCCACATTTATTTTGCCGTCACATTATCCACTTCCATTGCCGGTCAGCATTGAGAAAGGTACCATTAAGCTGGAGTACAAGCAGAGAAGCCATGTTTACGACTGCGCTGTAAAGCACTCGCTTTTTCATGTTAACTGCCTCTGTTGTATGTATCCATCCTGCCTTAACTGTAGTTCTTAAATATGTCGAGTTTTTTAAAAATGTGACAGTAAATCACAGTTTTGATAGCTTCTTTTTAAAAGTATAAATACCAGTTGATAGTGTGTTGTAAATTCGTTTGATTCTTTGTCCCATTATGTGACAATTGAATGCAAATAGAAACAAGAATTCATTAGTAGTTGCATGTTGTTAACATAAGCCAGTCATTTCTGTATTTCCAAAGGCTTCTTCCCACAGGGGAGTGATAGGAAATGAAATGATCTGCTGCACAAGTTGTCAATTTGTGCTTTGTACACCGAAACCCCACTGCAGTGGTATCCTGTTGAATTTTGTTTGACTCCCATCTATTCAACCTTCTCTCTGTTTCCACTCTTTCATCCTCAAAGGCTCTGCTCTTCTTTCACTGTTATGGAAATTTCTCACAGTTTCTTGCAAAATTCAGAATAAACATTGTTTCTTGCTACCATTTACTTTACATGCACATGACAATTTTTGCTATCTGGGTCTTAAGGTTTGTAATTTATGCAACAACTGGACCGAACAAAGTTACACTTAATTAGGAAATGAACACTCTGTATCACTGGTACTAATTAATGCCACTACACTTAAGATATATACTTTAATGTACTGCCTCTTGGATGTTCTGAAAGTACTTTCTACCTATACTGCATATACACCTATGCATACAGATGAAACGACTTGAGAAATTCACTGTGCTCTTCATATTACTCTTAACTCTTAATGGGGAGGGATTTTCAGAGAGAAAAATCTGGCTAAATTTCATCAGGGTTAGCTGAAGTTTAGAGGTAGATTGAGGTATTTCAGATATTAAGGCATCGATCACGTTTTAGGAGCAAATTGTTGCCATTAAAGTACAATCTGGCTGGACTGTTAGAAAAAGGCTTTTAAAGAAAAAACCTTTCTCCAATTACAGTATATAACTGAGTTATCATCTTGAATGCAGTAACAACCCAGCACACCGGTACTACCTGGTGACTGATCCAGTGAGCGGCCAGCTGTATGTGTCAGACACAAACTCCCGGAGGATCTACCGACCCAGAACTTTGGCTGGAAGCAAGGATCTGCCGTCAAACGCAGAGGTGGTAGCGGGAACCGGCGAACACTGTCTGGCATTTGATGAGGACCACTGTGGCGATGGCGGCAAAGCTCCAGAGGCCTCTCTCATTGGACCCAAAGGTATAATTTAAAACTAATGAAGATACTGTATTCAAATGAAGGGGCTGAACACATTGATGAGTTTCTCATTCAGGAGTGGCATTGGGCTTTGAGCTCTGTGCCAAGAACCGGCTCACTGATTTTAATGAATGAAATTTGGTTGCGATTCATGTGTTATCAATTCAGATTACTTCCATACAACTAAGAAAAACAGAGATGCTTTGTTAATTAAGGCTCTGCACTGCTGCTCCCAATCAAAAAAGTTGTTGCAGAACTGGTTTTGAATATTTGTATATTGCTTTTAAAATCCTTAGAATTATTACTTTGTTTCTTAAAGAGGCTTTTTTTTCTCCCACAAAAAGCTCCTGCTGTCAGAAACCCACTCTACACAACCTGTTGTCCACATTCAAATATCACATGGTCATTTTCTGGAAGAAAAGGCAAGGATGAATTGTTGTGCGCACTAGTTGTTGCCCGCTCTGAATGCCAACTGCAATAGCTCAGCTTCAGCTGGGTGATAAAGGCTTGAGCGGAGGCAATCTGAGGGAGCGACTCTAATGATGGAGTGGGTGGAAGCCGGGACCATAGAAGAAACAGCAGATGGCTCCTTTTTTTCTCCTCTCAGACATGTGCTGAACTCTGCTCAAATGTGACACTTTTCATCTGTCTGAGAATCTCAGACTGTCAAATAGCCAGCTCCCTAGGATTCACCGTGGGCTCCCTCGGCTCATCAATGTTTTAGCAGAAAGCAATCTTGTGCAGACCTAGCCACAGGTCAAACCAAATCACTCACCTTCCATAGAAGCTTTTAAAGACTTCATTGAAAAAGAAATAATACTCTGGAGGTAGAAGTGAAGTTATAGTATGTTCAGACTGGTAGAAGTCCTTCAGAAAACTATAGATCATGCTAATTACAACATCCTGAAATCTCAGAAATTAAATTTAAATTGTAAATAGAAAAGCGCAGAACATTTAAATCTCTGAATGTGAGGTATGGCCGAGGTCTCATATTAAACAGCACAGTGGCATGGAAAGTGATGTGGAGGCTTGCATAGTCTGTTAATGTATTTTCCCAGTTTGGGACAAATGGTTATTGCAACTCCACACTGGCTTGGCTCCAGCTTACGACTCTGAGCTGACTCTCAATCACCGAGACAATTTAGTCCACAGTTGTCACCGAGGCAACTGCCTGTCTTTCACCTCTTTCATCCAAAACTGTCTAAAGCTGTCATTTTCATTCCCCTGCTTATTTATTTCTCAAATGGTGTGCAGATTGTTGATGATTGCCGACGTAAAAAAAAAATCTCCACAAAGCACCACTCATTGACATCCCTACCTCCCGAGGTCTCTTTTGGACAGGAGGGTTACGAGACAAGGCAAAGTGCATATATACCGTATGAATACAGCCTTTCCCACTTCTGCCTGTGAAATTATTTAATAGCAGAAAAGCAGACTGTGAATTATTGATGGCTTTGCTTTTTGCAGTGACCTGAATAATGGGAAGGCAAGCTTGACACATGTATCCATCGTGTTCTGTCCACTGAGTCATGCAGGCATAGATGCAGCGTATCTAACATGTTTTTTTTTTTTTCCTGTTATCACAAGCTTTTTCCTTTGCACTTCTCTTCTCCATTCTCTCCCTCTCACCTGTTTTCAACAGGCATTGCAGTGGACAAGAATGGGCTGATTTATTTTGTTGATGGCACCACAATCAGAAAAGTGGACCAAAACGGCATCATCTCCACTTTCCTCGGTTCGAATGACCTGACATCGGCTCGCCCGCTGACCTGTGACAATAGCATGGACATCAATCAGGTGACTTAAACACAGAAGTGCCAGCCGGTTCTTAGTATGACCAGTATGGTGCACCCATCATTGTACCCCTTCAGTATGGTTACTGACATGTGTTGTTTGACTGCTCTGTATGATATGCTGTATAACTGCATACTGTACATGCACTATGACTACTGGTTTTCAAGAGAGCGCTCCGTACAAAGCCATGTTTCCTTTGCCAAGGGCAATTCTTTGTGTGTGTCAGTAAGCAGGACTAAGCAAAAATTATGAAGCCGTATTTCATGAAAACGTGTTGTAGAGGTGGAGAATAAGAAAAGGACACATTCAATTTTTGTGGAATAAAATGTGAAATAGGGCATTAGCCTTGGCACTGTCCTTCTTCTTTTTTTTTTTTCTTTTTTTTTTAACCTCAGCATCTATATTATTATCAAGAATCCTCCAAACTCTTAGGTAAAATAGCTTTTTTACATGCAGCTCGCTCTTCCTGGAACCTTTTGCAATTAAATTTGAAATTGCAAAAACTGCTCTCTTTCAGGGAATGGAAATCATTGCTGTGGAAAGTGTATGCACTCTTCTGGCTGCTAATATTTGGTAGTATATTAGAATCTGGATGTTTTAGCATAATTCATTTATTATTTGATGGCATTAAATCAGTCTTATTTGTGCTGGTGGTTTTAGATTGCCACTTAGGCTGTGTCTGTTTTTCACAGATGTAATCTTTAAAATTATTCTTACTGGGAACTTTCTTCATGGTTTAATAATTCTGTTTTTGTTTTATTCTGCAGTTTTGAGTTATTTTGTGTCACCTGCTCTGTGATGTGGTTCTGTAATATTTCAATTACAGCATCTTGGTCAGGAGACTTGGATAAAGAGGAGACTTTAAATATATGTACAGTTCCCGTTTATACAGCCGTAAAGAAAAAAAAAAGAAAAAAAAAAGCAGTCAAATCAAAACAGTAAGATCAGTGGAATAAATTTACATTCCTAGAACACCAACATTATGAGGTGCTTGCTGAAGAAAGAAAGAGAAGAAGAAAATGCTCCTGTTTTCTGGCTCTCTCTTGCGCTCTTTGCACTCAATCCAACACGAGCAGAGCATTTTCTCTGAAAGCACAGGAGGAAAATGTGTGCTAGGAGGAGGATGGGATTTTGCAGGAAGTGGAAACATGAAGTGTTTATTGAAGAGATGAGTTTTCAGGTCACGGCAGAAGATATGGAGGGAAGAATAATTACTCAGTTTGGGGGGCTTGTTTTGATGTGGCTGGAGCTGAATTAGTGTTTAGTGTTCCACTAGAAATTCTCAGCATTGAGGACACTTACACCGCACATGATAATGAAGCAGCACTCGGTAGCAGGCTCGCTGCACATAAAACCTTTTCTTTGGCAGTACCTGAGGAGGGCCGGCTTTGTCCGACAAAATTTACTGCCTACCCGGGGTGACATAAAACCAGCACCCTGTCCCTACGCAATAGGTTAAAGAATTACAATACCATGACACCTCTTGTGCAGATTCCCTTGCTTAAACATTAATATCTTTTCTCATCTGGCTCCTTTATTTATGAAGAAAAATAAAAAACCCAAAAAAGCCTTTTATCATATGAAAATACAGGCATTCACATCCTCTTCTATACCCTGCTTCTGCAGAAAGTGAATTCTGAAGCGAACTACATAAGCAGCCCGAGATGTGAATAGAAGAGTTTTTAGAGAACCAGTAAGCAGCAGATTGGCAAAGCTAATGGTTCAGGAAACAACTTTGTGGGTCCATGACACTGTCCATAATAGAGTCCTTTGAATTTGACCTGTCTACTGTTAGTGGTTTCTTGCAAGCCAGCCCAAAGTGTTTTCTTCTTGTTCCTTTTAACTAACCAGATTTACATTTTGATTAGATTCCTAATGTTTTAATCTAGACCGGCTTACAAAAAGGCAGAGTACAAGGCTACAAACCAAACATGGCAATGGAAATTATCTACATTCACAACCAAAATAACTCCAAGAACAGATATCGCAAGTGGTGTCCTATTAAGAGGTTAGATAATAAGAGAAACACATTTGAGTTTGGGAGAAAATAAAATGGCGTTTAAGGCAACTTAAGAACATTTTTAACATAAACAGAAGAGAAAGCAATCAGTGTTTGTGTACACGCGTGGGTGGTGAACATGAAGTGGGTGAACATAAAAGAACATGGGGACAAAGGATTAAGCTTGTCACTTTTTGCTAATTAACCAAGTCATTTGGTGTAAGCCAGTAAAAACATGGTTTTGGCGAGACTGTGTGATCTTCAGGCATCCAAGCTAGAGAAGTGGCTCAGTGCAGTTTTACTTCAGGCAGCCTCAAAGGCATCATGTTTTATTATTAATCACCCTGTGGAAAAGCACAATTCAGGAGTGTTTTGACAGTTTTAATGACACAGTTATGTATTTGAAGGCCAGACCAGTCATTTGTGCTGTTATAAATAAGCTTTTTATTCAATGACACATTTCTGACAAGGAGACTGTAATGGCTGGCTGTGGTTTTACAGTAGTTTTTGGATCATTATATATACCTATTATTATTGCAAGACATGGTTAATAATGATGTCACTTTAAATGTATGAATTATTTTTTAATTTTATTTATATTTAATCTGCTATATTAAATTCATTACCCAGTCCCAGGTTGAAGAGCTCAGAGCTAATGTTATATCCCTTAGGTATTCATTCTCCTGGCCCATTAATATCATATGGTTTGTTCCAAGTTTGGGGGGAAAAAAATAATAGAATGAGAGCTAATCCTTCCTGCATCAGCGATATATCTTAAAATCATCACCAAAAAGCTGATTAAAAAAGTATATTTCAGCTGTGTAGATCTAAAACCCTTTATGGGAAAACGAGGTGATGTCACTGTGTGCTGAATGCAAAGGGGTGTCACATAACTACAGAATTGCACAAATGTATTTTCTGCTAGGACATCATTCTTTTTGGACAATACCAACCATGTAAACTTAAAATTCGTTTTACAGAACAGTACTTAATGTCCACATGTAACTCAGTTTAAGAGGCTCATCAGATTTGCTTGACAGATGGTCAAATATTTTCAGAAATGCCCTTCCCCTACATCTTTTCACCATCGATTTATGCACTGCTGTGTCTGTGCAACTTTCTGAGACTGACAATCCGCTGTTCAAAGCTAACTGTTTGAAGGTCAGAAAGAGGTCGGGGCTTCAACTCCTTTTTATCTAAGTCTTCATTCTTGGTACAACTTCTGCTCCTAATTAGAACAGACTCGAGAACTTTTTTATTTAGTGTGTGTGTGTTGGCATACCAAGAATTCTTTGTGGCTTCAATCTGCTCCTGACACATACTGTGAAAAACATACATCATAAAGTGCATTCTTATATACAAAAGAAATATAATTACTATGGTAAGAGCAAGGAAGTAACACTATAAATGTCAATGGAGAGAAATTGTCTGAAAATGTATACTGATGTACTGACGGGTAACATTGTCATTAAATGGGCTAATCTACTGATACCTGTATTTCAGGTGATTTTGGAGTGGCCCACAGACCTAGCAGTTAGCCCAATGGACAACTCGCTGTATGTTCTGGACAACAATATAGTGCTGCGCATTTCAGAAAATGGTCAAGTCAGCATTGCAGCTGGCCGACCTAACCACTGCCCATTGGCTGGACTGGAGCGGGGAGTGGCTGGTGGTCAGAGGGCACAATTAACCCCTCTAGAATCCGCTGTTTCCATTGCCATATCTTACCATGGTACCATCTACGTAGCAGAGACAGATGAGCGAAAGATGAGCAGGATCCGGAAGGTTTCTGTGGATGGTGAGATAACGCATTTGGCCGGGGCTCCCTCCGACTGCGATTGCAAAAATGATGCCAACTGCGACTGTTACCAGACAGGGGATGGTTATGCCAAAGATGCAAGGCTCAATGCTCCATCTTCTTTAGTGGCAGCTCCAGATGGAACACTCTACGTGGCAGACCTGGGCAACATCCGCATCCGGGCCATCTCTAGAAACGGGCCAACTTCCAGTGCCAATACATACGAAGTGGCTTCCCCTGATGCCCAGGAGCTGTATGTGTTTGACAGCAATGGTACCCACCAACACACTGCAAGCTTGCTGACTGGTGACTTGAAATATACTTTCAGCTACAGCACAGAGAATGACATCACAGCTGTTACTGACAGCAGTGGCAACACTCTGAGAATTCGTAGGGATCCCAATCGCATGCCGGTGCGTATCGTCGCACCTGATAACCAGGTGATCTGGATGACCATGAGCACCAACGGTGGATTGAAGACACTCACAGCACAGGGTCAGGAGCTGGTACTTCTTACGTACCATGGCAATAATGGGCTGCTGGCTACAAAGACATCAGAGATTGGCTGGACAACATTCTACGAGTACGTATGATAGCAATTGGCAAGAACATTTTGTGGAAACCTTTCTGTGATTGCTATATTGAGTTGGGTTGCTTTTAATTAAGCTTTCAGAATATGGAAACAGCCCATAATTATGATTACACACAGTTGTGCAGTACATCATGAGGTAAAAGACAAGTATGTTTGCCACATATGTTCTTGAATGTGTGTAATGCTGTGCATGGTCTCTCTCGTCTCACAGCTTAGTACAACTTTACACTATAATTGGGAACCACAGTTACCTGCGAACTGCTTTAGGGTGCACATTTAATTGAAATCTAATTATAAAATTTGCCTCAGATAGCAAAATAGCCTAGTTTGACTTCAGTATCTCATTGCAAATTAAGTGTTTTATTCTTTTACTGAACCGTGTTTAATGATGTTGTAGGTGACAGTAGTGATGGTGACATTAGTGTGTTGGGTTAACAGGCACACTTTAAAAGCAAAATGACCTGCACTGTATTTCATTATTTATTATTCCATAATGACCGGGCTTTGTTTTGGTAGAATGGGCTACCAGAGATTGATTTTCTTTCTCCCTTGTCTAATTTGCTGTCATGTCACATTATGCCATGAATGATATCCTCACTACAACTAAAAAAGCAGAATTCAGTTAAGATTATAATGGCACATCAATCATCCAAATAATTGAATTCATTACAAGTCTCTGTAATTTTTTTTATATGAACGTGATAGCTGATGAGATGTGTCACTCTCCCATATTAAATATTTGGATTTTGCCTAGGGTTTATACAGACATGCCTCCACTTATGCTCAGGAAATTGAACATGTGACATTTTAATTACAAGAAAGTCGATGGTTTTACTCAACGAGTATAAAAGAGCTGATAATTGAATGCACTGTGGCACTATGAGAGCCCTCATACATATCAATGCTTTGTCATTCGATGTTCTTTTTGTCAACCAGCTATGACAGTGAAGGACGCCTAATGAATGTGACGTTTCCCACTGGAATGGTGAATAACTTGTACACGGACCTATACAGCGCTTTGACGGTGGATATTGAAAGCTCCATGACAGAGGAGGAAATCAGCATCACAACAAATACCTCAATTGTCCGTGCCTTCTACACTTTGGCTCAGGGTAAGGCCTCGAATCGCATCATCCCAGCTCAGTTGGCTATTTTGTAAGTTGTTATTTGTCATTGTTCCAGGGGTCGGCGGGGCCATGTTGAGTAAGCTGAAGTCGTGTATCATTACGAAAGCCTGACAGACGACAGTGTAAATGATTACTCTCTCAGTGTGTGGGTTTGGGTGTCAGGGAGATGTATCAACCTTGTAACTAAGTGGTTTCTGCGCTCCGCCTGAGCCAGATGGCCCAGTTATTTTAGCACGTCATCCATGATCGTTCTTCATTTTAAAATGTACTAATTTGAAATGCTAAGAACTTGTAGCATCTTCACAGACAACCATTGATCAACCCAGAAGACTGTTAGCATCAGTTCCAGTGTGTAACTGCCTCAAAAGTTTCACTTTTTGTCTACTATCAACAGACCAGTGTAGAAGTAGCTACCAAGTGGGGTATGACAATTCGCTCAGGATTACCTATGCCAACGGGATGGACACCCACTACCAGACAGAGCCCCACATCCTGGCAGGCGCTGCCAACCCGACTGTAGCCAGACGCAACATGAGCTTGCCAGGGGAGAGTGGGCAAAACTTGGTAGAGTGGCGCTTCCGCAAAGAACAAGCCAGAGGGAAAGTTATCGTGTTTGGACGCAAGCTGAGGGTATGTTAAGGTTTTTCTTTAACTTTTTTTCCCCTTGTAGCACATTTAGATAATCCAACCAACTTACTTATGCAAAATCCAGATCAAACTGTCCAAATTCATATTGGTGGCTGTCTCTGTCCTTATTATAACCTTGGAAAATATTTCTGCACTCTTTTCCTTCAATAGAGATTTATCAGTCACAACATTTACCCTGATGTAGAGGGTTATCAATATTCTAGTACTGTACATGACTCCTCCTTTTCTTACTCCTGCTTCCTAGAATCTGACACGGGTCTTATGATTTAAGGCACTTCATGAACTTAACTTGGGTGGTTACTTTGGCTCACGGTAATTTTTTGTCTCCACTGAATTTAGGAGGTTGTGATTTAAGTGTACCTGAACGATCGCCAAAGTGTCTCTCAGTTTAATGAGCCTCGTGAAGGAGGTGTTAATCTCTGTGACAACTGTAGTAAAAAAAAAAATCTATGAATACAGTTTAAAGAGCCATCCTGACAAAGACCAGTGATATCAAATCAAAGTATTTGTTCTTAAATTTGTAATGTTGTATAATCAGTCCTCATTTGTTATTTTCAAGCATCAAAACTATATTATCACTAGTTTTAGGAGAAGTTTTATTTATTTTGAATTTTTTGGTCTAACCCAATTTTAACTTGATTTTTTTTTCACCCCCACAGGTGAACGGACGGAACATTCTTTCCGTTGATTATGATCGCACCCTAAGGACAGAGAAAATTTATGATGACCACAGGAAGTTCCTCTTAAAGATTATTTATGACACCGCAGGACATCCAGTTCTCTGGGTACCCAGCAGTAAGCTGCTGCCAGTTAATGTCAGTCGCACAAGCAGTGGGCAGATCAGTGCCCTGCAGAGAGGTCCTACCACTGAGAGGCTTGAGTATGATAGCCAAGGCCGCCTGATTTCCAGGGTGTTTGCTGATGGGAAGATATGGAGCTACACCTACCTAGAGCAGGTAAGAAAATAACATGACTAGAAGAAGCAATATGTAAGATGCATTGTACAGCAGGGTCATCTGCATATATCACTACAGGGCGAGTCAAGCCCCTAACATAACATTATTTTACAAGAAAAATCAGCTACAATTTGCCAAGTACCAGAGCTTATTATAGAGGGACTAGGCAATGACTTTGTCGTTTATAAGCTTTAGAATTAAAAATGTCCAGTTGGTTTCCCTGCACAGGACAATCTGGCATGTCCATCTGTAACTACCATCCTATAACTCAACCCAGTCATCAAAATTCTGGGAGCAAAAAGACATGAAATGACTTAGTGATACTGCATTCTGGATACAGTCAATATGCAATAAAACAGTATACTCTTTAAATTGCTGTCTGTCTTACCGAGGTTCCACCAGTGAAAAAAATGCTGGGAGGCAATATTTATGTTTAATATTGTCCACAGTCTCTACAGTAGCAGTAACAAAATATGTACACTATTCCAAGGCCAGTGCTCAATTTTGCAATGTTAAAGAAGTTATCTAGAAATCACTGGATTCATCAATTGGGCAAATACCTTTAAGGAATTCAGCTTAATAGAATTTGTGTGATCTTGCTAAATAACAGACAGCAATTACATACCTCTAATAGCTGAAACCTTCTAAAACTCTACACCTCACCATCTGACTCCGTCTCCACTTGCTAAAATTACAGCTGGGTTACCAAAAACAAGTTGAATTCTTGTAAGAGTGTATTTATCACATATTAATTGGCAACATCTAAATAATGCATACACTGCGTTCTAATGGTTTATTAATATGTTCGGTTAAAGCAAACCTGAACACTCAGGTTGCTGTGGTGTTTAAATTCTAAGAATGTGCTTCATTGATCAATACCAATACATTATGAGCAAACTCCATCTTAAAGAGTGTAATTTTGCATATGTATATTATGAAAAATTTACTGCAAGAATTTAAAATCTAACCTTTCAAGTGGTGCATGTCAAACAGGAAAGAGCAACTCGGTGCTATATCGTTCTCTCCCTTTTTTCCACATAAATATTCTTTAGTTGTTTTGCAGTGTTTTTAAAATTGCAGAGGGACGCTCTGCTACAAACATATGCAGAGATTTTTCTTAGCAGTCGCAGGCTGCATCCTTATGTTGCGTGACCTGGAGCGGCCATGTCAACACTCTGACACAAGTAACACAGGAGGCTCAGGGAGCACAGGAAACCTCAGTGTAGCAACGGATGACTGGGCTTGACAATTTAACAGAAAAAAAGTGGTAAATGCTTGGAAGGCAGGCCAAACTCCTAACTGCATCTACTGTAAATTAGCTAAAATAAGACTTCCTGGCTAAGATGAGTTAAAAATAAATATTACTTCTATTTGCACAGTGAGTCATTAGCATGGAACTAGTTAAGGAGTCGATTTTTATTCATTTATGTATTTTACACTGTAAACATAAAGATTGTCACAGAGGTCTATGTAGTATTTTTATTACCTTTTTCAATAATTAGACAATAGGCAGTACAACTAAAAACAGTAATACTACTCAGTCTATATTTCATATATCTTACTACACCCTGCTTGCACTCAGGATGTCTTGCATTTCAGAAATATTATCCAACTTAAGGAAATATTCCCTATTTTCTCTTTTCCTTTTAGTCCATGGTTCTCCTGCTTCACAGCCAGCGACAGTATATATTCGATTTTGACTCTCTCGACCGTCTATCTGCTGTCACCATGCCAAGTGTGGCCCGCTACACCATGCAGACCATTCGTTCAGTGGGTTACTACAGGAACCTTTATCACCCGCCAGAGAGCAATGCCTCAGTAGCGGTGGACTACAGTGAAGATGGCCTCCTGCTGAGAATAGGTCACTTTGGCACAGGCCGGAGAGTCCTGTACAGGTACCGCAGGCAGAATAAACTGTCAGAGATCCTGTATGACAGCACAAGGGTCAGCTTCACCTATGATGAAACAGCAGGTGTGCTGAAGACTGTCAACCTGCAAAATGAAGGTTTCATCTGCTCTATTCGCTACCGGCAAGTGGGTCCCCTGGTCGACCGGCAGATTTTCCGCTTCAGTGAGGATGGCATGGTCAATGCACGCTTTGATTATACTTATGACAGCAGCCTGCGTGTCACCAGTGTACAAGGCGTCATAAACGAAACGCCACTTCCCATCGACTTATACCAGTTTGATGACATCTCAGGAAAGGTTGAGCAGTTTGGAAAGTTTGGGGTGATCTACTATGATATAAATCAGATCATATCCACTGCAGTCATGACATATACCAAACACTTTGATGCACATGGACGCATCAAGGAAATCCAGTATGAGATATTTCGGTCACTCATGTACTGGATTACTTTCCAATATGACGATGTGGGCAGAGTCACCAAGCGAGAGATCAAGATTGGTCCTTTTGCTAATACCACCAAGTACAGCTATGAGTATGATGTGGATGGCCAGCTCCAGACTGTATTCTTAAACGACAAAGTGATGTGGCGCTATACTTATGACCTTAATGGAAATCTGCACCTGCTGAATGCAGGAAACAGTGCCAGACTTTTACCTCTGCGTTACGACCTGCGAGACCGCATCACCCGGCTCGGGGACATCCAGTATAGAATGGATGAAGATGGTTTTCTTCGTCAGAGGGGAGCAGAAATCTTTGAGTACAACTCTAAAGGCCTTTTGGTACGGGTTTATAGCAAGAGCAGCAGCTGGACAATTCAGTATCGTTATGATGGACTTGGCCGAAGAGTATCCACAAAGAGCAGCCTGGGCCAGCACCTGCAGTACTTTTATGCAGATCTGAGCTATCCGGCTCGAATAACACACGTATACAACCACTCAAGTTCAGAGATCACCTCACTCTACTATGACCTACAAGGCCACGTGTTTGCTATGGAGATCAGCAGTGGAGAGGAGTTCTATATTGCTTGTGATAACACCGGCACACCTCTGGCTGTCTTCACAAGCAACGGCCTCCTGGTCAAACAGCTTCTATACACAGCATATGGTGAGGTCTACTTGGACTCTAACCCAGATTTCCAGCTTGTGCTCGGCTTTCACGGGGGCCTTTATGATCCTCTGACTAAACTGTTGCACTTTGGGGAGAAGGATTATGATATAATGTCTGGAAGGTGGACCATTCCAGATGTTTCTGCTTGGAAAAAAATTGGCAAAGAGCCAGTCCCTTTTAATCTGTACATGTTCAGAAATAACAACCCCATCAGCAAAGTCCATGAAGTTAAAGAATACGTTGCAGGTAAGATGTGCACCTGAAGCTGCTCGTGCTATTGCAACAATTGCTATTATTTTCATGATTGATTTTTCTGCCAAGCATTTTTTTCTGTTTATCAAGAAGCAGCAAGAAAAAGCAAATACTTGGCAGCTTTTCCTGAAAACATTGAATTGCCAGTTAATTTTAAATCTAATCCATAATCTGCTAAACAGCTGTGATGATTGTCATTGATCTGATGATCCAATTTAGCTTTATTAACATCTGAATATTGCATGTATATTCATATAAGCTATTAATTTATTCAATATGCAGTTTTCAAAAGCATCAAATTAGCGTTAAACATGTACTAAAGTGAGTACTCAAGAAATTCGCTCTCGCTAAAGATCAGTCTGAGATGGAATCACAGCAGCCATGACACCAATATGCTATCTCACCATATTAATTGTGGAAAATATCACATTTCTTAACCAGATTCAATTCAATTCGATTTTCAATTCAATTTTATTTATACAGTGCCAAATCACAACAGTTGCCTCAAGGCGCAGCTGATGATAAGTCTCACAGGGAGTTACAAATATCCTCTAGAATATTTTCCCCCAGGACCACATTTTGGCATCATGAAACACACACGCACTGTCACTGTGTCAGCACATTTAAACTATACCAGCCATACTCTTGCAGCTAGTTCATTTTCAAATCTTTAACTATAGTTAGAACTTTAGATTTTAACCTCAATTCATTTCCTTTTTTCAGATGTTAACACCTGGCTAGTAACTTTTGGTTTCCATCTTCACAACACCATTCCTGGTTTTCCAGTCCCAAAGTTTGACTTGAGCATGCCATCGTATGAACTGAGGAAGAGTCAGCTGTGGGATGATCTGCCGGTGGGTAAAATTAATGTCTCTCAGACAAAACTGAACCCAAAATAAACTGAAGAGCGACTGAGACAAAACCTTTGCTTCTACAGATGACCAGATTACAAAAAAGGTGTTAGTTTTTTTCCCCTCCCATTGTTTTCCTTTTACCTCTGTATTTTGAAGCTGCCATTTCCTAATTGGACTGCATTGCTTTTCATAGAAGATCTGTTTTAATTGGGCCATATTTGCATAATAATAAACAGAAAATAAGGAAAAGTTTTCTTTGTGCTGTCTGAGTTTAGTTACGAGCTGAACATATTTTAAAGCTGTCTAATTTTCTAAATAATATTCTGGTGTCGCTACTGTTAAAACTACTTTTTGATGCTTGGCTCCTTTGGTCTAAGGCCTTAACACAAAAAAGTGTTGCAGTAAAATTGTCATGGGGGATTTATCTACTTTTGGCTTGAGAACACAGCTTGAAAACACCATTATCTTGGATGGGGATGAAAAACTCTCTGAAGCAGAGCAGTAGCTGGTTCTAAATGGCCTGGAGAGTCAGGTTCTGCCATGTTCAGGCATTAACGTTTCACTGCACTTTTCCTACAGTCTATCTCTGGGGTCCAGCAGGAAGTAACCAGACAAGCACACTCTCTCTTGTCATTCGAGCGGCTGCCAGAGGTCCATCTCAATAGAGGTCGGAGAGGTGAAAAGTCTTGGCTGTGGTTCTCAGCTGCAATGTCTCCCATCGGAAGGGCTGTTATGTTTGCCATCTACAAGGGCAGTGTCCACACTCACACACTCAACGTGGCCAGTGAGGACTGTATCAAGGTTGCATCAATCCTCAACAATGCTTTCTATCTAGAAGACCTCCACTTTACCATAGAAGGGCGAGACACCCACTACTTTGTCAAGCCAGGCCTTCCAGATGCTGACCTTGCTGCGTTACACCTCACTAGTGGACACAAGACTCTTGAGAATGGTGTCAATGTGACTGTTTCCCAGTCCACCACAGTCATGGACAGTCGAACTCGGCGATTTGCTGATGTGGAGATTCGTGCTGGAGCTCTGGCTTTTCATATCCGCTACGGATCCACAGTGGATGAGGAGAAAGCGCGAGTTATCGAGCTTGCACGTCAGCGTGCCCTGGCAGGCGCATGGGCCAAAGAGCAGCAGCGAGTGAGGGACGGTGAGGAAGGGGTTCGCCCCTGGACAGAAGGGGAGAAGAGGCAGCTTCTGAGTAGTGGCAAAGTTTTGGGATATGATGGGTACTATGTGCTTTCCATCGAGCAGTACCCAGAACTAGCAGACAGCACTAATAACATCCACTTTCTCCGGCAAAGTGAAATTGGGAAGAGGTAACAATACCAGGTGTACTTTCTGCCAAAGAGACTTTGTTTTGGTGGAGACTCTCCAGTCGACAGAAATGAAAAGCAACTTTAATTAATAGTTGCTGGTGAGTGCCCTGAGTGTTATTGTGTTTTTGTATAAAAATAGAAAAAAAAAGGAACAAAGAAAAAAGAAAAACAAAAGAGGAGAGAAACAGAAGTAGTTAAAAACAATGCTGTGCATTGTGACCTGGACACTACAGAGTAAATGTTCAACTACGCTACGCCTTAACATGGCAGTTACAGGTCAGTTCCTCTGTAGCACAAGCCTTCTGGACTCTGAAACAGAGGAATAGTGGTGTCTTTAAGGAATCAGTGAGCTAATTTAGGTGTTTGGGTTTTTTGGTTTTTTTGTTGTTTTCATCAAGGAAAGTTGGGTCAACAAATTATTGTAAGAGCAGAGGAAATGTTTACATTATGCATATCTGCACTTCTCTAGAAGTACCAGGCTCGTGGGTGCAGTCCCAGAGCAAGCAGTGTCCTTGAGTATTTGTTTTGTTCTGTTTTGAAATCAGAGACTTCTGATTATAGAAATATTCTCACCAAACAACCACTATGTATACCAGATTTAGCACTGTAAACATCAAAATGTCTTATTCTTGTTGAGATAATTTTAAACAGAAAAAAAAGAAACGTGTTTAAATGCGGTACCTGATATTCATTGTGAGAAAAAAAAACAACAAAAAGAAAAAAAAAACAACAACAAAAGGACAGCAAAGGTATGAAGAACTTTGCCCGGTGGGACAAAGCACAGCTTTGTCTTGGATAGCACAGGGACACCACGTTTTGTAAATTATGCAAGAGTTTTATGGCATTTTTTTAAGAAACTGAATAAATGTCTGTACTAGTCATCTTAACAGTAATTTATGTTGTGTTTATACATAAATAAAGTCCAGCTGATTTTTATTTTCGTTCTTTTAGTTTTATGTGAGACATTGATTCACAGAAAAAATTATATATATATATCTATATATATAGATATATAGATATATATTTATTTAATTATTTATTTATTTTTGTCATTCTTTCAAATATCGCTAATTTGGGGCTTCTTCACAATGCTCTGTTTAAGTAAGTAACAGAAACCTGTGCATGTGGTGACAAGTATTTAGAAGTGGTGATGTATCTATAACTTGCAGTCAACTATTACTTCCACTAAATTTAATGTTTATTGGGCATAATGCCTTTTGACTTGGCTTTCCTGTCCAATGAATAATTCATCAACACAAATATTTCATGAACCCATCTCACATAAACAACAACAGTGGATACAAATATAGATCACATCCATGTTCTCGGTAGGTATCATTTTTTTGAATGTTAAATGCACTAATTAAAATGATATTGGGGTTCTTTCGGGTGTGTTGTTTTTTAGATTTCTGAAGTGAGACTTTTTTGATATTAAGGGTGTTCATTAGCAGTGTTAGGGCCAAGCTTTATCAAGGCGAGTTTGTTATTGACTTTTTTTGTCCGACAGTGTTTTAGTTCTAATTGTTAAAAATGTCAAAAAACATGTGAATCTACAAGAATCACTGTGCAGATATAGATGAAAATGAAACTGCAACACATAATCAGACTACTACTAATCGGATGCTGATTTTGATTGATCTTCAGAAGCATTCCCAAATGGCAACATATATAAAGCACTAGTATTCCAAAATAAAATAAAAGCAGTGCCAAAACCCCATCAAATTCTCAAATTAGATTAATGATTTAAAATAAATCTTCTGAGCTACAAAGCCCTAGAAGACAAATGAAGCATTACTTTGAAGTCAGCTGCTCGAAGGCATTCTGAAGTATGTAAATTGATGAAGAAATTTTAAGTTTAATTAAGCTGAAGTATAGACAGTTGACTAAAAGTCTAGTCAGTCAGCGTCATTATCACAAAGGATAAATTTGCGTGTGAACATAAAAAGCCTATTTTCTCAAAATTACATTTAGGCTGTGATCACCTTTTCCGGTGTTTTTCATCAAAGCGCAGAAGAGTTTGGATGTTGGAATGTATAAGTCTGAAAATAACCCTTTCATATGAAAGTGATTTCTTTTTCGTGGTAAACTTCAAACAGCATTTCAAACCAAATGGGAGCCGAATATTCTTTGCTCAAAAGTTGTTTTACACTGTTGTTTTTGTCCTCCTCTCAGCTTCTCTGCTTCCCCCAGTTTCTTTATATGTTGTTGGGGGTTTTGTTTCTCCATTTAAAATATTTTATGACACACAGCCCAACAAAGGTGCATCTCTTTTAATGTTTCTCAGCACAAAATCTGAAATACATGCCTTCAAAGTTTTCATCAGAATCCCTTTGGGTATATCACACCCATTCACTGCCAACTTTTAATGAAATGTTTTATTAAAGTTCCCCTGTGAGCCATCGTCTGTTGTTCTTCACGTTGAAATTATAGTGAACTTATACGAATCCCCATTTGTTTTGATATATCCATACAAAGCATTTCAAACCCCTGCTGGAAAAAAAAAAAAGCGGAATTCTAATGCAAACTTGACTATGCCAAATATGAAGTATTCAAATCTTTCATTCTCTTAAAAGCCCTCTGATGCTCCCTAGTGGTACAAAGCACATAGTTCAGAAAGTCATCCGGCTGACCTGCTTTATCGCAGCACACTTGTTATAACAGCAATTATTACTGTTCCTTCATAAGGGTCAGAAATATTGTTTCTTTGAGATCCAACTTCAAATAATTTGGTGAAATTCTAGTGATTACTAAGCCAGATGTTGGGAGGGAAAAGACTCCAGGTTAATTTAAAGAGACATCAAATGGAATAGTTAAACTAGTAATATTAAAATGAACGCCAGTACTGCTGCAGTATCACACTGTGACCACACTGCCAGAGCAACAGTGCAGCATATCACTATGCAGTGCAACTAGCTCTACTTCAAAGGCTTACATAAAAGAGATGGCAGAACTTTGCAAGAACATCAAAGAACCAAAAGCATTGTGCAATAACCACATCAGAGCAACAGAGGAAAAAAATCAAGCATGTTTCATAATTCTTTTTTTCAGATGGAGGTAGCGGTATGAGATCACACCATCAAACATGAAATGATTTCACACTCTACATGTCCCCCTCTTGGATACCTGAAGATGAAACCAAAGATCATATGACACTTCAGTTTGACGTCAACGGGCTTGATTTATTTAGGTGGTTGATTTTGACTTTCAAGTGGCTCGGGGACTTTATATCAAAATAGCTGTTACAGTACTGAAGAAATATCTACAAGTATAAATTCTGATTCAAGTCTAGAGATGTAGGGAATTGAAGCAAGCTTTGACAAAAATCTCCTCTCCTCAGATTCATATAAAATCATCTGACAAAAAGCTGAGACTAAAGACAGCTGCAGTAATTTAAAGCGAAGGTGAATTTACAGTAACAAAGCGGCGAACGTCGATGCGATGTTAAATATGTGCAATCATGTTCATCAACCGAGCTTATTAGATAATTATGAGCACATTAATAATCAACAGACGGAGACAACGCACATTTTAATTCTTAAATGTCCAGGGGGAAGTTAAATTTAAACATGTAGTCCGTGACTCATAAAAGATCTGTTTTTTCCCTTCTGCCAACAAACAAGCACACAAGCAAATGCAGTCTCATTATTGTTTTTACTCACTTTGAGCTGACAACTCGTCGAGCTTCCGTTTGATGAAAAATCAACAGGACCTGTAGAGATAAAATCAGATTGATGTGTAAAAGTATTTTTGGCAGGATTTCCAAATGCAGGAAATTTGACTAAACTTAAATAGTAGCGACTTAAAAAAGGATCAAACAGGTGCAATTTTTCTAAAGGAAAATGTTTGAACTAACAACAGAAACAGAAGGTAAAATATTAGAGTGTATAAATATTTTCTTTATGATGTTTGCCACTTAGAGGATGCCGCAGCAAAAAGAATTTTCTGGCACAACTTCACCTGCTTCCAAGGTGCATGGAAAGGATAAAAGAATTCGCGTTTCGGCTTGTGGCCTTCATCAGGGACCCTGATGAAGGCCACAAGCCGAAACGCGTTGGTCTATTATTAAAGTTGTTCATCTTCCCTCAAGTGTTGCTGGAGTTCCCACTTAGAGGATGCCTACAGCAAAAAGAACAGTTATTACTTAATCTGTTTGCTACATTTTGTAATACATTTGTTGCTACATTTAAATTATAAATGCACTGATTGTGTTTAACTGTGAGGATAAAGAGTCCAGTGATTTATATATGAAGGCCGAGCTGAAGACAAAGATGACATTGATTTATTCCAGGACTTTATACCTGTTAAAGGACAGGGAGAAGAGAGGGGGTGGATAGAGATGGTTAACTTTCATTTCACATGGCAGTGAGAACAAGAAAATGATTTATCCCTGCCTTTTTTAATTAGTAACTCAGTCTCAGTCTGACTCAGTAAGGCATGTCATAATACATGTCGTATTTGTGAGACTTGCAAATGTACCGTAATAGGTCTCGTGTCTTCACAAACATCTCATCCACTGTAGCCGTTTCTCCACCAGCATCCCATTCATCCCAACTAAATGAGAACAAGAACAAAGGATTTTTGGGGTTCTTGCTGCTCTTCTTGCTCAGCGTGAAGCCTTATAATGCTAGGCTTGTACCATGTCCCAATTCAGAAATAGCTGCTTGTTATCATTCCTCTGATCTTCTGAGAACTGTTGCGCACGCTGATGGGACTACTTGGTAAGAGTGTTGGAAAAAAAAAAAAACAGAGAGAGCTAATGATCTCAGGGACGATTTAGAGAGAGTGGACTGTGGATTCTTAGTTTCACGCGGATGAAACGGAGTTCACTGTTGTTCAAAAGCACTGTGTGTGTGTTGTGATGTGGCTCGGGTAGTGGGGAGCAACAGAACTATTTTTACACAGACCATGTGGATTGTGAGAACAACAAATATTTCCCATGTGCATGGCAGCTATTACAGTGTGACATGAATGACATTTTCAGCTTCCAACAAGCAGTGGACAAAAACACTCCGTCTCTTCAAGGTATGTATATTGCTGAACCTCATTTATAAGAAGAAATACTTAGAAAAGTACTTAAAGGAGTACTATAAGGAAACATCATGTGCACTCAGTAACTTTAAAACCACGCATTTCCAATCTCCACCAACATAAATCGAATATTAACCAAACTGCAAATGTTTACAGCTGAGTTCAATGACATACAAACGGTCATCAGGGATTTCTCGTGACTTCCACACTAATACAGAAGGTCCTGAAAAATCTAATATAAAAACACTTGCTATAACACCATAGTAAACAAATTATTTCACAACAAGAAAAAACAATCTTATGATGCAAAAAAAAATAAAATACAACGGAGACTATATATATACACTTTACATTCTCTGTCTGTGATGCAGCAATGAGATTGTGAGAGTGTTTTAAGCAGTTGGGTAAAGCAACTTCTGAACTACCTGTTTTTCTTTTTTTTGCTGGGTTCAAATAATCCAATAAAAATGAACTGTATGAACCAGTGCTAAAAGCTGGGGGGGGGGGGGGGGAACTGTAACTTTAATATTTCTAAGATAGAGAAATTGTTTTAAGGACCTTGTTGAAATGAGATTTCCATTTTTAAATTAAAGCAAAATCACTCCTATGTTTTTAATCAGTGGCTAAACCTGTTACAGCTAAAACCACCAAATACTAAAAGCAGTATTTCTCTTCCTTCTTTGGGCTGCATCTACAGAGTCCCCGTAACATTTCAGAAGCAAAAACAGATGAAGCCCATATTTGTCTTCGCAGCAAGGACAGGTGTTGTCTATCTTATCTTTATAAGTTCAGTTTTTTCATAGAGTATAAACAGAGTATCCCTGAGTGTAAACACTGAAGCCCAGTGACTAAGACAGCCACGTCTAAATCAAAACCCTCAAGCAATGCATTGCAAATTCAAAACCTTATAATGTGGAGGTCATTTGATATTCCTGATAGCTTCGTAAATGCAGAAAAATAATATGCCCATATTTTACTATTTTTGGTCTGCGTGACCCTTCTTTTAGCAGGTCAAACAAAGTCCAGACGTCAGTCCTGAGTAAAGATAAACAGCAGCTCCAAGGGAAAAATAGAGGCGGGCCGGATGGTAACTGTATACTTGTGACTGATTGGACAAGATAAGTCTTTAAAAACTCGGATTGTGTTGAAATCTCTTTTAGTAAATATTAGTCAATGAACAAGGATACATCTTTGCTGCCACCGATTTGAATAAGTCATGAGTGGATGTCCGTACTTTGAGAAGAAGCATTTGTGCGTTCATATTTTTAATCACACTTACACTCTTGGATTTTTATCCCCTTTTTTCACATACATTAAATAGAAAAATGTTACCTACATTTCTAATCTTGTTGATGGGAAAACAAGTAACCAGAGGTGTTCTCTTTGTACTCCAGGTTATTCAAAAATAAACCTCCCAAAACTGAAGAAGATGAGGATGACTCCCAGGCAGGGGTCAACAAGGCCAGTAGAGGAGGAATTATCTATGGAGACTACCTGCAGGTACAAATCTATATTTGTACTGAAATTTGCATTTGTTGTTCAATCAAAGTTTTTATATCAATTGATTTCTCTCTTTCCAACCCTCAGCTCGACAAAATACTCACAGCTCAGGTTCTGCAAAGTGAACTAAAAGCCGATAAGATCCATGATGAGCACCTCTTCATTGTCACCCATCAAGGTAAGTTGAGCTTCATTCTGTTTGAAATTATTTTTTTCTCATTTTCTCAAGAAAGCAAAATTGAATCCAGTCATGAACTTTACTTAAATGTTGATTTGATTGTAAATCATTCACCTTGTTTACAGACAGTTAGAGACAGGTGAAAAATGAAAATCAATTTTAAATTAAAGGGAGACTCTTTCACCCCTATAGTGAAGGATATGGAGGTTTTTGGTTGCATCCACTTAGTGTGAGAAGCCGCTGCACACTAATAGAAATAGTTCAACCTTTTTTTCCTTCATTTCTCCCTTTCTCCACCAGTGAATAGAAAAATGTAAAAGCCTTGACTGCTTACTGACCTTTGTCCTTACCTCAAAATAAAATACTTATATATATTTATGACGCTTAAAGATCTTTTTTTTATTATTATTTTAGCCTATGAACTTTGGTTCAAACAGATTTTGTTTGAACTGGACTCTGTGCGAGAGATCTTCATCAGCGGTCATGTAAGTTATATTTCTGTGGTAACAGAAGGTTAAGCAATTGTAAATTCATAATTAAAACAGAGAAAAATGAAATGTATCTTGCACTGCTGATACTATTTTTAGATGCACACTGCAAATGTTAAAGATTGAGTGCTAATAAGAAAAATGAAGTCAATAAGATGAAGGATTTAAAATGCATTTTAAAGAAAACCATCAGTGGAGAACACCGTCACAATCACTCAGTGCCTCTGTTTAAAAAATTACATTCACTAGTCATACTGAAGTTTGTGATCAGGTATTTACAGACTAATAGCAGAACAGCAGTTGTAATTTAATATCTTGCTTAGGTAGAAATATACATTATATGTTATACTTGTAAAAAATATTGTTGGAAATACAAAAAGAACTAGTTATTTAATTAGACTGTTTCCTGACCTGCAAGCTTAAATATGATCAGCAATAATTCCCCTAACATTTGCTCTTCCTCTGAAGGTCCGAGACGAACGTAACATGCTCAAAGTCAACACTCGCATCCACAGGGTTGTGATGATCTTCAGACTGTTGGTTGACCATTTTGCAGTTTTGGAAACAATGACAGCCTTGGACTTTTTTGACTTTAGGTAAACTCCTCTCCAAAAAGCAATATAACATGCACTCCTCCACAACGTTGCACTCTGGCTTAACTGTGTACATGCATGCTTATTTGTGTATACAGGGAATACCTGTCTCCGGCCTCTGGCTTCCAAAGCCTCCAGTTTCGGCTCTTGGAGAACAAAATTGGAGTTCCAGACAACCTGAGGGTTCCATACAACAGACGCCATTACAGGGACAACTTTAAAGGTCATGACAGTGAGATGCTGCTCTCCACTGAGCAGGAACCAACACTTTTAAAGTTAGTTGAGGTATGTTTTACAGCCACATACATGTGGAAGGGCTACCATTTTTGATTTAGTTAGTAAGTAATGAAAACACATGAATTTGTTGTTCTTTGTCCTGTTGGAGGACTGGTGGGCAATTAATTTTGCCAAGGTGCCACATGACAAACTGGGACTTTTGTAAAGGGCCAAACCAATAAACTGAACCCATTTCTGCTCAATATTAATTTTGTCTCTCTATAAGCTCCATGGTGTAGCCCTCTACGACAGTCCCAATTTCTCATGTGACCCTTTGGCGAAATTAATTGCTCACCCCTGTGCTAGAGCATACATGTGAGTATAAACCCTGGGCTGTTCTTTCAGGAGTGGCTGGAGAGAACTCCTGGATTGGAGGTGGATGGCTTCAATTTCTGGCAAAGGCTGGAAATCAATATACTTGATGGGTTAAATCAGGAGAAGGAGAAAATTGAGGTAAGAGATGGCTCCAGCTTTCAGAACAAACTTTTTTTCTTTTTCTTTTTTTGCTGTCCCTGGAGTACACCGATGACTGACAGAGACGGCTGTTTTTTTCCTCCCATATTTTCTTTTAAAGAAAATGCCTGATTCTGAAGAGAAAGAGGAACTGATGGCAGAGATGGTCAAACAGAGGGAGCTTTTCACATCTCTGTTTGACGAAAAGCGCCACGATCACCTTGTCAGCAAGGGTAAGTGTTTAATCAGATGCCATAATCACCGAGGCTTTATCATGTTTATTTACAGCCTCTATTTAACACAAAGTGAAGCTTATCTTGTGCAAGGTGTGGACTTTAAAATTGAAACTCTAGTTTACAAAAGGATGTAAACACCAACATTTCTTGTTACCTTGAAAATAAAAAATTTCCCTTTCGTTAACAAGGTGAGAGGAGACTCTCTTACAAGGCTCTGCAAGGTGCTCTGATGATATACTTCTACAGGTATGTTTACTTTGTTTTAGAAGGTTTTCTCACCTTTAATGGTCTAGTGGTGACACTGTATGTTATATTTGCTTCCTATTCATAGTTTTAAGTTGTTAACACCTGGAGGCTGCAAACAGCTTCAGTGGAAAGTCTTGCACAAGAACGCCTCAGTGCTAGTCCCTGAGGCAAGGGTACTCATTTGTTCTTCCCACATAAATTTTCCATATCACAGGCCCCTTTGTGAAACCTGCCTGAAAATGTAAGCTTTATTAAAAGGTGTGGTAACCAGCTTTTTTTTTCTTTCAAATGGTTGCGGTAAGGACACATTGTCACTTGAGATTTACTGAATCTATGCAAAAGTCAACAGAGGTAACTGAAGTTAGTGGAAGGTGATAACAGATGCAAAATTTAATACGGTAACTTACTGGTGGTAGTGAACAGGTGATAGTTGTGCTCATGTTATAGCTGATATGTAGAGAAAATAGTTGTTGTTTTTTACATTATAATCTGTGAAACATAAAATCTTCTTCTTTTTTTTACCTTTAAGGGAGGAGCCAAGGTTCCAGGTTCCCTTCCAGCTGCTCACATCCCTCATGGATATCGACACCCTCATGACGAAATGGAGATGTAAGTACCGAGGCATCACCATTGCTTGCTACGTGTAAACAGAGTAAGAAAGTTTGAGGGGAAAGGAAAGTATATTTGTTTTCTACAGTGTGTTGTTTTTGTCCAAGGGCAGAACTGGACTAACAAAGAAGCCTACAAAGTTACTAAACTTTAAAGTTAGATTTGAACCCAAGAGGCAGAAGAACCTTATAACATCCTCCATGCCCGCTGATCAATACAACCTATCGCCAATGGACAAAATAACAATGGCTATTCCTGGATGTTTTCTCCCCTACTTTTTTGTAGACAATCATGTGTGCATGGTTCACCGGATGATTGGCAGCAAAGCTGGCACAGGGGGGTCGTCTGGCTACCACTATCTTAGATCAACTGTCAGGTATTGTATGATGTAAAATAATGTTATGATTAGACATTTATTTTCACACAGCAAGTATCCGAAACACTTCAGAGTTAATTTAGATAAAGACAGCACAGTGCTACTCTGCTTATCTTAATTAATTGTCATGTAGCAGCTCCTTCTGTAATGCACAGTGACAATATATTTAAAGTTCAAAGAAACAACACAAGAGTAAAATAAAATGTGAACCGCAGTTTATTTTTTGCTTCTCAGAAGACGAAATTCAGCACATACTAAATAAATCATTCTATATTTGATCTTTTTAATTAGTGACCGATACAAAGTTTTTGTGGACCTTTTCAACCTGGCAACATTCCTGGTGCCTCGCCACTGGGTACCCAAGCTGAATCCCAACATTCACACTTTTTTGTACACGGCTGAGTGCTGCGACAGCTCCTACTGCAGCAGTGACGACTCGGATTAGAGTGCATCTCACTCGTCTGTCCAGGCTTTTTCACTTAAACAGATCTCCCAGCAGCGGATTATTTAGTTCAATGAGAGGTGAAAATCAGGTCAAAGAAATACATTTTGTTGATGTTCATGAGAAACAATGCATGGCATCTTGTCAGTGTACCTTTAAAGAACTCATACACTGAAATATGAAGTGTATGTGTTTTCATGAATGGAGGCAATTCAACATATGGCCAGTTTTATCAAACACTATATATTATTAAGAAGGATTTCAAATCTAGGTGAGATGAAATTCGAGGTCATGTGGTATTTTAATTTGACATTAGGTGAACTGGATGTTGGAGTGAAGAATAACGCAGACGGGTTGATTTGAAGGCGTGATGTCTTTACATCACACATAAATGCACAAAAACAGTAAACGTAACAAAGTAACTACGTTTGTACATATTAATGCTTAGCAAACAAGAGAAAATCAAGATAAATTATGCTGCAGGCTTATGATGCAATGTCTGACAGATAATAAATCAAATATTTAAACAGCCAAATTAAGACTATTTTACTTTAATCTTGACAGTGAGCCACAAAGTACTGCAGATGGCTCCTTGATAAGAGGTGCTCAGATGTTTCCTCAATAAATTTATGTAAATTGGCTGAGATTGACCTGAAAGCAAACAGATCAGTGAGAGCAGTGATCAAACTGTGAGTGCAAGGACAACGCTGGTGGCGATGATGAGTTTTTACAAAAATGGATCATCTTTCATCTCAGCACAGTGATGGTGTCATGGAGGGAGCCATTTCAGACTACTCAGATGTGTCTTGAGTGCATAAAGGTGTACAGCAAATGATGAACCAATGAACCAAACACATCAACGTCTAAAACAAAACCATTTGCACAGAATAAATATGAACCATAAAATTGTACATAATGTTGTTGTTGTTTTTGTAAAGTTTTAAATTAATTTTGTCATGTATTTATGCACTCATTAATGAAATATCTTTATAGCCAAATGTATGACTCATAACCTATGACATATATCTGTATGTATTTAATAAGATGTGTTTTATATGATGGAACAATTCATGTTATTGTATTTTTGCAGTGATGTGTTTTATTGTTCTATTAAAATTCAACACTTGCCAACAGTATGAAGTATTTTATTTGGTACTTTATTAATAAAGTATTTTATAAAAGTATTTTATTTTAAAGTGGTACTCGAAAGCAAACAGATGAATGATTTGAATTTTGGCACTGGTACACACACACACACACACACACACACACACACACACACACACACACACACACACACACACACACACACACACACACACACACACACACACACACACACACACACACGTCAAAGAAAAACAGCTGCCACTGAATCTGCAATGCCTGCAAAAAGAAAAAGAAAATAGAGAAATACTGTTATTCCCCAAGGAGATTCTGGACACTTCAGTGCACCCATCTTAAGCTGAAAGATCATATAAACATAAAATGTCAAGATCAAAGGTCAAACTCACCACAAACGTTACCACCTATTTTTATATAAACATAGCCCTCATTTCCCCATCTTGTTCCCCAGGAGTTCTGCACAATCCAGTACGGAATGTCCCCTGAAAGACAACATGCATTTAAGACTGAATTATTTACTAGGTAAAGAAGATCTACTTGTGTTTAGTATGTGTGCTGCACCCACATTAGACTGTTGCATAATCACTCCAATGCTTGCGTAATACCTAGAAAACAGAAGTGTTTGAAATAATTGATGTTAATAAATGTAAAGTATTTTTGTCTAAACTATGCCCATAAATAAAGTATGAGATAGCTGCTACCACACAGCTGTAACCAAACTAGTGTTTAGCCTCTAATATTCATAAGTGTCCACTTTCTGGATCCCAAAAGAAGTAGATAAACATCGAACTAAACAGAACATCTGGTACATCACGTCAACATGAGTACACAAATTGTTAATGATTACAATTTCAGCTAACCTTTGATCACTGTATGCTAAGAGAACAGGGCATTAGGGTACAAGGTGAAATAGCAAAATACTTAATGATACACTGTAAATAAGGCAATTTTAAAAAGAAAACTCATACTCTGCTTTAATCTCGTAAATTACTTGCAACTAGACAAGCAGGAGTTGTAAAAGAGTTGAGATGAAATAAGGAACTTTGGTTCTTAGGACCTTGAGAAATTAAAACATTTTAATTTTATTTAGTCTTCAGATCTGACATGTAAAACTTTTTCCTCCTGCTGGCTCATATTTCTCTTGAAAGAAAAAATGTATTTTTAAGGATTCGAAATAAGCTAAAAACTCTGATCAAATGCAGGTTTAAACTACTTTCACAGTGGATTACAAACCTCTAAAAATCGAAAATTGTGTTAGCTCAAATAAATTATAAAGTCATATTTTTTAAACTATTCAAAATACTTTGTCTCACTTAAATGTGACATGTGGTAGTATTTACCGGTAGTGTCATAGCCGACAATCAGAATAGCATGGGTGGACCATTGGCTGGAGCAGTGGTATTGGATGATGCCTCCCAGGTAATCTTGCCAGCTTACAGCATCCACAATAGCAACCAAAGGGCCATATTGTACTAGCTGACCCATCATTGCCTTCTCTTGACCACTGGGAAAAAAAACAAAACAAAACACAGCACAACGTGTTCTTATAATTACGTTACTACTCTAATGTAAAGTCAGGCAGTTAAATGTTGTACAAGAATATTTAACTAATCAACTTCAATTATCAGTACATCAGTTTTGTTTGATTTTTACTAAATGTGGTGCATTTTCTCCCGTCAGTTTGTTGCTCAAAAACTGGCCTCTTCAGTTACACTCTCTGTCCTTCCACAAGATGATTCCCGCTGGGGTTATGTCACGCTGTACTCTGCCAGCCTTACTACATATGGTGCTCGAAGCCCCTGTTTGTGCCAAATCTATACCGAAGAAAGTCAGAATAAAGTCATTTGGGTTTATGGTGAGGTTGTGTTAAAACTTTATGGTGTTTTGCAGCAGTAAAAATCTGGTTTAACCATGAGATTAGCCGTCTCTGTGACCTCCCCAAGTCTCCACCCTGCAGAAACATCCAATTCCAGCAGCTTGATAAACTCCGTGACCTAACGTTGAGACCCCTCAGAAGACACAAACAGGTCTAAGGAAAATGTTTAGACTGGATCAGTGAATTGTGGATGAGAGAACATGAGGAATTTAAGTAACATTGTGTTGATATGCAATAAATCTCAATATCAGCGCTTCACTTTCAAGTTCTGTTTAGGAAGGCAAAGTGGCTTTATTTACATGGCACACTTCAAACAGAGGGAAGTTAAACTGCTTTACACGGACAAAGGGAAGCATCAAAACTGTCATTCAAAAACAGTGAGCCACAATAAACTATAAATATAAGAGCACGGAATGACAGGTAAGTATGCAAAAGGAAATAAAATGCATCCAAAGAAAATAAAATATGAACATAACAGTCCGCTATGAATAAATCTACATTGCAGTTATGCCATTAGAAGCTGACCTGAAAACAACAACTATAAAACACAGAAGCCAATCCATCACAAACAAGGGAGAACAAGTGAGTTTTTGGGTTAAATCTGAAAGTGGCTAGATTGGCGTGCATGATATATCATCAGGAAGGAAGTTGTTTCCATCTGTATGCAGCACACTAGCAGAAGGCAGCCTAACCTAGTTTGATTCTAAGTGATTTATAAACCAGCAACAGAACTTGAAAGTGTCCGATTTAAGAATATCACCTTAAATTCTAACCTCTTGTTACAATTCTGGCAGCAGCGACTCTGAGAGGCCCGAGGCTGTCTGACAGGCTTTGGTGAAAACAAGAAATATTTATGATATAGAAATGAAGTATCACTGAGTTTCTGCAAACCTTTGTGAATTCCAAACCTTGGTAGTCAGTATACAGAGTGAGAATCTCCTGGCTATGGCATTCATCATGTATTTAACTTTTGTCAGGTAGCAGCTGGGGTGGCTGACTGTTTTACTTTTGACTCATTAACACAAATTTCAACTCCACTAAAAAAGATGAATGTAAAAAAGATGTTTCTTGTTGTTTGTTTTTTAAAGCACTTCATGTGTGCATGTAGTTGAAATAATCAGTTGAGTTTATGAACTTCTCTGATAAATGCCTCCATATTAAAGTAGAATGAACAACATGTTGGTAAAATCCCATTACAAAAATGCTGATTGTTTTATTTGTTTCCAAAATGGATTTGGTCCATGTGTACATTTTTCATAGCTGGGTGTCCAACCCGATTACTGAGTTTAGAAAAGCAGTATATTTTTGAATCGCTCTTGAGTTAAAGAAGCAAAATCAACCACATTCAGAGTCTGAGGTCTAGTTGCTATTTCTCCCTGTAGTCTTTTACTTCCATTACTACTTTAAGTCCTTAAACTGCTGTGTGAAGATAAGAGGTTATCTAGGCCATCTCACAGAGATCCAGGGTCCTGCAGCAGCAGTACAAATCTATTCTCAAGTTTAACTCTCCTTTCTCCAGCTTCCCATGGCTGTATCCTACAAAGCACAGGTTGATGAGGCACTCTGCCTCCATGGTATTGAAGGCCAGTTGATGGTACTGCAGATCTCAGCTCACTTGTCCCCCCATTTCCCTGACAAGTGATTTGTAGTTCTTTTACTTTGCACCAAGAGAGTTGCTACTACTTGCAGAATTATTGCCAGGCAGACAGTACTCCTGTTTCTTACTAGTCGTGGTTGTGATAATTTGCTGTGTTTTAGCACAGTAAATTATCACTACCAAGACTCTTTTCCAGTATATGGAGTCTATGATAAATGAGGTTTGTACCATTCAAGGTCATGGTTGCATACTGACACTGTAATAAAAATATTAGAAGAAACATGGCAGCCCTCCATGTTTTTAACAAATTCATTCATGTTTGGCAGAAAAACATCACGAAAACAACAGTTTCAACAATTAAACAATTAAAATGTATACTATTGTTTAAAAGATTGCACATAAATAAATAATAATAATAAACAATAAACATCATCTTAGGTTACTTGGATGCTCAGTTAAATCTGCTCTAACAGTGGGTTCAGAGCCTAGCTATGAAAGTATTATACTGAGAAGGCAAAATAACAATAACAACAGAAGGCATTACATATGCACGAAGCAAAGTCCCTGTTCTGTTCAATTTTAAGTAAAAACAATCAGATTCACCTTTGGGCCAAAAGAACTGACCCGGAGTTAAGAACCTCTGTGCTAGTGAGTTATCGATGTCTGTGTTGACAGAGTAAACACTGTGATTGCACAGAACCAATCCCACGCCCATTTCTCCGTCCTTGGTACTTTATGAAACCCACATTAAAGTTGCATGTTATTCTCCTTAAATTTATGAAGTTAATATTTTATTCCTTGTAGAAAACTTGATAAAAAAATAAAGTCTCACCTGAAGTCATGTGTTGTAAAGTTCTTTACGGCAACACCGCCATGTGACTGGGAGAAAAAATGGCAGATATCGGTTTTGGCCTTATAGGGATACTCAGACTGACTCACCAACTTCATTCTGGTCTGCAAAGCAAATAATGAACATTAGTACACAGCATTTCTGTTTTATTTCATTTTTCTTAATGTGTATGTCTAAACAATGTTACACAGATTTTATAGATGCTAAAGTTTTAAATCGTGTGATTCTACAGTGATGTGCAAAGGTTTTAAGCCACCCACTCATTTCCTTAAATTTTGCTAGGAAAATTGGGAAGCAGGTGCAGCAATTTACTGAAACATGCAAAGATATATGGGAATATAGTATATATATGCTCTGTCAAGGTGACCCCTTGACAGAGGCTCTCTGGAGGCCAGCCCATTGACTGATAGTGTTTTGACAAGATCCCCAACACCAGTGGCTGAAATGCAGCCCCAAACCACGACAGAGCCTCCACCATGTTTTACTAATCACTGTGGTACCTCTCCTCACTTCCTCCAAACCAAATATGTCACATCTGAATTCATCACTCCACCTGTTGCCACAGATTTTCAGTCCAGTTCTTGTTTAAGCTGACATACTTCAGTCTTTTCTCACCATCTCACTCTCTTCCTTTCTTAAAAATGGCTTCTTGACAGCCACCTATCCACTGAGAACATTTCCCATGAGGCTTCAGTGAACAGCAGAAGGATCATCTGAAGTGCAGGTGCATCTCTCAGGTCCTCTGTCAGCTTTTTGCTCGATTTTTACCCATTTTTTAAGGACATGACTTTCAGATAATGTTCATTTGCTGTAGATAGATTTTTTAAGGACTGTCATTTCTTCTTTTGTACTCCATATGTCCAGTTTACTCACTTTTTTGGTTTTTGGCTAAATTTTCTTTATAAATCACCTTGGTGCAAAAATATATTGTATGCCTGTAAAACTTATCATTGGCATTTTTCATATATTCAACTAAACAGGAAACAGGAACAAAGTATTGTTGAATTACTGTTCAAGACACTTACAAAATATTAGAAAGTTTGGCACCTTGGAAGCAAAGAACAGAAAAATGAGAGGTGGCCTCGGACTTTTAGACAGTACCATATTTTCAATTTCTCCTGTTGCCTTAGTGATACAGAAATGTTAATTGCAACCTTGGTCATTTCAGGTATTATAAGCTAAGATTCTGGAAGCATCTTTTATAAGACCTAAAAATCTGTTAACGTTGTGTGACTATCAGCATACCTGTTTTAACCAGTTCAGAGCCCGAGTTGTGGAGCCTCCATTACAGCCTGCGTTTTGGTAGGAGCAGTCAACAACCTGCTGCACACTGAGCTGCTCCAGCTGTGAGCCTCCTATGGCATGGACAGACTGTATGGCACCAACCACACTAAAAGCCCAACAGCTCCCACACTGTGAAGGTAAAATTACAGAAATGAGACAAAAGAGAAAAGAAAAAATCTCGCAAGCATTATTTAGATCCAGCTCCTGACCTAGAATCTATTCACACTGTACCATCCTAAGGAGCTATTTCTTATTTATTTCTGGAAATGAACTACCTATGCATATCTGTCTATATAATCCTACTATAATAATCATCTAAAAAGCCCTCTGCCAGTGTTATAAGACTGACACAAGATTTTAGACGGTTTAATCAAGTATCTTCAGTTTCTAAATGCTCTTCGCGGTACGTGATAATGTGACTGTGACCGATTGTTTTCTGCTGCCATCTGCTGACAGAAAAACCACAGGTATGCACACGCTTCAGAAAAATGTGAATATCTGCTTCAGTTAAAGGTCTTAATTTAAGGTTTTATGTCTATGGCTTATTTATTGTATTCAGACTGCAAAATAATTTCTCATATTTTATATCTGATATAGATTAAAAAATGCTTTCCTGAAACCAGTATTGCTTTTTTTGCTGGTACATACACTAGTTCATCATGTGAGGGATTCTTCTGTGTGTTTTGTTTTTTTGCTTAATATTTGCACAAGCAAATATTATTCTCCAAACGGCATCCTAATATTGCATGCTCAGTTCACTTACTTGGCATAAATGTATTCCCATAGATGTAATGAAAAACTGAGCTCTCTGTTAAAATCCAATTTTTGCTGCTCAATATGGTTTCACGGCTTAAAATCAATGCTGAAAGCAAAATCAGTCAATATTGCCTGGTCTCAACATAAGTATGTGCTGAGTATACACAATATTAGGGCTATCTGCTTTTAAAGTGATCAAATGTTCTCAAGACACAAACATGGAATCAAGAAAGGTAAAAAAAAAAATGGATCAAGAAGCATTAACAAGATGTGAGTGGTTTGATATATCGGGTCTGTGTGCATCCTACAGCAGTTTATATTCTGTCTCACCATCTATGTACTATAAAAACTCAGCAGGTCCACAGGCAGAGCTAGAGAAAAAAAAAATCTGACCGGTAAAACCGCAGCAGAGGAGAGTGGTAGGTGAGAGTGGTCATTTAGTGCATCTCCCTGGAGTGCGAAACTTTACCTGAATAGAGCAAAGTAAAATATATGATCATGATGGCGTTCAGCTGAACCGGTTATGTCTCTCCCTTAGGACAACAGTTTTACAGCAATATCATCATCCCCTATGGCAAATTGACTGAGTAAAGAGATAAAGGACAAAAAGAGCAAAAAGTGTATCTTCAGCAGGGACAAGCAACAACTCCGTCTCACTAACCCTCTCCCTTCTGTACCCCCAGGTCCATTCTGCTCCCTGAGCAACAGCTCCAGAGGTTTAGCTTGTCATTGCTCCTTTGCTCTTCCACTACCATTACCGAGGTCGCCTTTGAGTCAAATATGCCTTTTCCTCTCTGGTACTTCATATTAAATGCTTCATATTTGAAGAGCGTTCCCAATGTACTCATCTGGGGAAAAAAAGTCTCTTTCCACTCACCTTAATTCTCACTTTGAGACATGTGACAACAAGAATGTTAGACTTTTTTTTAAATGAAAAAAAATGTCTGCATAAATTCTTAAATATTCTATATTTCAAAGCTACCACATTTCAGCTTGGATGATTAGGCATTCGAGATTACTAAAAAGAGTTTCAAGTTTTGATTGTCCAGAACACGGGAAAGAGTTTGGTGCCGAGAGAAGGCAAAAGAGTTTCTGGGTCTTGTTTACATACGCTTTCTCTATAGATGAAAAATAATTTTTAACTTGAATCTGTTGGTGAAGGGATACACTGGGTTCAGTGACAATGATTTTCAGAGTCCTCTCTGAGCCCATGCAATGATCTTCAGTACAAAATCTCAGTTGTCCCTCACATAGATGTATATGATGAAATCCCTACATTCTTTTTCTGTTAAGAAATGTTATTCTTACACTTACAATACCAGCCACACATTCTCATGTCAACATTTGATGCGTTTTGTCTTCTCTGTGTTATTTTCAATTAGATGCTTTTAAATTCAATTCAATTCGATTTTATTTATATAGCATCAAATCACAACAACAGTTGCCTCAAGGTGCTTATGATCAACTAAAACCACTTAAAATTGCTTTTATTTTACAATTTTCACATCTTTTTTCACTTTGGTGGGGAGAAAAATAATAAATTACAATAAAAAATGTTTAAAAAGTGTTAAATGTATATTCACCCTTAAAACTGAAGCACTGAAGTCTCTTGCACAGGGCATCATAAATTTTCACCTACTTAAAAGTGAAAAGCAAAGAATCACCTGACAAGTGTCTACATCATAATTTTGACTGTGTTACTGGTGAAGACTTGCATTCATTATCAAAGCCTGTGTAGTATTTGGTATTCTGTACCTGTTTGTTGATTGATTGCTTTATTCATAAATAATGAAAAGGCATGACTTTATATGTCCAATTATGTCTCTGCATCTAAAGCATCTCCAGCTAACCTCCCACATGTACAGTATACCTACAGTATCATGTGTAAAACTTACTGCTTGCTGGTCCTGGACTGGTGCCACGGCTGCCTTGTCCCTCCAGTCAAATTTGTCTGGGAGCTCCTTTACACTCAGTCCAGAGAAGAGAGGAGCTCTCTCATAGACTGCTCCCAGGTACAGATCTGTGGATAAAAGATACAGTTCAAAGTCATTCTTTTTTTATACAAACACAAGTGTAAACTATGATTCTGCAGACTCAGCCTAGTTTAACAAAAGGCAGGACAGAAATATAAATTAATAAAATGTCCAAAGGATTCACTAAACATACCTCTATGTCAAAATATCAACCTACCTCTGAATTCCTCCTGTGAAAGGTCAGAGAATTGGTTGATACCATACTTGGCAGACTGTGTTTCTGTGGAAAATGAGTTCAGATAGGTGTGCCGTATTGTAGCTCTCTGCAATTACACAAATGAAACGGTACAATGATATTAAATGAGAGGGGGGGAAAGGAAAGAAAAACATAACAGTAAACTCTGGTCTTTAAAATAAGTTGTTCATGTAGATATTCAATACTTTTGATAGAAAGGGAAATTAAAATAATCTACATTTATGTATTTGAAACCTCTCAAAACTTTTCTTATCCAACTCTGACTAAGAAAACACACAATTGTTAATATAAAAGCCAAAAAAAACTCTAAGCATGTTATGCTGACAGATGCTAAAACATATTAAGCAGCTTATAAAAGATACCATCCATTAATACCATCCGGCCCTGTATGCTTCAGGAAAAACTGAACAGGATGGAGGTGGACCCCTGCCTGGTGGCTTGGATCTCTGACTACCTCACCGACAGACCACAGTACGTCAGGCTGAAGGACATCACGTCTGACACAGTGGTCAGCAGCACAGGAGCACCACAGGGAACTGTGCTGTCCCCTCTTCTCTTCACCCTGTACACCTCTGACTTCTGCTACAACTCTGAATTATGCCACATTCAGAAGTTTGCAGATGACACGGCCATCATGGGGTGTATCTGGGATGATCAGGAAGAGGAGTACAGAAGTCTGGTGAGGAACTTTGTCGCATGGAGTCACACAAACCACCTGCAACTCAACACCTCAAAGACTAAGGAACTGGTTGTGGACTTCGGGAGGTCCAGAGAAGGTCCACTGCCGGTTCAGATAGAGGGGGAGGAGGTGGAGGTGGTCAACAAGTACAAGTACCTCGGGCTGTGGGTGGACAATAAACTGGACTGGTCATGCAACACAGAGCACCTGTATAAAAAAGCCCAAAGCCGACTGTACTTCCTCAGGAGGCTGAGGTCTTTTAACATCTGCAGGAAGCTCCTGAGGATGTTTTACCAGTCGGTGGTTGCTGGAGTACTTTTCTATGCTGTGGTGTGCTGGGGGAGCAGCACAGCAAAGAGGGACTCATCCAGGCTGGAGAAACTGATCAGGAGGGCTAGCTCTGTGGTCGGCATGAAGCTGGACACTCTGGTGACAGTGGCAGAGAAAAGGACATTAAAGAAACTGCTGGACATTATGGACAATGCTGGGCATCCTCTGCACACGGCCATAAACAATCAGAAGAGTCTGTTCAGTGACAGGTTGCTTCTCCCCAAGACAAGAACTAACAGACTTAAAAACTCCTTTGTCCCACACGCCATCAGACTGTTTAACTCCTCTCTGGAGGGGAGAGGGAGGGGAGACAGGAGGACAAAGGAGGGGGGAACAACTAAGCTGTAGTGCCTCTTCACCTCACTGTACAATACCTTGTGCAATACTTTTTGTAAATAGTCAACAGTGCAATAGACTCAATACTTGAAATGTGCAATTCACTTGTATTTTTATTTTTTATTCCTATTTATTCTATTTATCCCCTTTGTATATTTTATTTATATTTGTCTCTGTATTTATATATATGTGTGTGTGTGTGTGTGTGTGTGTGTGTGTGTGTGTGTGTGTGTATAACAATTCTGTAACTGTAACTTCGGTCGTTGCTGTGCTTTTTTTGGAAGTCGAATTTCCCAGAGGAACCCACCCGAGGGATTAATAAAGTTCTATCTTATCTCTTATCTTATCTTATATCAATATACACAGTATAAAACTGTGGCGACCAGTTGGGAAATAAGGAAGCAGGTAAGAGTGAAAGACTAAATTAAATGTTCTTGATCGCACAGCTGCTTTTATTTCATACGACTTCAGCTATTAAGCTGCAACTTTATGTTCACCTCCCTCATGTTACTCGGAACACCAGTGTTAACTATTGTTCCAATGTTGTAGTACAATTTTCACTTAATCTCAGTTTATGCCAGTATTTGTATGCTTTTTATATTTATATCTATATTTAATGTAACATCCACCAAAATTTCCAAAATTATTTTCGGTATTTCCTTCTTCTACGTGAGTGGGCGTGGTCTAACAAGAAGTACTCCCCCAGTTTGTTTTCAGTTTTCTGTCTGAGCACTTCACACTTGCTAAGTGTGGCACTTGAGAATTCTTCTACGCCTCCCTCACTTTACATACCTGAAAACTGAGATGACGGCGACTAAATTCCTCGCTGCTTACTTCATACGTGCGGTGAAACTGCTTTTTGTATGCCCCGAAATCAGCGGCAGAGCCGTTTAACTGAGTCCCAATTTCACTTGAGTTCACATTTTGGCAAAACACAGGAGAGACAATTAATCCGAGAGCGACCACAGCGGGTATGAACACCTGACAAGCCCTCATTTGACGAACAAATGTCAGCTGAGAAAACATCCACACGGGGAAGCACAAGCGTTTTGATGTTCGCGGAAAAGGGTGAAGATTTGTCGCGCATGCGTTGTAATCAAGAGGCGTTCCCTTGGAAACGAAAGAAAGTTTACTACGACGAGCGCTGGTTGATAAAAAAAATTTGCATGCAAAAAATGTAAACTATTTAAAACGCACATAAAGTATTTTAGGTGTGTGTGTGTGTGTGTGTGTGTGTGTGTGTGTGTGTGTGTGTGTGTGCTGAAATGAAGTTTAATTATTCACATCAGTTTTATCTAGATTCAAATGATCGTTTATTCAACTGACTGCAAGACAATTAAACACATGTTCAGCCAAACTAAACCAGAATTTAAGCCCCTATATTTAGTTCAACTCATGCAAAAAGACATTTTAATGAAAAATATGAATTAAATGCTGCCATGACTTACATTTTTTGGGGAAATTACATCACCTCTGCAATTAAAACAAGTTTGTAAGTTTGAAATTTATATAACTTGAGCCCACCCACATCCAAACATAGTGTACACTTACATTTCAGTTGTTGCAATCAGGCACAGTAGCAGCTGCAGAGAATTTTTTCCAGCCCGTGCTTTGTCAGGACCAGCCAACTAGTCAGTGCACTGGGAGGAAAAAGCAGGCTACTCTTATGCTTTTTGTAGTGGCATCTGATCCTGCGTTCATCATAACCAAAGCTCTTCTGTATCGTGCCAGAGGAAATGTCAGACCATACAGAGGAATTCACCAACAAGCCCTTCGCAGCCCAGTTGTCCAATGTTTACCTCAGCATCTTGGCACTGTTCTGCTTTAAGCTTTTTGTTAAGATCTCTCTTAACTTGCTGACATACTTCTACATTGTCCGTGGGAATCGCAAAGAGGCTGCCAGGATATCAGCAGAGTTCTATGATTATGGTCAACAACACAGTGAGTACTCTGAGACAGGTCGTTTTAAAAAGCACTAACACTTGATTTGTTATTAATTTGGTTACTTTGTTTAATAAAATATATCTGTACGATGATGGCAAACACATCTTAAATGTAACCACAATATAAATAAATTATGGTTACAAACACCCTGCAATGCATTTAACCCCAACTGTAAAAGGTCAGAGGTCAAATGTAAATGTTTTCTTTAGAATCCTACAGAAGCCTTCCATGCACACAGACACACACACACACACAATTTCAGTGTTTACAAATGAGCTATAAATACTGCATTGCTAATCCAATGAGTATAAAAGCCATTAATTGTGTTCACATTAATACATACTAGAAATATCATTGATAGCCCACTTTTCTTTCATTAGCTTAAAAGCTACTTAGAAATCCTGAACTGTACATTCAATATTAAATGAAGACACTGTTGGCCCGGCAGCTCTTTCTCTCTAATGTATTAATAGAACGCAGTCATGATATCCCCTCCCCCAGCCGCATCCTGCCCTAGTTTCCATTCCCAGCTATGCAGTGCACACTTTCACACAGCCACCAAAACAACACTCCACATTCTCAGGAACAGGCGGTTCGAAGGCACATTCTGAGGGAAGACAGACACGACAACAACATAATCTGTACTATCATCCAAAGGGCTGTTTAATCTAAAGTGTACCCACTCCATGGAATACTAATTGACCAAGCTCAGGGTATTTGTCACGGTCCCGTAGAGATGGTCTTTCTTGTTCTGAGAAATCTGTTTGATGTCTCTAGCTGGTCCTGTCTGTATTTCAGATTTTAATGTCAGTCAGGGAAAATAAGGTGCATGAATAAAAAAGCATGATTTAATAGAAAACATTGGGTGGATTATTGTATAATTTATAAAGAATATGGATGAAAGGATGGATGAAGATGATGACGATGAGAACGTGTGGAATGCATCAGCTGTTATTCTGGACATTGACTCAGGTGTGCCTGAAGACATTTCTTCTTTTTTCTGGAGTTCCTTCTTTTTTATTAAAAGGGCACAGCCAGTTTGGCAGGTTTACTTTCATTTGTCATGTGAATGGAGTGTGATAGTGCAGAGTTTAATGCATCAGGAATTTTCAAGCGCTGTTAAGTCACATAACCATATGCTGCTGGGTGCATTAACTCTTGGAAGATGAAAGGTAAAACGTGACTTGAGAGGTTAAAACACCTACTTGCTATGTTTAGATGTGTGGCAGGAGAATGCATATTTGAAGCTTTCTCTGTACTGTTGATTTTATTTTTATTTCTCTGGATGAGAGAATTAAGTAAATAATAATACATTTAAGTGTTCAATACTGAATTGAATACTGAATTCATATTCCTGTCACAGGATCTTGGGCAGACCGCTCACCCCTCCACGATGCTGCCAGTCAGGGCCGGCTCCTGGCCTTGAGGACCCTCATTTTACAGGTGAAGAAAAACACAATTCCCTTGGAGGCAGGCGGGTAATGTGTAACCTCTCATCTGCAAACATGAATCCTGTTGTAACCATCTCTTCCACAAGCCAGTTTGGTTCAGTAACTTTGTAGATTTATCCACACCTTGATAAAGAGATCAAGGTATGGATAAAACTCTGGAGACTGCTATAAAGTTATCTGTAAGACTTGTATAAAATTATTACCTGGGTCAAGATTACAATATAGCATATGCTTGGTATGCTTGTAGCAGCAATATTTTTTAATGAGAATAACACAGTATACACCTACCAGATAAATTATTGATAACTATTTCCATATTTCACTACGTAGTTCTAGCTTTCCATGCGGCATAAAAATGCTAATAATGTTAGTGATCCAACAGGGAAGATACTGTTTCACGCTATCTGTCAATTATAAGAGTTGATGTATCAGTGCATATTAAAAAATATATATATAAGATATAAAGCTGTTCCTTACACGGCAGCACAGTGGTGCAATAGTAGGCATTGTTTCCTCAAAGCAAGAAGGTCCAAATCCCCTGACCAGCTGGGACTTTTCTGAGTGGAATTTGTATGTTATCTCTTTTGCCTGTGGTTCTCTATGGGCACTCTGGCTTCCTCCCATAGTCCAAAGACATGCGTGATAGGTTAAGTGGTAATTCTAAATTGGCTATAAGTGTGGATGTGAGCATGAGTGTTTGTCTGGCTCACTGGGTGAGCCCTGATACAGACTGGTCACCTGTCCAGTTTTACCCTTCAAGCTTAAGACCAGTGGGATTATCTCCAGCCCCATCACGACCCTGAACTAAATAAGCCGATAAAAATGGATGCATGGTTCTGAACAGCTCCACAAATCTTGTAAATACCACCTAAAACGAATTAATAAAAACACGACATAACACACACTCTGTCATTATTTTCATGATAAAAAATTGAGCCAAAGTGCAGAAACAATTATGTACACCCTAAATGCATTAGGGTAAAAGCATCTGAGTAACTGATCATCAGCAAGTGTAACCACTGATATAAGAGCAGACATTTTGGCACTTGCTGGTCTGGAGCGTGCAGGTGTGTGTCAATGTTTAGCACATTGCCAACGAATAAGGAAAAACTAGGCGATTATCTTAAAGAAGCAATTGTTGCTGCTGATCTGTTTGGGAAGAGCAAATCATTCTACAGTGAGAAAGATTATTCACAAGTGGAAAACATTCAAGACAGTTGCCAAATTCATCTCTGCAATGCCCAGAGACACTGCCAAAAACCCAAAAGCTACATCTCATTATAGTACAATTAGGAAAAGACTGAACTAATATGGTTTGTTTGGAAGGGTTGCCAGTAGAAAGCCTGTTCTCTCTAAAACGAACATGGCAGCACCTGGAACCAATGTCCTAAGTGGAGATGTTTGGCCATTATTCACAGTGCCACATCTGGCAAAACAGAAACACAACATATCAGCACAATCGCTTCATAGTGACAGTAATTGTTCATAGTAACTGTCAAGCTCAGTGGTGGAGGGGTGATGATTTGAGCTTCTTCTGCAATCACACATCCTGGGCCCCTAGCAGTCACTGAGCTAACCATGAACACCGTTCAACACCATTCTACAGTTAAAGATGAGGCTATCTGTTAGAGCTTAGCTGAAATTTGGTCACAGACTAGAACATCACCACAAGAGCAAACCTACAACAGAATGGCTGAAAAAGAAAAGACCCAAGGTGTTGCAGTGGGACAGTCAAAGTCCAGATCAACCTCTTAGCTAAAATGCTGTGGTGAGACCTTGAGGAAGCTGTGGATAAATCCCCACAAACCCTGTTCTAAAGAACAATGTCAGAGTAAAGTTTGTTCTACAAGCTATTGAATCATGGAGTGTACTTAATTTTTCACATAGTGCTAGGATTTTGGCCTAGTTTTTGGAAAATAAACAATGGCATGGTTTGATATATCATGTATTGTACAGTAGTTCAAAGGCCTTATTTACCCAAAGATTTTCTTTTTAATTCATGGCCCAAACCCCTGGAATTGTAAGAGATTGTACTTTCTATTCACTGCCCTATTTAACACTTTAAACCTGTACATACTTAACAACAGTTCATAAGTTTCAATATACAGGTTAGCTAAATGCCAACAACACAAAATGTAAATACTCAAACTTGTACTATGGGTTACAATAACCACATGGTTTTAAAATTAATGTGATTTTTGTAGTTTTTATGGCATATACATGCCCCTTATGTATAGTGTGTGAGGGGAGTTTGACCATGGAACTATTATTTGAGCATATGCTAAGGAAAGAATAATCACAAACAAAAACAAGTACAATACTAATACAAATGCATTAAAAGTGAAATCTCCACTTGCATTTCCAGCTGCTCACAGAGTGTGCTACAAAAAAGCCTGTGACTTCAGCTACAGAGGAAACAATGCTTTGCTCTAGTCAGACAAATTCATAACAAAGTAGGACAATTATTACAGGACTTCAGATGGTAATTTATTAGCTCTTTACTGGCTTTAAGTTGGATTTAATTGGTTTAATTAGCAGGCTTGTTAATCTCTGCTGTTGAAATCATCACAGTTTGAAAATCGCTAAGAACCCTGACTGAAGAGAATGTCTGTGTTTTGTAAGAGGAGATAAACTTTATTAATGTTCTTGTTCATTTATGAGTTAATGTCCCATAAATATCCATGCCCACTAAATATTTGTGGCTATTTGATTCTGTTTCCAGGGTCACAATGTAAATGTTCTGACTATAGACCATGTAACACCCCTGCATGAGGCCTGTCTTGGAGACCATGTTGCCTGTGCCAGAGCACTCATTGATGCAGGAGCAAATGTAAGTCCTATAGTGGCCTGGTGACTCTTTAATGTTGCCATGTTGCACAGGTCAAATTAAATTTCCATGGCTGGGAAAATCTGGGTAAGGGTAACAAATGAGCAATGTCCTGTTTCAGTCACTGCAGAGCTATTAAGTTGTTGTTGTTCCCTTTCAACTGTACCCCCAGGCTGTTACTATTAGTCAACTTGCATGATTAAATAAGGCCTAAATATAAGAATAAAAGGAAAATGTGTTCACAGGTCAATGCTTCTACAATTGATGGAGTCACCGCTCTGTTCAATGCCTGTACAGTGGGCAGTGTGGCATGCACGGAAATCCTTCTGGAAAATGGAGCAAAACCCCAGAGTCTTGTATATCAACCTTCTCCGATACACGAAGCAACCAGCAAAGGTATGTCATGGCCAACGATTTTACAAAAATTCACAAACTGATTATTTTCAGTATTTTTTGTGATTCATAATGATTATGCATGTCATACTGTGTGGGTGTATGTGAAACACAAGGGAAAGGTATTCCCTTGCAAAAAGAGACTATTCTACATGGACCATTTACTTCAAAGTGAGCCAGTGTTAGAGGACCAGTCCTAAGAGACTTAAGCTTGTGAGAGCCAGCTTTTGCTGATGAGAGTCATTATTTTTGACTAACGGTATAATCAGAGCACTATAATCAGAAAATAACCCAACATTATCGCAGTTCCCCTCACTGCAGATTACGCTTGACTTTCGACCTGATTTTGTGTCCTTTACTGTGCTATAAGCACGTTCTTACATGCACTATGATAAACAGCTTTAGCTATAAATCCAACAGGGCCTGAGCAGACAGCTTGGAGAATTATTTTGCATTGTCACTTACTGATTACTGACTTCACGCTTCATTACTTCCAGGTCATTACGGTTGTGTAGAGGCTCTGGTGACTTGGGGGGCAGATGTGGACATGGACATTCCTCACCTGGGCACAGCACTATATACAGCCTGCGTCTGCCAAGAGCTCGAATGTGCCAGGAAACTCCTGAGGGAAGGTCAGTTCGTAGAACTGTGTCGATGTTTACAGAAAAGTCCTATGTGAACATATGGACTTAAGCGCATTAGAAACACAAAAACAAACTGATATATAATAAATATATGCATGCTCAGAGGATTTTAGAGGCCTCTGGGGGGGGGGATAAAAACATTTAAACAACAATATGATAAATTCTGTGCTAGGAATATGACAAACAATGAGACTGCAAATTGTCAAGTGCAAAAGGTGTAACAAAGAGCTAATGAGAGCTCTATCACATAAGAAACAGACAAACTAATTGTTTTATTAGCAGCAGCCTTAGTAAACAAGAACTTAATACAAGCACAGCACACATTGCAATTTCAATAAGAAGTGGGACCACATTTATACCCAACAAGTGACTGATTACATATACAAGTGATTAGTGTGCCCATTTGTGTCTCACTGCAGTCTTTGAAATAAGGTACTAATTTAGGCAAGTAAAGAAAAGGTAAATTAAAAATATAATCACAAATTAACCAAAGCTACTTGTACTTAACAATACAGGTATCTGATATTGGAGTTTTCTGATTGGACTATGGATAATTATAGTCTCCTCCATGTAGGTGCAAATGTACAGAAAGGTAAATCCCTGGATTCACCTTTACATGCAGCTGCAGAAAAAGACTGCACAGCTGTAGTGAAGTTGCTGCTGGACTTTGGCGCAGACATTAATGCCAGGAACACAGAGTTTCAGAGGCCAGTGGATGTGGCTCCACCCAGCAGTCTTACAGAAGGCTTTCTACTGCTTTATGAAGGTATGAGTTTACTTTTTGCTTGGTTTCGTTCGCAATCATTGATCCCTTCCTGACCTTGCTTTGATCTGTTTCTGTCTTTTTTTTTAACCACCAATTAACAGTGATAAATAATGTTTTCCTGTCTCCTTTTCATAGCTACACCACGGTTGCTTAGCCAGTTGTGTCGTCAGTGCATCAGAAACTGCGTTGGACGCGACAGACTCCACCTTCTTTCCCATCTTCCTCTGCCTAACAGGATCAAGAGCTACCTGCAGTACCAATGACAACAGACTATGAAACTGTCTGCCTAAATGGGACTTGCAGGAAGAAGCCTTGGACACCAAAAAATTATATCAACTCCACACTCCTCTTAACTTTAATTTTAGCTTCCAGTCAATCCAGTAAAAGCAATTAATTTGAATTAGCTACACGGCCGAGTAGCTGACTGTAGCAGCTGTGTTGAGCTGGCCTGATTCCCATGTGAGGATGTGTGGACCTGGATAAATGTAAAGCAGGATGCCACTAAAACAAACTTCCAGGATTAGTTTTCCCTAGGTTAATTTTGTTTGAATAACATTAATAATAAATATTTTGTTTTCTGTTCTGCAGTGTTTAGAAAATGCCTTACTAGTTGCCAGTGAGTGCTGCACTTTATATTTAAACCCCCCCATAAAAGATTCGAATATCGTGTAAATGCACACTATATGCTGTATGTTAATGAATGTTCATTGTTTCGCATTTAACATTAGATTATTAAAAATCTGTTTTGAAACCTGTTGCATTCAAATATGTCTTTCCCAGCAGCCACATGGTGGATTTGTTACTGATGTTTGTCTCAGTGGTGGAACCAGTTATTCAAAAAGTTGACAAGTTTAAGCTTGGATTACTGACCGCTGACAACTGCTCAGATGGAAATGTGTGTAGCTGAATGGAACTTTCATGCTCTAACATATTATTAACAAGATATTCATGTGCCATTTGATAATATTTTGGCCGTATTTTGATTTTTTATTTCATATATCTGAGTTTAGCTTCAGTATTTCTAATGAATTATTTCAGTTTCATTGTTATATTACATGCAGTTGTGTATGCTCTAGTATTATTTATTGGGTAGCACTATTATTTAAAAGCTTTATACAAATGTTAGCCAAATAAATAAATAACTGAAGAAACAGACCGCTCATCCTCTAGAGGGCAGCACGCCGCTACCGACACGGTTTAGCACCGCAGAGTGCCGTTGTCATAGAAATCTCAACAAAACAGGCCAGGAGCTCGTCAATTAGCCCTCCCTTAAAAAAAAGCAGATCTCGGCTTGATTTATGGAGGTGACTGGTAACAGCGATAGAAAAGTCACTGGTGTGTAGATTTCATGGCTCGGAGCAGCATATGTTTCGCAGAATGTCCCAAGAAAACAGGACTACCAAGAGAAGTAGTCAAGTGGCTGCAAACTCTGGACTTGGCATTTTATCCCAAAAATGTGCGCAGGTACAGAACCTATTTTGTGAATCACAAATACGAATAAAAGAAAAGAAGAAGAATATTTAAAAGAGGATATGTGTAATTTAAAAAAAATATATATATATATTTTTACACGTCTATTTTCCTGCATATTGTTAGAAAAGTATTATGTTGTGTTTTTACTAACCTACTGTTAGCTAGCTAAATTGAATGTAGATACCATTTTTAGATACCATTTAATCTTTTTTCTAACTTAAAAAAACATGTAACTGCAGAATAAAAAAAAAGAAAAAAAAATCACATAAAACTAGGGTGACCAAGTGTCACGCTGTATCTAAGCCTGCACATTTTATATATGCACACGATGTCGCACTTTTTATTAGCTCCTGGACTCTTGTGACTGAAAAAAGGAGATCTGTGGATAACCTCTGAATCCCGAAGATCAGAACAGCAGCTGAACTGTTAGTTCAGCAGAAAAGAGGAATAGAGGAATAAATGAATGCACAATACATACATTCATGATATATATAAATCCACACACACACATACAGTACCCATTACGGCATTGATGTACCCCCTTAGCTGAATTCTACTGATACACATGAACTGGAAGTTAAATTCATACAGTTTGGTAAAGATAGGTTGTTGCAGTGCAATCTTAATTTCATTAGTTGGCTAACAGTGGTTTAGTGCTTCTGCAGCAATCATGGTAACCAGCATGAATGAGAAGGAAACTGAGTGGATGGGACTGTGCAGGCCAGACCTTATGAAGAAAAATGTCTCTTTGAAATTAAAAGGAGGTCATTCATCAGCTTGTAAGTTTTAAAGCATGAGGCTGTTTGAAAATTGTGTAAAAGAGCTGGCTTTGTCAAGCTAAGTGTGTCCAGTGTTGGATGGGCTTAGAGTTGAGCCAATTTAATTGAAGTTTGTCTGGCTATCATTATCTCAGGATTGTGGTGCGTGAGGTGAGTCCTCATAGTAATTCCAGAATATTTTAATTTGTTTAAAATTAAATTAAAGTGATATTTGGTGTCCCTGTATCAATACAATATCACCACACAAAATCTACCTCAATCTACCTCCCCCTCACACCCACCCACCCAATTTCCAGCACACTGTAAACTGTGTTTGTATCAATTTCCTAATTTATATACAGCATATCCAAATTCTGAACTACCATGTGGCCCATTTTCTTCCGTTTCCTCATTTAAACACAAACTTACAATGCATAAAATATGAAGCGAATAACCAACTTAAAAGGAGCAGGATTATGTGAGGTTGATTAAAAAAGAAGGAAAACGCAAGGATAACAATAAATCTGCTATGACAAGGAATAACCAAGTGCTAAGGCAAATTCCACTGGTAGAGCCAGTAAGTGCATATTGTTATTTCTGTATTTCATTTCCAGAGATTTTTCCAGCGGCTACCTTGTGGCACAGATATTTTCTCATTATTACCCCCGAGACTTTTCATTGCACTCATACGACAGAGGAACATCGCTTTCTGCCAAACAGTGGAACTGGAGCCAGATAGAGCGGGTGAGCAGAGCAAAATATTCAAAAATATAATGAGCCACGAAGAAATGCTTTTTTTATTCACTGCAGTTGGCATGTCACTGAAATGCATCTTCCAGCTACAGTTTGGTGTTTAAATAATACAAGTTCAAGTTTCTCTTACTTGTTGCAGGCTACTGCTACTGCAAGTGTCATAAATAAATGTTTTGGTTAATCTGCAATACACCAGGGGCACAGACACACAGACAGCATGGAGCTTTAAATGCATATGTTGAAGCAGGGCTGGACGTGGACTTAAATAGTTGGTACAGTTAAAAGCTAAACTTCAGCTATTAGCAATGGCTCGTGGTCAAAGTTCCTTCTTTATTATGTCCCTTCATCTATTTTCTCACCACGTCAATTTCATCTACCTCCATCTCCCCCTCACTTCTCCACAGCAGGCACTTGCAGCAACAGCGTGCTGTAACTGAAGATTGGTTACTAGTTGTTCCCGGTTCATGGTGGAGCAGCAGCCCCGACAGCTAACATGTTGGTTGTTCTTAATTTCTTTTTATTGTTTTCTTTCAGCTTTTCAGCTTCACCTTTTCACCACTTCTTCCACACAGCAAAGGGGATGGGCTGGTCACATTAAGAGATTGATTGGGCAATCCAGTGTCAGTATTGAAAATAAATGAATGGGCTGTTGTCAGTGCTTGTACAGCTGGTGCACAAAATGCCCAGTATGCCAGATTTACCAGTCCAACCCTGTGTTGAGGTCCCGCTGGGATGTGACATTTTCACTACCCACAGTGCCTGTGTTAACTGAATCGTAAAGTGGTTTCCTTCTCCATTCAAGTGTTTAAATATAATCTACAAAGTTTATTGATTCAGTCTTTAGAGAAGCGGAATCTGTACTTGAAGAAGGAGGCCATTGATGGAACAATCCATTGTAAACCAGGAGCAGCTGAGCTGTTGGTGCTGGAAGTTTACACTATTTTAACTAAAGGGAGGTATGTTGGCAGCTTTATATCTGATGTAATATTCATCTTTAAAAATAAATGTTTGCCTTTTTTGTATATGGAACTACAAATATGTGACGACACGTGCAACTATTAATGCTAATGATGATGAAAAGATCCAGAACAATACTATTGCAACTCTCACAAATATTTGTTTAGCAGTCAAAGCGATGTGAAAGAATCATAACATATATTGTGTTTCCCTTTTAAGAGTCAGTGATGTAGAGGGCCCAGAGCCAGACTTCACCGATGAAGAATACCAGAACCTACTTCCCAGCCTGGCTCGCTCCACAGCTTCAAAAGCCATCAAGAACAACCTGACAGCAACAGAAATCAAGGCTGCGCCTGATATAAGCACAAACCAGAGGAAGGCACAAAACATCCTCCGCAGGCACCACGAGCACAAAGCTGCAGAGAGAATTCTCAACCCTGGTAGGTCATCCATGATTAAGTGGCATTGTATCTCATATTAAGATTCATAAATACAAAGAGCTAAATAGATTATCAGGAGGTGACATATTTCTCGCATATTGCAGTAGGGAAATGCTAATAACTGCATGATTTTCAGTACGGCCAGTTAAGAGTTTACAATCATTACTTTTTTTGTGTTGGAGACAAAATAAGAGAGCAGGGTCAAAACACATGCAAAGGGGAATAAATCAAATTTATTTGTGTAGAAATTTGCTTTTTTTGACAATGCCCTGTTTTGAGTACAGGACGTTTTAAAGTGAAGCCTAAGCGAAGTCCTTAGCTCCCCACAATCTTGTTCCACAAAGCCAGATGGATAAGTGCTCTGACACCTGTTCACCTGAAGGCAATGCCTTAAGTATGCACAAACTCTCTACTTTTGTTTATTTGTTTGTTTATTTTTGCAAAAGTGAGCTGAAGAGAAAATTGATTTTGTAAGAATGTTGAATGCACCAGTTGGCTGCAGTAAATTTAGGAGGTAAATATTGACACATGTCCTTCAGTGGTGGAATAGCTGGGTCTTGGTTGCTTGCAGTGGAAATGTATACCAGGAAACTGTTACATCCAGCTGTTGCCTGCACAGCAGCTGCTTTAAAAACACTGCTTATATACAAGTAGCTATTAAAGTTAATGGGTTTTTTTTAATTTAAGTATTTCTTTCTGTGATGCTGAATAACCTAATGCACAAAACAGAACTAATACACCAGTGTAATTGTAGCTGCACTTTTGACGGATGTGTTTCTGCTGTTCTAGAGCTGTGGTCTTCACCAGCATGGAGCAGAGCTTCTGTTTCCTTTAAGGAAATAAAGGTCCGTCAGCCAGCCAAACATTCATTGGTTAATTATTAAAGATACCGACTGAATAACTGCGCTGTCACTGTTTTATGTGTGAAATGATGAACTCATTTATTTTCAGTTATTCAAAACAAAGTCCTTCTCAAACTATTATACCTCACCAGTATTTACCTGACTGTAATTTGATGTGATTTGATTTGGATGATGCATGACGTAATTTCTTGTTATCGCTTATATAATGGTAAAAGGTCTCTACCATGATATATGCTGTGTCTGTTTCTGCCAGTAGGCGGCAGCATTACATCATACCATTATTTCTTAATGGCCTGTGCAGAGGAGCTGAAGGTGTACCATTTGCATTTTATAAATTTATGCAGTGGTTATACTGAGCTTATAGTGAGCTGCCTTACTGTTCACCATTGTGTTTCACCAGCATAACGAAATGTTATTTTAAAAATAACAGTTGATAATGAATGTTAGATATTACTGAATATTCGCATATTACAAAATTTTCAGACATCACAGCCTCACTGTCTCTCAATCAGTCTCTCATTTTGGGAGAAACCTGAAAAATGCTGATAGAATCTACTCTATGAAGAAATTAGCAGATTCCTTAATTGGTTTGCTAAACACCCAGTCACTGTGGCAGGAAGACATGAAAGCTTTTCCCTTTCATTTTTTTAAATAAAAATAAATGCTCTTGGTTACAAAGCGTGTTTCAGCATTTTTATTGACTGGAGATTTCAATTTTAGAAATACAACGAGCTGAATCACTGTTTTTTCTTTCTTTTTTTTTTTTTTTATAAAAAACTGCTGTTAACTAAAGACCAAAGATGCTTTGGTCTTTTTTTTCCCCTCAATGTCAAAAAAAACCTCTGCCCATAGCAACATAAGTTGAATGTGCTGACACATCTTCATTTAGAGCTGCAACAAAACAAGCTGAACAGTCATGATTGTGCCTAGAAAATAAACACCATATGTTCAGTGTAATGACTCTATGTACCAGTACTCCCTGTATGCAAAAACTTGTCTAAAAGAACACTCTACTATACTGCTATGTTAATGACTTAATATTTCTACCATTACATGCACATTCCTATATTTTCAGTCATAAAGTATCATTTTGCTCAGGGATCTCCCAACAGCATCATACAGTCTATGCAAAATTCATTAACTTAATTCCATGGATAATGATTTTAATAGTCAAGCTTAAACTGGAGATAGAATAATATAATGTGAAATGTTTTCTCCACCCACCCAATATTAAATGTCCTATTATATCAATAGCTGGTGTTTCATTCTATACTTTTTCCCTTTTAAATAAGTTCCTTCATTTTGTGCACGTTATTGAGCGGTTTTGGTTTGTCATATTACATTTTTATTGAACTATTCTGTTTTATTTAAGCTGTTTTGTTATTGGTTTCCTTGAGTGTTTTTATCTGCTATAATTCAAGAATTTTCCAACCCTTGGGATGAATAAAGCTAAACTTGTGCTCACTCATTTGTGCTCACTACCGAATGACTGCTTTTTAATTTTTTATTTAAGTGGCTTTCCTGCCAGACAATGTAAAATTAAACACTGTCATTTCCTACACGTTGTACAGTGCTTAACAAATATATTAGACTTTGTCATAGAAAGAGAAAAAATAATGTTGTTAGGCAAATAGCAAACTGAATTCGTGATTTTTGTTTTTACCCAAATTTGACCCGGACTGCACTGAGAAGTCAGAAATTAATGAAGCATAATATTCAGTCACCAAAACAAATTTTTCGGTTCATGAATACAATTAAATAACTGTAATTTGGCATTTTAATGATAATGTATTAATCTGCTTCCCTTTTTTAAAATAAAAGAGTTAATTTGAAAATTCACAGATAACAGCAATAATTATATTGTAGCAAAATCTAATTTTGATTAAAGATTTTGCACATGTTGGTGGATTAACTATTACATAAAAATAAACAAAGATTTGGGTAATTACCAATAATGCTGTTTTAGGGCACTTGTGGCATAAACGTTAGATTGGGTGGTGGTTTTATAAATCTGAGTATTTGATATGTAAAATACCCAATGTACAGTACTTACAAGAGAGATCATTGGCATTAACTTCAACATCTAGCCATACTAGTCCTAAACAGAGAGTAACGCGTTACTGTAATCTGATTACTTTTTTCAAGTAACGAGTAAAGTAAGGGATTACTATTGCAAAAACGGTAATTAGATTACCGTTACTTTCCCGTAGGAACGCTGCGTTACTGCGTTACTAAAACCGTGATTTTTTGCGAGAATGTCTCACGACCGTGATGTAAGCGAGTGCGCCGTTCGTGACAACAGCTGTGTGCAGATCAACAATGGATCACATATCGATTGTGGGAGAGAGCATGAGCGTGCAGCGTTTAAAGTGTGGAAGTACTGACCTTACTTTGAGTTTGATTCCATAAAAAGTGACAAAAACATTAGCGTCCATCGTGCGTGGGAAGAAAACTTCTTTTTACAGCGAAAAAAACCCCTAAACTTCCGAGCAAGCACCGAGTGCGCAATGACGTAATGGGAAACTCACAGAGAAAGTCGTGGATTCTTCAACTGATCGCGGCACACCTGCACCAGGGTAAACCTCCGCCTACCGTAGTCCTGCTTTACAGGTGAAAATAGAGCAACAGGACCGCTGAGTCTTTGACTTTATTTATTTTCTGCTGTGTTTTACTTGCATCTATTTGAAAGACTGAGTGTAAACACAAAAAATATTTTATTTTATGTGCTGGAATGTGTAGAAAATAGGTTTAAATGTTAAACTAATTTATTCAAGTCAGAGAATGTTGCATATCATTAAATTTTTGCTTGATGCATAAAGTTAAAAGATTAAAACTGATAAAACAAGTTTAAAAAAAGAGACTTTTCCATTTGATTACATTTTGTATGATGGATTATGTAGAAAAAGTAGAATTGGGCTGAAAGATCTATCGCTTTATCACCTCTTCAGGTTGTAAATCGTGTTTTTAAAAAGTAACTAAGTAATTAATTACTTTTGAAAATAAGTAATCAGTAAAGTAACGGGATTACTTTTTTGGGGAAGTAATCAGTAATTATTTACTGATTACTTTTTTCAAGTAACTTGACCAACACTGGTCCTAAATACTTTGTTTTTCCTCTTAGTATATTATAACCAGTCTAAGTTTTTAGTTATAAGTAATACATCCATGACATGGTTGCTGCTGTCGAAGCACGCCGGCTTCACCCGATTCTTTAGATGGCAAGAAGTCAGTCGGAGACGTGAAGTCCAACTTCAACTCTTTATTCAGCAAAGCATATGCATATGGAGATCACACACATCAAACTCTAAGCTGCACAGAGTATGTTCTAAAGTATGATTTAGAGAATGATTTGATGTATGATCTAAGGCATTTCTTCAATAAAGCTATTTTATACCTTTTCATTACACCCCTCCTTGCCAACAGGGAGCAGTCCCCCAGTCAGCCAATCACAACATGTTTATCACTGTCATCCCACCCACATGGCAGTGGAAATTCAGTTGTGCCCTGCACCCTAGTTCTTAACCTTTATTTTTCAACACGTCTCATTTGCTTTATGGTTTTTATCTTTAATTTTAACACTTGTTTCGTGCTCTTCTGTTTCCACTGGCCTACACATAGTTTCACATCCCCAATGTCTAGCAGTTTTTAACTTTTGAGCAACAACATCTATCTTGCACCATGATTGACAAAATAAACCCTTTCCACTGCCCAAACATCATCCACTCCTCCAGAGGATTGTTCACCCCTGAATGTTCATGCATTTCCTTGGATAATGTTCTCAGTCCCTCTCTGGTCACAGGGGCCGTGTTGTCTGGAATGAATGTGCAGCACATGTCTCCAAACATCCCACAGACACCCCCTTTTTCAGCCAACAGCATATCAAGGGCCATCCTATTTTGTACAGCCATCAGAGAGCTAGGAGCCACCTGCTCAGCTAATCCCTCAATTGCATCCGTAGTCAAATTGGCAAGCCTTAACATTAACATCGTAATGGACATAGTTAATCTTATCCACATTTTTAGTTGGTGTGGCTGTAAAGAAAGCTGAAAGGACTGGTATGTTTTCAAAACCTGATGCTACCTGGTATTTATTAGGGACCCCTCTGGGCCCTCCTAAAGCGTCTATATAAGTGGCTGACCCTAAAGTTGGGTCTAAATTCCCCAATGACCTACATGCTAGCACATGGTGTCTACGCCTCTGCGTCAGCGTACCAGCATTAGTGGTCCCCACCTTAACCAGTCTATCCTAGTTAAGGTGAGAAACTGGTGTAATAACACATTACACCAGTTTCTCACTGTGATCTTTGCATTGTCAACAACACGATGTCATAATAACACACTGCTAGTACATACACACAGAAAAGTGGCAACTAAAAGATCTGCATGGGTCAGAAGCTCATGCGAAACTAGGATGTCGCCTTCATCCTCTCCTCCTCCTGTAAAAACATAGATCCCTCCTTTCCACCCTGGCTGGGTGGAGTAAATAGCCTGTATTTGCATCGCACTTTACTTAGTCCCTAAGGACCCCAAAACGCTTTACACTACATCCAGTCATCCACCCATTCACACACTGGTGATGGCAAGCTACATTGTAGCCACAGCTGCCCTGGGGCGCACTGACAGAGGCGAGGCTCCCGGACACTGACACCACCGGGCCCTCTGACCACCAACAGTAGGCAACGGGTGAAGTGTCTTGCCCAAGGACACAACGACTGAGACTGTCTGAGCCGGGGCTCGAACCAGCAACCTTCCGATTACAAAATAAACTGCCAACTCTTGAGCCACGATCGCGAGTAGGTGCAATCTTGGGTGTCAGTGGCAAGTCAGTCAAACTTTTGTCCCCATTGTCAGTCCAGTCAGTCCCCTCATGTTCATTGCTTTTGCTGAGAGTGGAGCCTCCCGCTCCACATACTTAAATCTCCAGTGCCAGCAATATGTCGTCATTTCAAAAAAAGAAATAAGAATTCTTTATGATTTTGGCATGGATTAATTTACTGAATCCTTTTAGACAGAAGGACTTATTGTCTGAATATGTCCCTCATAGGTGACTTTTGATGTCTGATCTAAAGGAGTTCCTCAATAAAGCTATTTTATACCTTTTCACTGCTCAGAAAATATATGAACCTTAGCAAAACACTGTTTTTTGTGTTTATTTTTTATCACAAATGTTATTTTTTCTGGTGCCAAATCTATTCAGATTCACACAGATTAAGATCGCTTTGATGGTCCCAAATCGCCAAGCTCTCAGAGATGCTCACTGTGAAGTACAGCTGAGCTGTAAAGCTAGTGAAAAATAGATGACAGGATGATAAGTGTTTCTGGCTGACTGCCTAGCTTCTCATGTTGTCCAAGAGCCTAGGCTTTTAATAGAGATAGGACAATGGTGTACTGATAGGATCTCCATAGCCTCAACAGACCATTAGCTGCAGATGACCATTAGATTTCTTTTTGCTGTAACAATACATGTGATTTTAATCAGACTGCTGAGCAGCATGGGTCAAGTGCAGTAACAGTTCAAAACAAAGAAACAAAATAATCTATTAAACTGTTTAGGAGCGTTCTGGTGGATGAGTTCTGTAACTTTCTGCTGCTGAGCTGATCTAAATGGGGACTTCATAAGGAACAGAGAACCTTTGAGCTCAGAAAATCTGACTGTGCCTCCACAAAAGATGTGATAATGAATGTTTGCTGTGTTTAGACTACAATGTCCCAAAAATGAACTACTACATGTGCATGGGCGGGGGGCACTGAAGCTAACATTTAAATCATCTATGCCACTTCAGCTTGATGATGGTGTATGATTATGGATCATGTCATTTTCTACTTTCATAAAGGATGATCCAGTGTCCTATGTTAAAGGAGGTATTAAAGGAAGCACTGGAGCGCCATTTCTTAATATTTACAGAATTCGATGAGCTTGTTATCACTGCAGAGCAGATACTACTGGAACATGAAATCTAGCAAGAGCGAAGTTCACTGGAAATGGGAGAAGCCTGAAACAAACTTTAAAGATAAAAAATTACAGCATGAAAACTATAGACATAGTCCATGAGTGTCTGCGGACTACCTTTGAGCTACACCCACTCAAAGCATAAAACAAGCATCAGTCAAAGCTCAGATTTGAGAAAGATAAAGGAGGCTTTTATCTAATGGTTGCAAAACACCAGACCATCCATTCAGCCCTTTCACTGGTTCTTAAGCAAACGTACTTTGTAAACACAGAAAAGGCATATACTGTATCCCTTGGGATGCCCTTTGAGAGGTGCATTGCTGCTATGGGCCACCAGATCCCTGTAAGTGTTTGACTCTGCCAGTTAATGTGGACTGTACCACTGATTATGTCCATAACGTTTATGGACACAATCTGTAGGTTCAGCCAGGGTTTGGGAGATGAGTTGTTGTCTCATTAGGAGGAGATCAAGCATCTTGGAGTTGTATTCAAAAGTGTGGGAAGAACGCAGTGTGTTGTGGCAAAAACAGAGAGTTGAGCCAAAAGGCAAAGGTGAGGATTTAACCTGTGGGTAGTGAACATACGAATGAGACTGCAGATGCAAATGGCAGAAATTGTCAGGAGCCAATTAAGGTAGTCTAGGGATCAACATTATGTTGTCTTTGTTTGCTTGGAATACCTCAGGGACGCTTTGGAAGAGCTTGCAGAGCCAGGGAGTGGAAGGTCTGCACAACTCTACTCCTGTTCCCACTGCTTGGAAGAAAATAAATGCTGGGATGGATGAGTGAAAATATGACATTTAAGCGAACTCCACATCTATGATAGTACGTATCATTGTCTGCAATTGTTCAACCTCTTTCTGTAACTGTTAATGGTTGGTAAAGCCTCCATCCCTTCCTCACTCAGTAGAGCTGAAAGAATGACCTCCTTAATTTTTCAGTGTCTTTTGATTTTCCTCAGCTTGACTAGGCGTGAACACACATCAGCACTTAAGATGGAGAGCACTGTCGCCTGTTGATTTCTGCAGACACTGGCAGACAACCACTGAAATTTAGATTTTCAGTCAGAGCCTCACATTCAGAGGCATTTGTTTATATTAAAAGATCTAAAGTACTAGATACGACTGGTGATATAATATAAATGCCAAATAATAATCGTACTTTAACTACAGGTATTTTCCTTTTTAAAGTTAGATAGGCTACTTTACATTTAAAAGAAAAAAACACCAGCCAGGGTTACAGGGTAATATGTGAATTCTACATCGACTTCTACATCCAGCTTCTCCTACTCAACAATATCTAAGGCCTGGTTGCTATGGCAACTAGCAAGCCCATTCTGGAGAACAACCAGGATGCATTAATAAGCTTAGAGTGAGATTCTTTTCCTCCTTCTGTTGGTCATAAGTGCATGCAGGGGATTTAAAGACTTTTCTGCATGTGTAAAATATGTAAGAAAACAAAATTAGGATAACATACTTTTGAATTCAAATACAAAATGCATTGCATCTGTGACTGGAATCAAAGATGTCAGATAAATAATCTTACAAAGCATTTCTCCTTAAAATGCCCTAAGAAAGTGTTTCACCATCTGCTGATTTTTCCTATCAGCGTTATGGCACCCAGTGTGAAGGAATCTCTTGTGCCGACGGGATGCAGCGGGAGGAGGGAGGTCAGCGCCTCAGGGGGGCTCCACTAACCAGTGGAGATTTATAAGCTACGGATTTCCCCAGAAAAAAGCCCTCCCCCACAGCAAATCTCCCACCCTTAGCCACAGTAGGTTAGTGTGTGGCTATGTTATCCAGGCCAAGGGTGGGGCATTTTGTGTGTCTGTATGCTGGAATGGACACCAATGTGTTAAAAAATTAATTTAAAAAAATTTAGTATATTTTTGTTCTTACAGTATTAATTGTATTTGTATGGCTCAAATGCTATTCAAATGTTTTTATGGACTTTCAGTTTAACCATGTATTAGTCACTGAAGTTCCTGACTTCACAAAACCAGGAGACAAAACTCAAGTTCAACATAGACATACTTTCTATGCAAAGTGCAAACAATATCTCTTAAATGTTCAAATATTTTTCATTAAACTGGAATGCAAATCACTTTAAAGCTCTTCAAATAACATGAACAACCAATATTTATAAGCAGGCATTATACAAAGTTAAGAGCTGGATTAAAAAAATGTTGAGTGGTTGAAAAACCGTGCTCAGAGTATATACGCAATGACCTGATTCAGAAAAGCAAACACATTTCAGCAACTTCCCCTTGTTGAGCTAAGCAGATAATAGTGGTGCTTACATTTAGGATTAGTAAGTGTGGGAAGAAACTAGTGAGAATGCACAATGACATGTTTGTCTTTGACTGTGTTGGACACATACTGAGAATGTACATATTTGGGTGGATGCCGTAGGCATCCACACTATTGAGATCCTGTTTCTCTTTATTCTTTATCCTTTATTATTCTAGTTGCTCCGTTTCTTTGCCGCTTAACTACTCCCTCAGTTTTCAGCCGATTTTTACCATTCAAACTCTAAACTGTTCTGCTATTTCTGCTTTCGACTGCTATATCTTTTGGTACTTATTACTATTATACTTTTTAAAATATTACACTTTTTTCCTTTAATTTGTCCCATTGAAATGAATGGGAAACTTCTACAATTCTGCTAAAACTTGCTTGTCTTTGAAACTTAACTACTTCCTCATACTTTCACCTAGAAACTCCATTCAAACTTTAAAACGTTCTCAGATGATTGGGCTATTCCTGTGTGATTCAGCTTTTTCATATCTGTTACCGTTTTCATGTAATGACTCTTTAAGTTTTCAGTTACAACTTTGTGATTTTTCAGAAAATACATGTGTTGCTATGGTTGCTATGCAATTAACTCCCACTGCACACTCGTCCGTTCTGAATTTTCTCTTCATGTCTGAACAACTCCTTGCTACTCGCTCAATTTCCACTCAACTTCCACAAATTATACATCAAAACGTAGGTATTTTTGCTGGCTTTAAGACAGTGTCACTATAATTATTGTGAGAGTTACGTTTTTTTCACAATTTGCCTCGAAGTGACACATGGTCTAAAAACTCCCCATTCAAAGTCTATGGGGAGGTTGTGAAACTCAGAGCTGAAATACTGAAACTGAAGGCATTTTCAAATCGTCATATCTCCTTAACGAAGCAAAGTTAAGACATGAGGCTTGTCCCTGTATATCTTCAGACACTCCTGACACTCACAATTCAAGAATTATTTTCTCACCTATTACCGTTCTGAGATGAGTTAGACTTGTTTGAGGGGTGGAAATCTGTCCTCCTCTCATTTTTCAAATTCCGAAAATGAAGCCGTTTCTTCTCTCGTCATATCTCCGCGACGGAGATACAAAGAGCTATGTAAATCGCAGTCAAAGTACACCAAAGTCCGCTGATTCACCCAGTGCAAGAATTATGCTTCTATCCCACCTAGTTTTTGAGTTACACGACGTTTTGTAACTCCAAAAAACGGCGTTTTTCGCGTCTCACCGCGATCTAATTCTGACTCCTCATCACCCTTTTTTTCAAAGCGCCCGCCCCCTTAGAGGTGGCGCGATTGGTAATGACACCGCTCTTCAGACCAGAGGTCGTGGGTTCGATTCCACCTTGGCCCACATGTTTTTTTTTTAACTACAAATTTATACACTATCACAGACCGGTAATTCATATTGATAATTTATTACAATTCTGCAAAGTTTAATGATTTTAGCAGCTTTTCTAATATGGACCTCAGATTCTGGTTAACAGTCTATGGCAGAAATACATACAAGTACACAGCCTGATGAAGCAGACAGAAGCAGTACCTCTGATTGGTTCCGCAGTTTCACCTCTTATCAGCACAAATCTCACCCTCTTCTGCTGTTTTCACCTCTTTTCTGCTAATTTGAGCTTCTGTTCCACAGTGCACTCAGCCTCTTCTGCTGTTTTCATTAGAATTTTAAGCTTTTCCACCTTTTTTCAGTTACGTGAGAACCAGTTTGGCTCAATGAGTAGCTGAAAAATATCAGCCTCTTCTGCTGTTTTAGCAGGATTTCAGAGTTCAGCTTTTTCACTTGTTTTAAGCACAAATTTCAGTTTCTTTACCTCATTTCACAACAAAGTTCTTCCTCTTCACCTCTTTTCTGCTAATTTGAGCTGCTGCTCCACAGTGCACATTTTCCCTCTCATCATATCTTTGCTTGTGACCAGAACTCATTTGGCTCAGAGGGTAGGGCATCTGTCGTGAGACCCGGTGGCAGAGGTTCGAATCCTACCTGTGACAGCTGCTACACATGTTCACTGCTTGCATGCGCTCTGCTTTCTTGACACTCTCCAGTGTGTCATTACACATACAGCCATCTTCAGCAAGCACTTCTGCTTCTACACTTCTTTTCAACTCGGCTTTTTGCTTCTTTACCTCTTTTCAGCAGAAATTATTCCTCTTCACCTCTTTTCTGCTAATTAGAGCTCCTGCTCCACAGTGCACTTAGCCTCTTCTGCTGTTTTCATTAGAATTTTAAGCTTTTCCACCTTTTTTCAGTTACGTGAGAACCAGTTTGGCTCAGTGAGTAGCTGAAAAATATCAGCCTCTACTACTGTTTTAGCAGGATTTCAGAGTTCAGCTTTTTCACTTGTTTTAAGCACAAATTTCAGTTTCTTTACCTCATTTCACAACAAAGTTCTTCCTCTTCACCTCTTTTCTGCTAATTTGAGCTTCTGCTCCACAGTGCACATTTTCTCTCTCATCATATATTTGCTTGAGACCAGAACTCATTTGGCTCAGAGGGTAGGGCAGCTGCCGTGAGACCCGGGGGCAGAGTTTCGAATCCTACCTGTGACAGTTGCTACACATGTTCCCTGCTTGCATGCGCTCTGCTTTCTTGACACTCTCCAGTGTGTCATTACACATACAGCCATCTTCAGCAAGCACTTCTACACCTCTTTTCAACTCATCTTTTTGCTTCTTTACCTCTTTTCAGCAGAACTTCTTCTGATTCACCTCTTTTCTGCTAAATGTTTAGCCTTTTCACCTCTTATTAGCACAATACTAAGCAGCTTCTGCTAATTTCACCAGAATTGTCAGTCTCTCCACCTCTTCTTTGTAAGAATCAGTTTGGTCCAGTAAGGTGAGACGCCGCCTATAGATCAGAAAGGCCAGGTTCGAATCTCGCTCAGGGCAATGTTTTTTGTTTTTTCAACTTTTTCTGCTTTTTTCAGCAGAAATCTTCAGCGTAAGGCATCCACACAGCATTTTCGCAGGAAATGCAATTTTTTCTAGTATATCTAGTGCTTAAACCTCTGTAAAAGCTATTTACTTAATTGTGTGGATGCTTAAGCATCCACACTATTGAGTTCCTGTTTCTCTTTATTGGGTGGATGCCGTAGGCATCCACACTATTGAGATCCTGTTTCTCTTTATTCTTTATCCTTTATTATTCTAGTTGCTCCGTTTCTTTGCCGCTTAACTACTCCCTCAGTTTTCAGCCGATTTTTACCATTCAAACTCTAAACTGTTCTGCTATTTCTGCTTTCGACTGCTATATCTTTTGGTACTTATTACTATTATACTTTTTAAAATATTACACTTTTTTCCTTTAATTTGTCCCATTGAAATGAATGGGAAACTTCTACAATTCTGCTAAAACTTGCTTGTCTTTGAAACTTAACTACTTCCTCATACTTTCACCTAGAAACTCCATTCAAACTTTAAAACGTTCTCAGATGATTGGGCTATTCCTGTGTGATTCAGCTTTTTCATATCTGTTACCGTTTTCATGTAATGACTCTTTAAGTTTTCAGTTACAACTTTGTGATTTTTCAGAAAATACATGTGTTGCTATGGTTGCTATGCAATTAACTCCCACTGCACACTCGTCCGTTCTGAATTTTCTCTTCATGTCTGAACAACTCCTTGCTACTCGCTCAATTTCCACTCAACTTCCACAAATTATACATCAAAACGTAGGTATTTTTGCTGGCTTTAAGACAGTGTCACTATAATTATTGTGAGAGTTACGTTTTTTTCACAATTTGCCTCGAAGTGACACATGGTCTAAAAACTCCCCATTCAAAGTCTATGGGGAGGTTGTGAAACTCAGAGCTGAAATACTGAAACTGAAGGCATTTTCAAATCGTCATATCTCCTTAACGAAGCAAAGTTAAGACATGAGGCTTGTCCCTGTATATCTTCAGACACTCCTGACACTCACAATTCAAGAATTATTTTCTCACCTATTACCGTTCTGAGATGAGTTAGACTTGTTTGAGGGGTGGAAATCTGTCCTCCTCTCATTTTTCAAATTCCGAAAATGAAGCCGTTTCTTCTCTCGTCATATCTCCGCGACGGAGATACAAAGAGCTATGTAAATCGCAGTCAAAGTACACCAAAGTCCGCTGATTCACCCAGTGCAAGAATTATGCTTCTATCCCACCTAGTTTTTGAGTTACACGACGTTTTGTAACTCCAAAAAACGGCGTTTTTCGCGTCTCACCGCGATCTAATTCTGACTCCTCATCACCCTTTTTTTCAAAGCGCCCGCCCCCTTAGAGGTGGCGCGATTGGTAATGACACCGCTCTTCAGACCAGAGGTCGTGGGTTCGATTCCACCTTGGCCCACATGTTTTTTTTTTTAACTACAAATTTATACACTATCACAGACCGGTAATTCATATTGATAATTTATTACAATTCTGCAAAGTTTAATGATTTTAGCAGCTTTTCTAATATGGACCTCAGATTCTGGTTAACAGTCTATGGCAGAAATACATACAAGTACACAGCCTGATGAAGCAGACAGAAGCAGTACCTCTGATTGGTTCCGCAGTTTCACCTCTTATCAGCACAAATCTCACCCTCTTCTGCTGTTTTCACCTCTTTTCTGCTAATTTGAGCTTCTGTTCCACAGTGCACTCAGCCTCTTCTGCTGTTTTCATTAGAATTTTAAGCTTTTCCACCTTTTTTCAGTTACGTGAGAACCAGTTTGGCTCAATGAGTAGCTGAAAAATATCAGCCTCTTCTGCTGTTTTAGCAGGATTTCAGAGTTCAGCTTTTTCACTTGTTTTAAGCACAAATTTCAGTTTCTTTACCTCATTTCACAACAAAGTTCTTCCTCTTCACCTCTTTTCTGCTAATTTGAGCTGCTGCTCCACAGTGCACATTTTCCCTCTCATCATATCTTTGCTTGTGACCAGAACTCATTTGGCTCAGAGGGTAGGGCATCTGTCGTGAGACCCGGTGGCAGAGGTTCGAATCCTACCTGTGACAGCTGCTACACATGTTCACTGCTTGCATGCGCTCTGCTTTCTTGACACTCTCCAGTGTGTCATTACACATACAGCCATCTTCAGCAAGCACTTCTGCTTCTACACTTCTTTTCAACTCGGCTTTTTGCTTCTTTACCTCTTTTCAGCAGAAATTATTCCTCTTCACCTCTTTTCTGCTAATTAGAGCTCCTGCTCCACAGTGCACTTAGCCTCTTCTGCTGTTTTCATTAGAATTTTAAGCTTTTCCACCTTTTTTCAGTTACGTGAGAACCAGTTTGGCTCAGTGAGTAGCTGAAAAATATCAGCCTCTACTACTGTTTTAGCAGGATTTCAGAGTTCAGCTTTTTCACTTGTTTTAAGCACAAATTTCAGTTTCTTTACCTCATTTCACAACAAAGTTCTTCCTCTTCACCTCTTTTCTGCTAATTTGAGCTTCTGCTCCACAGTGCACATTTTCTCTCTCATCATATATTTGCTTGAGACCAGAACTCATTTGGCTCAGAGGGTAGGGCAGCTGCCGTGAGACCCGGGGGCAGAGTTTCGAATCCTACCTGTGACAGTTGCTACACATGTTCCCTGCTTGCATGCGCTCTGCTTTCTTGACACTCTCCAGTGTGTCATTACACATACAGCCATCTTCAGCAAGCACTTCTACACCTCTTTTCAACTCATCTTTTTGCTTCTTTACCTCTTTTCAGCAGAACTTCTTCTGATTCACCTCTTTTCTGCTAAATGTTTAGCCTTTTCACCTCTTATTAGCACAATACTAAGCAGCTTCTGCTAATTTCACCAGAATTGTCAGTCTCTCCACCTCTTCTTTGTAAGAATCAGTTTGGTCCAGTAAGGTGAGACGCCGCCTATAGATCAGAAAGGCCAGGTTCGAATCTCGCTCAGGGCAATGTTTTTTGTTTTTTCAACTTTTTCTGCTTTTTTCAGCAGAAATCTTCAGCGTAAGGCATCCACACAGCATTTTCGCAGGAAATGCAATTTTTTCTAGTTCTTTATTATTATTCTTAGGACTTCCGTACACTTTTCGCCGTTTAACTACTTCCACAATTTTTGTGCTATTTTCACCGTTCAAACTTTAAACTATTCAGCTATTTTTGCTAATTCCTGCTATATCTTTTGGTATTTTTAACTATTATACTTTTTAAAATATTCCACTTTTTTCCTTTAATTTGTCCCATTGAAATGAATGGGAAACTTCAGCAATTCTGCTAAAATTTGCTTGTTTTTGAAACTTAACTACTTCCTCATATTTTCACCTAGAACAACCATTCAAACTTTAAAATGTTCACAAATTATTGGGCTATTCAGGTATGATTCAGCTTTTTCAAATCTTTTACTGTTTTACTTTTATGCCTCTTAAAGTTTTGAGTTGCAAAATTGTGATTTTACATGTGTTGTTATGGTTGCTATGCTCTTGGCTTCCAGTGTGCCACTGAAGGTTTTGCAATTTTCACTTCATGTCCGAACAACTTCCTGCTACTTGCTCAATTTTCACTCAACTTCCACAAATTATACATCAAAACGTAGGTATTTTTGCTGGCTTTCAGAAAATGTCACCATCATTGTTGTGGGATTTATAGAATTTTTGCAAATCTCCTCAGACTAACACAAGGTCAGAAAACTCTCCATATAAAGTGAATGGAGAGCTTGTTCAAAATCACCGCTGGATTTCTGTAATGAGAGGCATATTCGAATCGTCATATCTCCTTAACGAAGCAAAGTTAAGACATGAGGCTTGTCCCCGAATATCTTCAGACACCCCTGACGCTCACAATTCAAGAATTTCTTTCTCACCTATTACCGTTCTGAAATGAGTTGGACTTGTTTGAGGGTAGGAAATTCGTCCTTCGCTCAGATTTCTTCAGATTTCAAACTGTGGAAATGAACCACTTTTTTCTCTCGTCATAACTTTTTGTTGGATTTCCACAGAGACCTGAAAATTTCCATGATTGTTCACCAAAGCCTGCTGTCTCTTACGGTGAAAGAATGATATCGATACTCCAAATAGATTTCGAGTTAGAAAGCGTTGTTTGAGGGCAAGTCAAGGCAGTTTTTGCTTCGCTCTACTCAGTTATGGTGCATTAGAAGTCAAATATCTTTAATAATTCATATTTTAATGATAAATTGTAAACACTGGAAGATTCCCCCATCTCTTCTGAACAAAACGGTGTAAGAATGACCGCTCTAGCCCCTACGGTTTGGAAATTATGGTCATTTGTTTGAGGGGAGTCCTCACTATGAGAAATAGGCTGCAAAAATCCTGTGCCTCTCTGTGCTGCGTGTGTAAAAAGAGGCACATGTTTTGGCGGGAAAAAGTACACAGGCTCTCTGATTGGTGGATTCAAATTCAGCAGCTCCCAGGCTGACCTAGAAACTTACTTCTCTCTCCTTGTGCATTTTTTTGCAGATTTTTTCATTTAACAAGTATATTTGAGGGACCCTCAGCATGTTCAGCATTTTTTCAGCTGTCCATTTTGCTTTTCCAATTTTTCTGTTTAACTTATTACTATTGTGCTAAATAATACTATTTCTGCTATTTTATAAGATTTGTGCCTAATATAGAATTTCTGCTAAATTACAATATTTCTGCTTTTTATACTATTTGTGCTAAAACATAGTATTTCTACTAAATGTAGTATTTATGCTTAATCATACTATTTCTGCTTTTTATGGGATTTGTGCCTAATATAGTATTTCTGCTTTTTATAGGATTTTTGCTCAAACATAGTATTTCTACTAAATGTAGTGTTTATGCTTAATCATCCTATTTCTGCTTTTTATAGGATTTGTGCTTAATATAGTATTTCTGCTAAATTATAGTATTTCTGCTTTTTATAGTATTTGTGCTAAAACATAGTATTTCTACTAAATGTAGTATTTATGCTTAATCATAGTATTTTTATATATTTCTGCCAGGTCCCCAGGCAGCCAATCCTCTGTGAGGACTGAGAAATTCAAATTTTCAAATCAGGGCGTGCACGGCTTCCCAGCCAATCATATATGTGTCCTGAGGCATGCAAATTTGCATATTGGGGCCTTCATGGCTTCTAAGCCAGCCAATCATATCTGAGGGCTGAGGAATTCAAATCCACAAATCAGGGCCTGCACGGCTTCCCAGCCAGCCAATCATATATGTGGTCTCAGGCATTCATATTTGCATATTGGGGAATTCGTGGCTTCTAAGTCAACAAGTCATCCATGTCATATATCTCTAAAAATTCATATTTTAATGATAAATTGTCAACACTTGAAGATTCCCCCATCTCTTCTGAACAAAACGGTGTAAGAATGACCGCTCTAGCCCCTATGGTTAGGAAATTATGGTCATTTGTTTGAGGGGAATCCTCACTATGTGAAATAAACTGAAAGAAGCAGGTCTATGTCTCTGTGCTGCGTGTGTAAAAAGATGCACCTTTTTTGGCGGGAAAACGTAAACAGCCTCTCTGATTGGTGGATTCAAATTCAGCAGCTCCCAGGCTGACCTAGAAACTTAGTCCTCTCTCCCTGTGTGTGTGTGTGTGTGTATGTGTGTGTGTGTGTGTGTGTGTGTGTTTGTGTGTGTGTTTAGTGGGAGAGAGAGGACCCTGCCCTTATTTGACAGCATGTCATTGTAGGATTTAAATTGAACATAGTTAGACTGGTTGACTGGATTAGAGCCTGTGTTTGTGTGTCCCTCTGTGCATTTGTGTTTCAATAAGTTATTACTATTCTGCTAAATCATAGTATTTCTGGTACTTTTCGGTACTTGTGCTAAATACAGTATTTCTGCTAAATCATACTATTTCTGCTTTTCATAGGATTTATGCCTAATATAGTATTTCTGCTAAATTATAGTATTTCTGCTTTTTATAGGATTTGTGCCTAACATAGTATTTCTGCTAAATTATAGTATTTCTGCTTTTTATAGGATTTGTGCTTAACATAGTATTTCTGCTAAATTATAGTATTTCTGCTTTTTATACTATTTGTTCTAAATTATAGTATTTCTGCTTTTTATAGGATTTGTGCTTAATATAGTATTTCTGCTAAATTATAGTTTTTCTTCTTTTTATAATATTTGTGCTAAAACATAGTATTTCTACTAAATGTAGTATTTATGCTTAATAATAGTATTTCTATATATTTCTGCCAGGTCCCCAGGCAGCCAATCCTCTGTGAGGACTGAGACATTCAAATTTTCAAATCAGGGCCTGCACAGTTTCCCAGCCAATCAAATAAGTGTCCTGAGGCATTCAAATTTGCATATTGGGGCCTTCGTGGCTTCTAAGCCAGCCAATCATATCTGAGGGCTGAGGAATTCAAACCCACAAATCAGGGCCTGCACGGCTTCCCAGCCAGCCAATCACATATGTGGTCTCAGGCATTCAAATTTGCATATTGGGGAATTCGTGGCTTCTAAGTCAACAAGTCATCCATGTCATATATCTCTAAAAATTCATATTTTAATATTAAATTGTCAACACTTGAAGATTCCCCCATCTCTTCTGAACAAAACGGTGTAAGAATGACCGTTCTAGCCCCTACGGTTAGGAAATTACGGTCATTTGTTTGAGGGGAGTCCTCACTATGAGAAATAGACTGCAAAAATCCTGTGTCTCTCTGTGCTGCTGCGTGTGTAAACAGATGCACCTGTTTTGGTGGGGAAAAGTGCACAGCCTCTCTGATTGGTGGATTCAAATTCACCAGCTCCCAGGCTGACCTAGAAACTTACTTCTCTCTCCCTGTGTGTGTGTGTGTGTGTGTGTGTGTGTGTGTGTGTGTGTGTGTGTGTGTGTGTGTGACAGAGAGAGAGAGAGAGAGAGAGAGAGAGAGAGAGAGAGAGAAAGGCTTTTAATGGGATGATCTCATTCTAAGATTTAAATTCAATATATTTAGACTGGTTGACTGAATTGGATCTTGTGTGTGGGTCTCTCTGTGCATGTGTGTTTTCTCATGTGTACATATTTGTGATTGTGTGGCTGTAATAAATTTTTTTGCAGATTTTTGTCATTTAACAAGTATATTTGAGGGAACCTCAGCATGTTCAGCATTTTTTCAGCTGTCCATTTTGCTTTTCCAATTTTTCTGTTTAACTTATTACTATTGTGCTAAATCATACTATTTCTGCTATTTTATAAGATTTGTGCTTAATATACTATTTCTGCTTTTATAGGATTTGTGCTTAATATAGTATTTCTGCTAAATGTAGTATTTATGCTTAATCATACTATTTCTGCTTTTAATAGTATTTGTGCTTAATATAGTATTTCTGCTAAATTTAGTATTTCTGATTAATTATAGTTTTTCTACTAAATCATAGTACAGTATTTCTGCTTTTTATGGGATTTGTGCTAAAACAAAGTATTTCTACTAAATGTAGTATTTGTGCTTAATCATACCATTTCTGCTTTTTATAGGATTTGTGCTTAATATAGTATTTCTGCTAAATTATAGTATTTCTGCCAAATTATAATATTTGTGCTAAAACATAGTCTCAATTTAAAATTACAATATTCATAGTTCATCACAGTGTCTCTGGTAAATCACAATATTTCTGCTCTGTTGTACTATTTTTCTAAATCATAGTGTTTCTGTAATGTTTAAGTATTTTTGGCTAAATATATTCTTTCTGTTATCTTATACTATTTCTCCTAAATTCTTGTATTTTTGAGAAGTTATCATGTTTCTGGTAAGTTACAATATTTCTGCTAAATTCTGCTATGCTATTGTATTTCTGCCAAGTATTATGTTTCCTCTAAGATATTGCAGTTCTGCTAAGTTATTCCATTTTAGCAAACTTCTTTTGCTTCTGCAAAGTTTTTACAATTTCTGCAACTTTTCAGCTTTTTCAGCTACTTTTTGCATACAGCTTCAGCTTTAAGCATCCACACTGCATTTTCGCAGGAAATGCAAATTTTTCTAGTTAGAGATTCTAAACTCCTTAATAAGGACAATGTCCAATGTTCAAATCCACCGGGGCCTCTCTATGTGGACTTCCATGTTCTCCCTGTGCCTCTGTGGGTTTTCTCCAAGTAATCCAGCTTCCTCCCAAAGAAATGCATGAAGGTTAACTGGTGATTCTAAATAAGCTGTAGGTGTTAATGGTTCTCTTTCCCTTTGTGTTAGCCCCAATAGTCTGGCAACCTATCCACGGTGCACCCTGCCTCTTTCCCTGTGACATCTGGGATGGGCTCCAACCCCTCCCTATGGCCCTGAATTGGATAAGCAGAAGAAAATGGATGAATGGATAGTCACCAGATACAAATGACTATTTAAGACTATATCGTGTGCACAAAATAAAAAAAAGGGAGCAGCCCCTAAGGAGATGGAAAAGGGAGAAAGTGGTTGAAATTGTCTCTTGATCTCATGATAAAGCAAGATGTTTAGAATCTACATATGCACAGCAGAGCTTTAAACAATATGCTACTGAGCATTCACCTGATAATATAAGCAGGCAAGCAAGCAATTTTGCGAGCCCTGTGTAGACATAACAGGAATTCTTGGGCCATATATCCATATCTGCTATCTGGACATTCTGGAATTTCTGCACAATATTTCAAAATAATGCATCTGACACTTATTGAGGTATTAAAAGTCTGGACTGAAAGGTTGGATTCTTACTACAGACATCACCATCCGTTGATCCATGCTGCCAGAAAAGCTAATAAACATTTAATGCTAATTTGAATTACAAAGCGGTACTCAGTGGTATGGTAATTTTTGACACACCAGTTGGTTAGACAACAAACTAAAGTAGGCTAATTGAATAATTCAATGAATGTTACATTAAGCAATGAAACATTAATAAAGCATTATATAGAATCATTAATAAATGATCACATTACCATAATTACCATAAAAACTTTATCTTGCTTTTCTTCTGAAAGGCCTATGAGTGAAGCTTTTGGCATTCCTGGTATTACAGCAGGCACAAATAAGATAACGGATGACTAAAAGTGATTTCTAGCAAGTTAATTTGCTGAACTTCCATCCGATTAATATTTTGCAGTCTATTTAAGCTAGCGTGCTTACTTGAATCACTCTTACAACCCTCACTTACCTCCTTCGCTATTGCCTCTCAGGTCTTGGCTGCAGCAGAAGCTTCCTTTCCCCATAGGGATCATTAAAGTTTCATCTAATCCACCTGTCTGATCATCCATCCATTCACCCATCTGTCCATACTTTGTCAAGTCAGGTTTTATTTATACAGCATATTTCACTCAACAGCAGTTTAAAATACCAATTTCCAATTCCAATTACCTTGTGTCCTGTCCATGATCTAGGTATGTATTTGCATAATTATTTAGCAGTTTTCATCAGTGTGTGAGCTGTTTGTCTGCAGCTCTAGACATATAGTGCCATTTAGAATTCAAGAATCCAATGACAACGCCTTGGTGATTGTATAACTTAATCTGTAAGACTAATAAGATTAGGAGAATCCCATTTCGAAATCAGATGTACCCCCTCACTTATTTAATGAGAGGTTGTGCTAATATAGAGCAGCCGCAGCCTCGCATGGGAAGGGGGGTTGGTGGGTGATGGGCTTAACCATTCTGTCTGAGAGGGGGTGTTGTTTAGGGAGGGTGAGACAAGGAATAGTCACCAACACTCATGAACACAACTGTCTAGACAACACAGTGAAAAGATCTTGATTCTGGCTTAGGTTCTACCACCGTTGCTGCTTTTAGTGTTTTAATCCAACATTTTCCACACACCTCCCTTTTTCAAATGCATGGCTCTTTGTCACACATGCGCTTTCCTTCAAACCACAGAGACCACCCTCAGCTCAAGCCAGCCCTGCTACTCCTCTCCTCCTCCTCCTCCTCCACCAGGGACCAAGGAGGCGTTCTGCACTTGCCACAGCGGTTTGCAATGGACAGTACCACAAAGGCTAAGTGATCCTTTGCATTGCCCAGTCACTTGACAGAAACCACACCTGACAGCCAATCTAAGTGTTCAGAGAGAGAGAGAGAGAAAGAGAGAGAGAGAAAGTGAGTATAGAGAAAGAAAGGGGAACTGATGTGTGGATTACTCCTTAAATAAATACGATCTTAAACCTACACAGGACATTTATTTACTAATCGATAGCTACTTAAAAAAGAAGAAAAAGCAAAATGGAAGAAGACATGGATGAGGGGCAGACCCAGAAAGGTAAGAAAGTAAATCTTTGCATGTTCTGATGAATTCATTTATGTATGTTTGCTTTTGTCAGTGTCAGTAGTGTCTTTGCAGAGACAACTGCACAAATGTAAGCCATACCCTCTTTGAATAAAAGAGCATCTGTTTGTGGGAATTCTTTTGTCCACTGAGTATCAGCACTCCACTGAAAAGTGCACGTCTGTATGTGCTGTCTGGGTAGTCACAGGGGTGTGAACTGCTACAGCAAGGGCTGGACTGCCTTTGTTTGCTTGATGTGTCTTTCATGCTTGTCGTGATGACAGAGAGAAACACGAAGAGCATGGAACCAAACTGAACTACCATTATTACTAGTCTTTAAACCAGCAGCTTTCAGGTTCTGTCCTTTGTGTCGGAAAAACCGAGGTGCTGTATGATGCAGCAGTGCTTTGCAATATTCACTGTGCATTTGTTGCAGGAGGAGTTTTTAGGGGTTCTTTTTTCATTCACTTAGGAGGGGCAGTGTATGCTTTGTGCAGAGCTGAATTGCTATTTATACTTCACACCTCCGCATCTTGTTTCTCTGCATGAATGATTCAGTATATGGTTGCAACAGTATAAAGCAAGTGTATTTTCTCATCAGTGGATTGGAAAAAGATATTTTTTGTTAAAGAATGACACAATACCAAAGGTAAAGAGGATGCTGTTCTCATGTAGAAAACACGTTTTTATTTCACCTCCCTTGCCTCCTTCTCTCTCAGATTTATTGTGTCAGGCATATGTTTGTGTTGCCTCCTGTCGCTCTTCCCTGCAACTTAGCACTACTTACAGGCACACACACGAACTGAAACAGTTGCCATGGCGCTGGCAAAGTCATTATCTACTCCCTCTTCACCCACTCCTGTTGATGACATTTCAGAAGCACAGGAATAGTTTGCTGTGTCTAAGAATGTGGGAGGAAGAGAGACAAGAAGAGGCGCATATGTAGAGTCAGAAATGATTGCAGCACAGAGTGAAAAAGAAAATGAGAAGCTTGGGAGAATATAGTGAGCTTAATCAAACTGCTTGACTAAGCAGCGTAGTAGGAGAAGTTCTAGAAAACCTATAGATTTTGATCAAACAACCTTTAGTGGCGTCCCTATGGGCAATTTTTGGATGACAGTTCGATAATAAAGCCATCTGTCAGATCCATTAATTTGGGCAGAATATTAATGTAATTATTTAGCACGTACTCATATAAAGCAAGCTCTGCAAGCTCATTTTTCTTGAACAAAAGCTTATTAAAACCAAATTGACTGTTAATAACCTGTTACAGCAGAGGCTCTGCTTTGACATATGCAACCTGCTTCTCACACTAGGGTGCTTTTATGAATCACTGCCCATGTGTCAACACAAGCAAGCATTTGATTTCTCCCCTTGAACTTGAAAAAAAACTAAAATCATCACGTGAATATGAGGAAATAAGCCGTGTTGTCACGGCGGGGTGCGCCGATGTGTGTGGAAACAGGACCCAGAAGCAGATGATGACGAGGAATTGTAATGATTAACAGAAAGGTGAACCTTTAATGCGATGACGGCAGGGAAATGAACCAAGAGACCAAAAACAAAACAGGCAAAACACTAAGAAACAAAATACTAAATGGTACTGAGACCAAAACCTAAACTATGACTGTGGTGGAAAAATAATAAACAAAGACCATGACTAAGACTGTGACCCTGGTGCGATAAACAGACGAACCGACAATGGCATGAAGAAAACAAAAGGCTTAAATACAGACATGAGGTGATCAGGGGAAGTGGGGACACATGGGGGAACAGCTGACAGACATAAACCTAATGACAGGACCAGGAGAGAAAGCTAAATACAATGAACAAAGAACACATGACATTGTCAAAATAAAACAGGAAATACTAAAACATGACAACACAACTTAACAGACCTAATACGTGATGAATAATTACAAAACCCCAAAACATAGAAAACCAAGAACAATAACTGCCTAAACTAAAGAAAAATAGGAAATAACACAAAACTGATCACATAACAAAATGAGACAAATACAAAGAAAACTCAGAATGCTGGGTCGGAGACCCAGCCTGTGACACGTGTGTTGTTTTATACAGTAAACTAAAGGCTGAAGCTCTTGGAAAGTGACCAATACACACCAACCAGCTAACCAGCTAATGTTTGTTTTTAGCCCGACGCCTTCTATCATAAGTCCGCTCTAGACAACACTGAGAACTACTGAACTGGTTTCCACAGTAGTTAAGATTGCGCAGCTTCTCCAGCATATCATCAGGCAGTTTGGTTGTTGGAATAATTTCCATGTTGTACCTTCCAATGACAAAACTGAACAATTATTCTGTAGACCATGTGTAGCAGAAATCATAGAAATTTGTGCATAAAAAGACACTGCCTGGGATCCTGAGTGGCTCGATGTCGAAACATACAGCCTTTTTCGTAAATCATAGGCTATTATTATTTAACCATTAAAAAACAAATAACACAAGAAAATACACCCTGGTCCTGTTAGTTAGTATTGTGTTTGAAAGGTTATAGCTTAGACTTTCCTTTTGAATGAAAAATCAATAGTGTCACTATTTTAAGTATTTCAAGTCACGTTTATCACCATGCGCCAAGATGGTGGTTCTGGAGACCAAGTATTATGCAACGCAATTTACATATGTTGGTTACCTAAATTATTGCATCGTTTATTAAATTATTGATTTGACAGCCCCTCTATAGTTTGTGAAGACAAAAGATAATTGCAATGACTCCTCTGATGATGGTCATGTTTTCGCCCATGTCACTTTGATTTTTCTGGAGAAATATGTAATAGTTTGTAATAATCATTGATCAGTTTTGACCAAAAACTCACAATCTAACCTTAATTGCAAAAAGTGGGATAAATCATAGAAAAGATTAAATACATACAGTTTACACTGTTAAGGAAAACATAATAACTTGACAGGCCTCTGTCTACAGCAAGCTTCTACCCAATAAATGTGCAGAAATTGGTAAGACTGGACATCTAGAAACACCAACATTTTAAAAGCTTCTCATTTTGCGTAACGCTGATGTAGAAGCAGAGCCCCCACAGTTGGTGATGTGCATTTTATCATCGTTTACATATGTATATTAAAGCACAATTCTTTATCATTTTGCTGATGAAGACATCATCCAAGCTAGCAAACGGACTGTAGATAAATTGGTACTTCCAGCTCAAAGGGGTGCAGGTGTCACTGAGTGCACTCACAGCATCCTAATGCCCTTCTGTCTTCCTCTTCTGAGGTTGCAAATCTCAGATTATGAGTCAGATGCACCAGGTGGGCACTGTTCACTTCAGCTGCTAGCCAAATGTATGAGCGCACTCTATGTACCAAAGTGGCCATTAGCAGCAGGGAGCAGTCCAGCGCCCTTCTGTTGAAAAAGCAGGTTTAGACCAGTAGGAACACACGGCTAAATATGCTAAAAGTTCTGGAAATGACCATATGGTGGGCAATACTGTGGATAAATAAACCAAACATGATTCTGCAGGTCATTTACACTTGATGTACTAACTGTTGCTGAATGGAAAAACTGAGAAAGGCACACCTGTTAGCATTTCCTGAGCCAAGAATCTACTCTGCAAGGTAGCGTTTGTCCTTCTGTTTGATTAGCATGTGGTTGCATGTTGAGCATCTCATTTTTGTCCGTCTACAATCATGTCAGTAACATCGTGTGACCGTAATACACAATGGAAAAATTGTGTTGTAGTTTTAAAGGTTCACCGAGTTTCATGCACTTTGAATTTGCAGTTGACTTGATAAATGCCAAATCGGCATTAAGCTAAAGGCAAGGAGATGCTGCTTTGAACATAGTTGCTGTGGTCAGACAAATGGTTTTCCACTACATAAAAACCACATTTGTTTGGGTTTTCTTGTTTATTTTTACCAAATATGATAAGAAATAAATTATTTAGAAGATATTATTCACTTGCAGCACATTCATGAATATATTACTTCATGTATAAGTAGCAGCCTATCTAAGAGCTCCTATGTCCTCCTCTACTGCCCCTTATTGTTTTGAAGCCTGCCCCAGCCCAGGTCAAGAGAGTTCCACCAATTGTTCTAGTAATTATTTCTGGAGCAGCTAAAAACCTTATGTGGGGTCTCTTATTGTTTTGAGCAATGACACAATGGTATAGATATAGGCATAGGGAAAGAGGTGTTGAAAATTACTTGCATTGAGATTGATGATAAACACTAGCTCACTGTAATGATAATATCTTAAAATGATAATATGATATTGTTGTCACTCAACATGATTGTGTCTTGTGAGTTGTGTTAGCTTATATAATTTAAATGTTACTTAAAATTTCGGTCATTCAGGGTAAAGTGTGTCGGGAAACTGTTATTGAGTAAAAATTGAAGTACTAATATGCAGTATGAAGTACTCCACTGTTGTTGGACTCTGCAGACATGCTCTCATTATGGTCTATTGTTTTGGAGCTGTGCTTCAAATCCCTGCATTCTTTGGTTTTGGCTGCTTATAAGGTTGGCAATCAGGAAAATTAAACTCATTCCACCCTGTGAAATGGAAATACCTGCATGGTTAAAATGCATAAACCTAAAGTCAAAAACCTTGTTTCTTTTGCTGTGTTTTTGACTTTTGCCCCCTAGTTCCTGGAGTGAACTTGGCTTAGACAAAAGACACGTCTACAGTCACGCAGTCCTGTTTAGACTCTTCCATCTCTCTGTGAAAAAGGAAGAGAGGAAATCAGTAGCTGAGCTTTCAGGCCTGGTGTGGAACAACCTTTTAGCCCTGAAGGGGTTTTATGTGTAATGTGTCTCGTTCACTATTGTCCCACTGAATTTGTTGACATACAGTAAGTGGGTCACGGCTCTCAAGTACCCGGTCTATTCTCAGATTTTGCGCTGTGGTTGTTATGGCAACCATGCTGGTTGATTAAACATGCGCAGAGGAGATGGGGGCACACAGGAGCTGAAAAAAAACCTGCTCACTGCAGGGGAAGGGGGGTGGGGTGCATTAAAGGAACAAGGAAAGCAACGAGACGCATGCACGCCCATTACACTCAGGCTGACACAGGCACACCATCCCCCCACTGAGATCTCGCTCTCTCTTCTCTCTCTGTCTGACCAGGCTCACCACCACCCCGTCCCCACACAAAACCCCTAATAAATGCTAGCTGTATGTGGGAAAATTGATCTCTCTTATTGGATCTCTCGTGTTAGAAATGAATGCACAGACACAGAATTAGATTGTCTTTCCTTTTTCTGTCATCGTCTTTAATGAATTTTGTTCATTTAATACTCTAATGCAGCATGCCATTTATTTTCTCAGATGCTAAAACTGCATCAAAAGCAAAGCCTCATATCTCTATATGACTTCAAAAGGAAGAAATCCTTTTTAATTAGGACTGAACCAACATAAGCAACCATCCATCTATCCATTAATTTTCTTCCACTCATCCAATTCAGGGTTGCATAAACACACATTTGAGTAAAAATCATCTTTGAAAGCAAGTATTTGGAATCTGCCCAATATTACTTTTATGTCTGATATTTCACTAGGTATGGAACTATTTTGGTTAAGAAATATTTGTGTCAATAGCGAAAAAATGTCTTAAAGGTAATCTAGCCTTAAATAGAAATTATTTTTCCAGTTTAACAGGACCACTACACGTCAAATACTGACCTATGGATGAACTAAGCAAATTTCATAATGTGGAAATGTCTGAGAAACATCACAACACTGTAATTCGCAGAATTCATCCAATTCATCATCCACCCCGTTACTCCATAAATTAACCCTGCACTGATCTGATATGGACAACATTATCTCATCCCTCATGCAAAAGTTGACTAGGTCAGAGAGAATGTGTGTATGTGTGTATCCCTTTTGCCTGTCAGCTATGGCACTGACAGATGGAGGAGAAGTGGGAGGTGGGAGAGGCCCTGGGAGGGGGTCATCCTTTCTCTTTGTATTAGGGAGACGCCTTCTGTTGATTGGGCCGCGGTGTTTGGGCTCTCACAGGCCTCAATTTCACCCCCTCCCTTTCCTCCCTTGAAAAAAACATGTGGCTTTGTTCTAGGAAAATAAAATATTTAAAACAGTGCCATCTTCTAAATCTGTCTCTTTGTTCAAAACTGAATAGCATTAATCCTGGTTTTGCTAGAGTTAAGATTTGCACCGATGAAATTTGTATTTAATCAACACGCTGAGGCAAGAAAATCCTTAAATGCTTTTTACTGATTGGAAAATAGGTTATTCTGAGTAAAAGATGTTTTGTAGACTAAGCTTACCTCAAACATTTGGGGGTGTACTCCAGTTCAAAATAAGGCAAAACAAAAACATCACATATATTCATTCAAGTACACAGATGGTCCTTGTCACTGCAATTCTAGTCCATTTTAAATCTGCTTGGTTGCACCAAACTTGACAGTCATTGTTTCCTATACGACACAGCCATTCAAATACCCATGACCCCTAAAGCAGGCCATCTTTTATTTTTATCACAGGTGATGTGGGGCTAAGCAGAAAGCATGAAAAATGAATGTGGGAGACTTGTGTGCCTCCGCACTGTGCCACTTCTAAATTATTGATCAAGCATCCTCTAACTCTTAGAATCGTCCGTTTGCCATTTTTCACCCACTCAGAGTCTCAAATTCATTTAGGATCAATGAAGGTTTACAGAGAGCAAATGATAGCATGCACTGGTATTTTTTAATGGGGTGAGGAAGACAGATAACATATGAGATCATAAACCCATTGCTGGTGATCTTTTATCACTGCAGTTTCAAAAACAGGAAGGAACATAGTAAATGTGAAGAAGGGCAGCTAGGCTAAGAAGACATTACGTTGTAAATTCAGCTGTTTCTACTCACGTGAGTACATTTTTTCTCTCAGACAAAGATGGAAGCCTTGTTAGTTTTTATGTTTTAACCTACATTTACAACTTTATCACTGAATCTGGTCCTTTTCTAACACACCTCTCTTTACTGGGTGTGATGAGTTTCCCTTCCACAGAATTAAGAGCAGACGATCAATAAAACATTAGTCTGTTACGTCCACTCAGTAATGCTTTTATCCTGCCTTCTAACTTCATCTTCAACTGTTTCCATGGAAACTCTTTAAGTCAAGTCACATATAGACAAATATTATCTGTGTTGTACTCTGTAGTTACATTTACAATACAATGTACAAACATACTAGTAGCCAATTCTGTTTACTGCTTGGTGGAAAAGTAGTCCGTGTAAATTTGCAGCTGCTTTATGCTGTGTGCAGAAAAGCAAGGAAATAAGCCTTGATTGAAGCCATCACTTAAATCATTGATATTACCGCTTGTCTCTCTTCATGTTAAATACAGGCTCCGCTCAATTACTGCACAAAATCAGCACCAGCATATCTCAAAGGCCGCTGCGTTCCTGTGTTTAAGATTCAAAATGCAAGAGAAAATGTTTTATATCTATTCTATCTATTTCTGATGGCTGAAAAAACTTATTTTTCCATACAAGCGACATAGTTTGGAAATAAATAAAAAATTAACTGGGAACATTGCAGTAATTTGTATCCCATCAGTACTACATACAAATCCACGTGTTTGTAGTACTTGACTCAACAGTTGACTCTTACTCTGGCTCATAAATGGGCACTGTGGCCAAGAGGATAAGTGTTTCTGAACTCTCTGCCTCACTCTCATCTTGTCAGTAATCACAGCTACATCAATAAATTCTGTCAGTGCCTGTTTCCTGAAGTGATAAGGCAACTCAACATAATGAATCTGGGGTAAGAGGTAGTGACAGACAGACAGAGGGTACTCAAGCAAAGAACAAAAATAGCTACATTCACGAGACCTTGGGAAATGAATGAGTGAATCTGATAAAGTCCAGTTTATGTAACAGATCCTTGATTTCTAAGGCATTCCAGACATTATACTGCAAAGTTATCAGGATTGTGTGTTAACATGTATTTGGTTGGTCTCAGAACCTTGGCACTGGTGCATCTGGAGACCTTTTCATGCATAAGTTGCCAGAAAAAGACAAGCTGACACCTTTAAATAATGATAACAGAAAAATTTGCTATCCAAAATATTGTAGCTGCAGAATGGAATCGTGTTAAAAACACATGCTTACACATAACTTTGCATAGTTTTATGCAAAACTAACCACACTCTTACTGCTTCCATAGGAATTAAATGTGGCGTGATTGGAAGGGTTGCATTTGAACAAACCTCAGGACTTCTGGAAAGTACTTTGCACAGTCAAAACCAAAGTGGAGATGTTTGACTATCGTCACATTTGGCAAAAATCAATCGCACCATCAGCACAAGCAACTGTCAAACACAGTTCCTGTGGATCTTGCAGTTACTAAGTTGATCGTGACCTTGAACTCGTGGACTTGTGAAAAGAATCAAAGTGTCGCATCAGCTGAGTCAAAGTCAACTGATTGAAATTCTGTGGTGGGAAGAGTGCTGAGAATATACAAATGCCCACAAACCTCAATGAACTAAGGCAATTTTGCAACATGAACTTTGGACTTTGTTCCAATGTTCCTCCACAACAATGTCACAAACTGATAAAGCCCTGCAGAAAAGAATTACAAACTGATTCTACAAACTGTTGACTCATAGGGTGTACTTAGTTTTCCACAGGACTGAATTGAGTTCTTTAAAACTGTGCTTTTTTCATTATTGTATTAGGATGCAGGTTTCCAAATAAAAACAGCTCTACTCAAAGTGAGACTATACAAAGTGATTTATATAAATTCATTTTTGATTACAATGACTAAACCAACACCTCCACTATGGGAGCTTCCCTCAAAGTATTCCTGAAATGAACTAAAACGGCAGAATTTAAGCAGCATCTGTTTAAGGCTTGGATCCAGAGGGAGTCCAGGCCATTTAAATCTACTGCAGGTTCTCAGAGTCACATGACAGAAGGTGTGAATTAGCGTGAAAACACCTAGGAGTGCATGTCACGTGGCATTGTAAGTACCTGATAGTTACCAAGAGGCACTAAAGGTGAAGTATTCCCTGAATTTGATGTCTCTTCCTAGGTGAATCACTGGGAATGTTGGAGAATTACTAAGGCAGTGATGATAAAGGCAGACAAATGGCACTGCAGTCCCTCTATTCAATGGGGGAATCACCAGTTTGAGATATAATACATACTATAATCTTTCCTCTAAACAACAAAAGGCTTGGAAGACAATATATATGTGTACCTCATCTTTAAAGCTTAGATCTAAGCATACACTGTATGAGCTGAGAATACTTAAACAGAGACTAAAATCAGAAGCTTATTAACAGGCACAGCAGAGTTGTTTGGACTGTGTAGTGTGACGTGTGAAAAGCTGCATGGATTGTTTTAGGATACAACATTCAGCAAACACGGATATGGACAGAAACATGTTTAAAATATAGCACATAAGCTGAATAGACATTCCACAGTCTAGCAGTGGATAACATCAGTAAGGAGGTAGATAATCTAGGAAACCCTGGGTGAAGGTTGTAACTGCACCAAGCGTTTGAGTGCTCAGCACAGCCCAGCGGGCGGACCAGCTACTTGGTATTCCACTCATGTCTGGATCAGAGTCACACGAAGAGAGTTGAGGAGGGGGAATATTGGGCTGACTGCTGCTTTGAAACAAAAGTGAAGATGACTAGACAACCTTTAAAAGAATGGAGCTGAAAACATCCTGAAATCTTATCATCTTTGCAACTGACAACAGAGTCACTGCATCTCTTCTGAATGAGCACAGCAAAACCAATGCAGATGAATTTAATCATGGGCCATGATCATCTTACATCTGATCAAGAGTAACGCCGTGCTGGTCATAAAAGCACATATACCACATTTGTATACTGACTTCAACTTTAATCATTTAGGATACTTATGAAGCAGCTCTCCGATTTTAATACAGGTCTAGCTGTTTCAGACTAGTCTGGCTTTGTGAAAAATGTATCTGTCTGGATACTATACAGCAAAACACTGCAATACTGGATTTGTTTCACACTTACACAGGAAATACCTCTGTACCTCTGTTGTAGTTACTGGGAAATGACTGACTCAGTAGCACAAAACACACACACGAGATGGAGACTCATAAATCAAAGCAATTCATAAAGGCAAACCTGGGTACAATATTTACAGACGTGGCTTCTTTGTGAGCAGTCTGTGTCACAGGAGATTGAAGATGAACCTGAGCAGTGATTTGTCACCTTAAGAACCCCCTGGCACAGGAAGCTGAGGAAAGTAGAATGGGGTTAAAGGTCATAGTTACTATGTGAAACTAAGGCTGAGTTTATATTGCTGAATAAAATGTCAGCATTATCCGTAGGGCTATAGAGCTGACAGAACGAATAACACAGTTGTTTGAAAGGGTTTTGTTGTTTTTTTAACATAAGGGAAAGGAGTACTGCAGTCAAACTAGCTTGCAGTGTTACATGCATAGCTGCCTCCCAGCTGGTTTAATTGCTGGAAAATATTAAATGGAAATGGAAATACAGTGCATGCAGATGCATTTGCTCAATGCTAATGTATTGATAAATAATTTAAAATGCAGCAAATGCAGCAAAAACGTCTCTGTTACTTTGTGCCACGTCTGGTGTTTTTTCTCTCAGAATTTTAACAGTCTTTGTTGGCTAATCTCGTTCTCCGCTTTAGGATGCCTTGAATGCTGCATCAAATGCCTGGGTGGGATTCCATACCCATCCCTCATAGCCACCATCTTGCTGTATGCTGGTGTGGCCCTCTTCTGTGGCTGTGGACATGAAGCCCTGACTGGCACTGTCACCATCCTCCAGGACTACTTTGAGGTTGTGAGGAGCCCTGTGGATTCACTGGATGTCTTTACAATGTAAGTAACAAAGATTCTAAACAGCCCTGCTGATCAGCAAGAAAACATAGTTTGCATACTTCCACAGTATAAAATACACAATTATATGTGCTTTGACACATCCCAGAGATCCACCGCACAATCACAACAAGCGTAGCCAATTTAAGACAGATATGTTGGTTACTTCTGTTTAACAGGCAAATGTAATGACCTGCAATTATCTATATAATTTTCCTGTGAGTATTTTTGTATGAAAATTCTTGCTAACATCTTAAAAAGAAAGGGTAACTTCTTATTTTTATAAACTGCATTTCTGTTGTTCTGTATTCCTTCTCCAGGATTGACATTATTAAGTATGTGATTTACGGCATTGCATCGGCTTTCTTCGTCTATGGCATCCTGCTAATGGTGGAGGGATTCTTCACAAGTGGTGCCATTAAAGATCTGTACGGGGACTTCAAGATCACAACATGTGGACGTTGTGTCAGTGCCTGGGTAGGGCTACTATTTTACTTCATACTAACTATAAAATGTATGTCTATTACTCTATATAAGCTTTTGCTCTTGTCGGGAATCACCTAGTAAATGTCAGGTCATTTCCCAGGAACTTTCCCTTGAAGGCTGAGTAGATTTCAATAGCTGACATTTTTTTTTTGTGGCCAATGTGACACTACTCGTGCTCTCCCAAGCTCTATATGTAATAGATTCTTTTTTAGAGTTGACCCCTGTATTTGGTGAGGTTTCACTATTTTGAAAAGGCTGAAAAGGGTCAGCCACAATAGAGCCTTTACGAGTACTATAACTCAACTATCTTTATTTTCCCCTATAAAAGAAAGTATAAATAGCACTGCATTTTTCCCCAAGGAAAGAAGACATTGAAGGGAGATATACAAACCTAATGTAATCTGGGGTCATTCACATGTCTGCTCATCTCTTCTGTTTGATATATAGTACTTTCTCATAATCAATATATCAAAATTTCCCAAGTTCCTCTGCTAAAGAAATCTGTCTACACAGAGGAAAGTTGATCTTATCACCTTTTCTTTAGCTTCTCTTGAAGCTGTTTTTATTTAACAGGAAGAATCGAAAATGATAATGATTTGTTCTTTTAACTAACTTTTCTTGACAAGCTAATATCCTATGTAGTACTTACAGTACTCAACCAGCAAAGGACATTATAAGGTTTATTTCTGGTCAGTGTTCAATATGGTAATACTGCTGAAACAAGAACAAAACAAATTATTAGCACACATCCAGAACATACAAAAGAGCATGCAGCAATCCTATAAAATAACTTGGAGGATATAAAAATATTAACTACAACAAAAACTAATCTCAGAAGACCTTGCCGTCAACATCTAGACATAGACGAGTCAACGTCTAAATGATCAGTTTTACACCAGCCACAGTGCCTTGGAAGGTGTTAATATTACAAATAAATACGGTTCCACTTCAGTAATCCATCTGTACTGTTTCCCCTTTCAGTTCATCATGCTGACATACATCTTCATGCTGGCTTGGCTTGGAGTGACTGCATTTACCTCCATTCCAGTTTTCATATATTTCAACATCTGGAATATTTGCCAAAATACTACTGTCCTGGAGGGAGCCACCCTATGCCTTGACCCACGCCAGTATGGTAAGCATGAATATTCTCCAGTCCGTCCGTCCACCCCTTTTGAAATAACTCGGTGACAGAAATTTATGCTGTATTTAAATTGCTACTTCTTTTTTACTTTTTAGAACAACTACCTGTACTGTAGCCTCCATATAGTTTTCTTTTAAATGGATTAATCATCACTTTAGGATATGGCTAAATAATAAAAATTTTATTTTTTTTTTAAGTATAGCACAATGAGACTGTATGGAAATGATAAACACCATATAAAAATTCACACTAGATGTGAAAATTTGGCATAAAGAACATAAAAACACGGATACATCTTGCCTTGGGTCACATTAAACCACCGCCTGTGGCTGATTATCTACTTGGATTTCTCCACACAGCTGTTTCTAGGGTTTACAGAGAATGGTTTAAAAAAGTGGAAATATACAGTGAGAGGCAGTTCTCTGAGTGAAAATGCCTTGGTGATGCCAGAGGTGAGATGAAAATAGCCAGACTGATTAAAGCTACTACGAAGGCAACAGTAACTCAAATAACCATTTGTAACAACCAAGGTATGCAGAAGAGCAACTCTGAACACACATCACATCAAACCTTGAACCAGATAGGCTGCAGAAGCAGAAGACCACACTGACTGCTCCTCCTGTCAGTGAAAAACAGGAAGCTGAGGGTGCAATAAGTTCAGAAAAATAGCCAACAAAAGCTTGGAAAATATTGCGTGGTCTGATGAGTCTTGATGTTTGCATTTCTGCATCCTCACATTTGTGAAAGAATGGGGTGCTCTCAGGAGCTCAGTCAATTCCAGTTTGGTATCATGATAGGATGCCACCTGTGCAACAAGTCCAGTCGGGAAATTTCCTCACTACTAAATATTCCACAGTCAACTGTTAGTGGTAGTGCAACAAAGTGGAAGAGTTTGGGAACAAGAGCAAATTAGCCACAGCCACATGAAAAATCACAGAGCAGTGGCTTGTGACGCACATAGTGCACAGTGCTCACCAATTTTCTGCAGAACCAATCGTTACAGACCTCCAAACTTCATGTGGACTTCAGATTAATGCAAAAACAGTGGGCAGATAGCCTTCTGGAATATATTTCTATGGGCGAGCAGCTGGATCCAAGCCTTAAATCGCCAAACCCAATGTAAAGCACAGTATGCAGTGGTGTAAAGCACACTGCCACTGTACTCCACTGAGTGGAGCCATGTTCTCTGGAGTGATAAATCAAATTTCCATCTTGCAATCTGCTGGACGAGTCTGGGTGGTAGCCAAGAGAACAGTACTTATATGATGGCATTGTGCTGTATAAAGTTGTTGGAGGGGGGGTTATGGTGTAGGGTTGTTTTTCAGGAGTTGGACCCAGCTCCTTAGTTCCAGTGAAAAGAACTCTTAGGGCTTTAGCATACCATATAATTTTTGACAATTTCATGCTCCCAACTTTGTGGGAACAGTTTTGGGATGGCATGTGCAGAACATTACTTTATGACTGTGCATCATTTTGAGGAACGCCAATAAAGACATGGATAGGCAAGTTTGGTGTGGAAGAAGTTGACTGTCCCCTAGTCCTGACCTTACAGACAGCACACCTTTGGGATGAATAAGAGCGGAGATTATGAGCCAGGCTTTCTCATCCAGCATCAGTCAATGGTCAATGGTAACTTTATTGTCCCTGATGGGAAATTGATTCGCAGTATGTCAAAACAAACAACAAACATACAACCAACACATTACGTACACTCATTAAAAAATACTATAATATAATATAAGCCTGATAAAACAACCTAGATTTTCCATCGAAAAAAATGCAATGTGCAATGGCAACAACACTTACAATTTAGTGTTGTTAATTAAGATAATAGCACTAGGTACAAACGACAATTTGTGTCGCTTTGTCCTTACTGCAGTCATTTTATAACGACGACCTGATGGAAGCAGTTGAAAATTGTTAAAGAGAGGATGATCTGAACACAACAGGACAGAAGTTGCCTTCCTCAGCACCTGCCTGTTATAAAAGTCCACAAGCTGGACCTGAGACCTCCCTGAAATCTTGCCCGCCACTTTAACCAGATTGTTAAGTCTGGTCTTATTATCCATGGACATACTACCGTACCAAGCAATGATACAGAAAGTTAAAACAGATTCAATAAAACTTTTATAAAAGAGAGACATCATTTCAGATGAAACATTAAAACCTCTCAACCTCCTTAAAAAGTACAGTCTTTGTTGGGCCTTTTTCACTGTAGCAGCAACATGTGACTCAAAGGACAGGGTCTTATCAAGAACAACCCCCAAGTACTTGTAACTATCCACCATTTCAATGGCTGCACCATTTACCACTGTAAGCGCAGGATGAGGGGATGACTTCCTGAAATCAATAACCATGTCCTTGGTTTTCAAGGTGTTAATCATTAAGAAGGACTGATCACACCATGAAACAAACTCATCCACAACAGGCCCATGGGAATCCTCTTCACCATGAAGGAGGCTTACAATGACTGTGTCATCTGCGTATTTGATGAAATGCCTATTGGCCTGTGTGCTGCGACAGTCATTAGTGTACAAAATATACAAAAGAGGAGAGAGACAACAACCTTGTGGTGAGCCAGTGGAAGAGTTCAGCTGTTTGGAAAAACAGCCGTTTATTCTCACACACTGTGATCTATCAGTTAAGAAGTCCAGTGGTTGACCTTACAAATGCGCTTCTGGAAGGATGGTCAAAAATTCCTATAAATACACTCCTAAGCCTTGTAGAAAGCCTCCCCAGAAGATTTTAAGCTGTTATAGATGCGGAGGGTAGGCCAGCATTATAATAACCCATATGAATTAAGAATGGAATTTCATTTTAGGAATATAATTTATTTTAATGTAACTATGGATCAAAATTACTGAGGGACATTTACAGTACCTTGCTGAATCTGCACTAGAAAAAATTACAGCAGTTCTGAAGGCAAAATGGGCTAGGGCTGTGCGATATGACCAAAATCTCATATCCCGATATAATAATTATATCGTCCGATAACGATATAAATCACAAAAATGTAACATTTTCTGTAAATTCTGTGAATCTCGGGCAGCTCGACTTGTGTGAAGTGTTTCCAGCTGGGCGTCGTGTACCTGGAGTCAAGTGTTTTAACCGATGCATGAAACTATACATTTTTAGACATAAGTTGTAACGGCCGCTGTTTTCTTTGTGAGTATTTATTACACGGCGTGCTGCAGGGAAAAGCCTGTTCTAACGTTTGAGTCTAAGGTTTATTTTTTAGCACCTGGCAGCTTTTTTTTGCTTCTCATCCATAAACAATATGCATACTCTTTCACGTAATTCAGTTTATTTTGAAAAGTCTCAACAGGATCTTGAGCTTTATTGTGAAAGGTTTATGTGGAAAATAAACAAGCGGACACGCTACTGTCATTGTTGCCTAACGACAACGCATAAAACAGTAGCTTGTCCATCTGTAGTGTGGTTATATACAATATAAGAGAAAGAGAGAACTTTAAGAAATGAATATAGCCACTACAGTGACCATCAAAACGATGAAAAAGTATTGCTGTAAACAGTTTATTTTGCGACACCACAAAACAAACGATAACGTAAAATGAAACGATAGACGTTTTTATATCGTCATCCGATATATATCGTTATATGAACAGCCTTAAAATGGGCTCCATTCGACAGTAGCAAGGTGCGACTAATGAAGTGACAGGTGAGTGTATATGTCACCTGTGGGACTATGTGAACAGAAAAAAATGTAATATAATACTCTGATACATGTATGTAATTTCAGGTATTGTGCCAATTGCGGAGGCCAGAACTATGTGCACTGGATCTGAGAAGTTCTACAGGATGTGTGAATCCAATGAGGTAAGGTAACTTTTGAGTACTGAATAATGTCTAATGTTGTCATGCTGTAAAATGAATTACACATGGGTTTCAAACATAAGACAAATCATTACTTAATATAGTGAAGACATCACTGTGAATAGCTTTTCCAACAGTGGCATTCCTTGCAGGTATTCTTCTAAATGTTACTTTTAAATGAAAAATAATTAACAGAACCTGCATCAACTGCAAAAAAAACACCAGTTAGTCCTCATTACAGCAATAATATTGTCAGATTTGTCAGATTCACACATTCTACACCACAAAGGCAAAAGAATACAGTGCACCTATACTACGGAGCAGGAAAATCAAAAACTGACAGTATGACAGCATGCCTGAACTGACAGCATTGCAAGGTATGAACGCCATTCAAATTATTTGACTTAATAGTCAAAGTTTGACAGAAAACTCAGACTATGACCCCAAACTCACATGTTAGACAGTTGACAAAAGTATTTTTTAACACTGAAATTGCAATTTTTCTGATGAGAAACTTGAGCATTTACATACTGATGGTAAATGTGTCACAGATATCAAATGTGAATTTATGGATTTTATTCTAAGAATAGAGTCAATGGATTTTGATTGCCAAATATATCTGCTAACCCCTGAGGATTAATATGTCCTGCGGTTTGTTTTTGATCCAGCTGGACATGACATTCCACCTGTTCATCTGCGCCCTTGCTGGAGCAGGAGCTGCTGTTATTGCTATGGTAAGCCACCGATAAGAAAATGAAAACAAACTGAAACCGGTTTAAGTTTTATTTATTCATTTGTTTTAAGTAATGCAGTATTTTTTTCATGAAGATCAGATTAAGCTTTGCTGCTGTTGCAGCAAACACTGTGCAGTGGTAAGACAATTTTTGAAAATGAAGGCAGGTGAGAAGAAATGCTGTAGCGGGATCAGTAGCTTCTGTTATATTTACCTGTGAGAGAATAGCTGTAGATAGGAGAGAAGGCATTTTGGCGCAGTGAAAAAGACAGTTTGTCTCCCTCCCTCTTTCGGAGGAGCCAGGCATGTCATGCCGTTGTCATGGAAACAGGGAGAAGAAAGGCTCTGAGATTGTTGCAAACATCACTCAGTAATCAGCAATTTGCAAGGAGCCATTTTCTGAGAAACAGAAAGTGTTTGCTACTCGAGATGATGATGCAAATTGTGGGCTGAACTAGTTTACTCACATCGCAGTTTTTTTGCTGTGATTAATCCCTCCAAACTTAGCTGGAAAACAACAGAAGCACTGGTGCACCTCAATACTGAAGTAAAAAAAATCACATAAATTAATGAATAATGTTCATAAGAAATAGAAAAACAACACGTGCAATAACAACATGAACAATAATAATAACAATTATTATTATTATTAGTAGTAGTATAGCTTCTGTATTTTAATCTCAGTCAAATGGTCCTACTGCATATTTGCAAAGCAAATATAAAACTGTCAGTCCCTGTGAAAAGAAAAGCTGTGTAACAGTCTCAGTCATTAAACCACAATACATTCATTATAACCACTGCTGCCATGGTAACACAAGTCCAACACTACAGTTAGAATTATGCTGCCACCTGCTGGACGATTGTTGTCCTTAATCCAAGGGTTCAGATCAGCTTTTAAAGTCTATTCAGTATTAAAAATGAATACATTTAAGAAATCAATAATGATAATGCCTAGATTATGAAATACAGCCCATCGTGTGTGATTTGCTAAATGGGAATGATAATTTCCTTACAGATCCACTACTTGATGGTGCTATCTGCCAACTGGGCCTACGTGAAGGACGCCTGCCGGATGCAGAAGTATGAAGACATCAAGTCAAAGGAGGAGCAGGAGCTTCACGACATCCATTCCACTCGCTCCAAGGAGCGTCTCAACGCCTACACATAAAAACCAGCGTGAGGCCTGGCCCTGCCACTCCGGCCTCTCTCACTCTCTCTCTCTTCTTGCTTTCTATCTGTCTCTCTCTACCATCCCCTCCCGAGGGGGGGCGGATGGCGCCTAGGGCCCTCGCCACTGCTGATGTCACTGGTGCGTCATATGACAAATGTGGTCTCGGGGTGGGGGAACGTCACATAAACCTCCCCAGTCACAAACAGCATTTCAGATGAAAAAAAAAAAAGCCCCTTTACCTCTCTCATGGATGGTGTTATCATTTTGGCAGTTGTGTTATTGAACAAGTTGAATAAGAGTTATTTAGTGCTGACAGTAGTTTTTGTGTAGTTTTTAGAGTCAGAAGTAGCAGTAGTATTTATGTTTTTTTTTAATAGTGTACAATTGTTTTACTTTTCTTAAACTTTATTTTATACCAAGTGTCATTTTGCTTTCATGGATAATTTATTTTATAATGATTTCCTGAGGGGGTCAACAGGGGCTTCAAAGGGTTTTCAAGCACATTTCTCATGTCGTGTGTCTGAAGATTTCATGTTCAAGAACTGTGTACTGTATGTGAGTGGATGGTTAGTTTTAAAAATATTTTAAATTTCACAATACAACTATGAAGCATTGTAAGCCTTTGCCATACCAGTATTCCCAGGGATTAAAACCACTTTCACATGAAAGCAATTTAATCTGTTTTTCTATGTGAAACATAATTTTAAAAAAAAATAGCAAGACAACGCAAAAATACCAAATCAGAGTAAAATAATATTTGCTAGATGTGCCAAGCCTGTTAAACAGGAAATACTGACTTTGATAGATAGGATTAGTGAATTGAAGATAAATTGTGGGTTATTTTATGATATATTTGCCATTTAGATATATTTTCGGACTCGCACAAATGCACATGCAAACATGCTTTCATATTCTCTTTTTTAATTTCTAAAGTTGAACTTTATAAATACTAATCTCCTGCTTTGCAGTACTCTGCACTGTATATACTGATACATATACTGATAAGTATACCTATATGTTAAGCACTGACATTTAAAGACATCTCTTGTGACAGTAAGAAGAAATCAGTCCTACCTGCATCTATCAGCCCCAACCTGAAAAGAAGTTGTCTGTGTAATGGCACTCCTTGGTGGAATTTTCAGATGTGAGAAAAGTGTGCGTCACCGTAATTTTGTTCATTACAGTAACTGTAACTTGCCTATAAATCCACATACAGAGGTGGCCTGTCAGTTCATTGCCTGGCGATTTTTTTCTTTCTGTCAGTATTTCTCAACGCTAGTTTCATGCACTTCTTTGACCATTTCTGTGCTCTCTCTAGATGTAAGCGCATTGATGTTCAACTCAAAGTTGGATAACTGTACTGTTAGTAAAGACTGTGAATTTAGATGTTTCTCGTGGCATGGACATGCATCAATATAGTCTTTTTGACTCATAAGTTACTTTATTTCACCTCTTTATTTTTACACTATTGACTGTCTTGCTGGATAAACCTTTTGTTTATATGTGCAGTACTAAACCTCCCACGCTTACTGCGTTATGCTCCTAATATTAGCGACTGTAGTCTTTGAGTTGTGTCTATTTAGTTTGTGATGAGGTTTAAACCATGTCTTAAAGCTAATACTTGTACCAACATTGCATACTCTGTAATGATCTGAAAAAACGCTTTCAGCTTTCTCCTCGTATTAGTCTTTTGTACTTTCACTACAGATGCTTAGTAGCAGGCTTTAAATCTAATCTGTTTTGTATATTCATGTGCCAACAGCTTGAAGTGGCTTATTTGACCTGTATGATCAAATTTGCTTGCATAAATAAAATTCACTTGTGTACTTGTTAATAAATACCATTGGTTTCTTGTGTCCAGTTTGTTTTGATATGAACCAACTATACAGGTAGTAGCACAGGATTTTAAAGAGTTACAATATGAGACAAAAATATAAACTCTTGCTTTACAGTGAATCTGCAAGTACAGCCAAGAGGATTCACTAAATGATCAAAGAGTAAAGAACACTAATAAAGGTAAGAAGAAAATCAACTCAGCAATTACATTATACCACTAGATGTCATGCTTTATTCTTAATCACTTCAAATAAAAAATGAATAACAACCTAAACGGATTGTTAAGCTACTAAACACTGACCATGGAATCATACTAGCATAAAAAAGACACCTAACTCAGAGGATGTACTGGTGTTTTGTTTACACATAACAGACAATGTAGGAAAGAACTAATTTTAAATTGAATCTTTAAACACTTGGTTACTAGCAGAAACATAATTTGTTTCATTTCTTTAGGTTAATCTACAAAAATACCAAAGACAACAAAGTTTGACAAGTGTAAAATTGTATTTTTGCACTGACAAGGTGATTCCTAAAGAGCTATTACCCCAAATCTTTTAATCAAAAACGTATCATACCTTGGCATGGGGGGCAGAGAGTCCTTAAAGGAATGTGATAAAACCAGAAAAATGTAGGACAAAAGAAAAAGTGGCACACCTACAGCATAATGAACAGAATGCAAAAATCATGTCCTTCAGAAATTGGAAACAATCCAGCAAAGACTTGACACACGACCTGAGAGATTTATCTGGCACATCTTCAGTTGATCCATCTACTGTTCACTGAAGCCTAATGAGAAATGGTTTCAGTGGAAGGGTGGCTACCTAGAAGCCATTCTTAAGGGAAAAAAACAGGGAGAAAAGGCTGATGTATGCCAAATTACACAAGAATTGTACAGAATATCAGTGGATAAAAGGTCTCCTTGAGTGATGAACCCAAATCTGAAATTGGTTGGAATCACGCTCGAAATGTATGGAGGAGGTCAGGAGAGAGGTACAGCAGAAAAAACAGAAAGTACTGTGAGATTTTGATCCGTCATGCAATACCACCTGGAAAACACCTGACTGACAAAGGTTTCATTTTTCACCATGATAGCGATTCCAAACCCACTGCCAATGGAGTAAAAGTGTACTTGGACAGAAAAAGCATACACAATGGCACACCATCAGTCACTACATGGTCTCCCCAGAGTGTGCACCTCAGCATTACTGAAGCGGCGTGGGATCATCTTGACAAAGAATAGAACAAAAGGCAGCCAACATCCAAAGTGGAGCTTTGGGTGTCCTTCAAGACACCTGGACACTACTTAAAGAAATGACAAGAAAGCTTGCCTAAAAGAGTTCTGGCTGTGTTAAGAATAAAGGTGGTCATACCAAGTATTGACTTTGAAGCTAGTTAGAATTGTACACACAGTTTTTTCAACTATATTTCCATGTATGTTTAATAAATCACTGTACCTATTTCAGGTTTACCTGGCAAAATGTAAAGAGATGAGAGGTGGCTCAAGCCACCGCTCAAGCCCTTTGCATAGTATTATATCAGCATAATGACTACCAGAAAATGTATGTCTTAGAATGACATACAAAAACATTAAAAGCAACCCTTGATTAACAGACCACTAGAAAATACTGTCTGAAAATATGAAAGCTTGCATTACTTCAAACATATCTTCAGCAGACAGGTTGAATTTGGCCACTACCTAAAGCTACTGATCCTCCCAGTGAGGCAATAAATCATATCCAAGATTACATTTTACACCCTGGTGCCAGACAGAATTCCCTCAGTCTAAAATATGGCCTCCAGCTAAATGACATATTAGTATTTGAGGAATCTCTTCAGTTAAAGGAGTTTGCATCAGATTTCATGAACATATCCACAGTGTTATCTTAGACACAGGCTGACAACAGAGGGACAAATCAAACTGCCTTATAAGGTGAACATCTTTCCAGAACTGGCTAGCGTGCCACATTGGTTAGCTTCCGTGACCCTGTCAAGCCTAAGAAATCCTTCACTAATCCCACCCCTCCTTCCCATCCCCCCGGTCAATCTGACAGGTCACCTGTATTAGATCCTCAGCCTACCGCTGCCTCTTATGTACTTTTAAAGCTCTTTTAATTTGTTTCTATTTGTTTTTTTTGGAGTGGGAAGAATAATCCTTTAGTCTCTCAAGGCATCCGAATGTCTTTTTTCCTGAGATCCCCTCGATGTGAGCATTTTGGGTGCATTCAGTGACATCATGCGACGACTTCTGTGCCTGCATGCATTCCTATGCTGCCTCACTATGGCTCATCCGTTCTGTCCATCCCAGTGTACCTGTGTTTTTCATGGACGCACCGATGGAACAGGAACCAGGTAAATAATACTTTGTGGATACATAAACTGTACGTGGCACATTTTGAAAATCTAAAAATGAAGGACAATTTTTCAATTTATGAAGAGTTTACGTAGCCTGCGAGTGTCCCTAATTAGGTCATCTTGTGAAAGGATAGTACTTTTTACTTGTAAGAACTTAACTTAACTATATGCCACCTTCAGTGCTCTTATTCTAAATAAGTAAATGTATAGCAGAAAGTTATATGTTCATGGGGATCATTTACATGCGTACTTATGGTATATGTAAAAACCACCCCCAAAAAATCCTAACTGGATAACCAGCAACCAAAAAAGATAAAGTCTTATATTTACTATGCGCTAAGAAAAGCAACTGTTTCTCAAGCATTTAATTTAATTAACTCTTCGCAGTGCAAAATGTGCAGGCCGTATTGATCCGTAATAACATAATGTATGTTACCTGGCATAGCACCGAACTATTTATAGGGCTACCTGAGAAAGACCTAATGACCCCCAGCATAATTAGTCCTATTAGTACTATACCAATAGTAGATAAAAAAAAGTTAATTGTGGAAGAATCACTTTGTATATACGGATAGATGACAAAAATCAGATATTAGTCAACCTCATGCTTCCCAAACTATTGAAATGCACCTTACTACTGATTTTACAAGTCTCTCAAACTCCACTGAAGTTATGGAACATCATTCCTCTAAAATATATTGCCTCAGATATAGTTTGGTGCTTTGTTTAATTAGGTCAAGAATTGATGACTAGAAAGGCCATGCACTGCACAATTCCCATCAATTCATTGACTGATGCATGTGAGGAAGTCAAGCTCACAGGACAAATCATAGAATGACTGCTAAAAGAAGGCTATAATAAGAAACAGCTATGTATTCATTTGTCATAACAACTCCTTCTAAGGGAGGCTAGTACAGGATAACACAGCCAAAAGATCCTCTCACTGTACAGACCAAGAGTTATGGTTTTTCCTTGAATATGTCACCTGTCCTTATATCCATGACTACAATTGATTGCAAGATTTCCACCAAGTTTACCAAGTCTCCTTGGTAACTACAATTATGTCAATTAAAGCATCATACATTGTGATATAGTGTAGATTGTTAGAACTGGTGTATGTATGAACGAATCAAGGGATGTATACCAGTGTTACACCTATTTGAAAGATCAGTGTTTCCTTAAAACATCTGTATCTGTATTACTCTTCTTAAAACAGGCATTAGCTGTTAATAGGAGGAGATCATAGAGATGAGATAAATCTCACATGAGATAAATTTCTGTCTTTGATTTTCAGATCTGTACTGTGCAATGACCCAGACATGTCTGACATCCCCGTCAATGTCCCCGTGGACACAGTCAAACTTCGTATTGAAAAAACTGCAGTACGGCGAGTCCCAACAGAAGCTTTTTACTACTTGGTGGATCTACGATACCTCTGGATTACCTATAATTCCATAACCTCAGTGGATACTGGAAGTTTCTACAACCTAAAAGTGCTCCACGAGCTGAGACTGGATGGAAATATGATCTCAATGTTTCCATGGGAATCTCTCAAAGAGATGCCAATGCTGAAGACACTGGATCTTCACAACAACAGAATTAATAATGTTCCCACCGAGGCAATTCCTTACCTCCGCAACATTACCTACTTGGATCTATCCAGCAACAAATTAACCACCCTGCCCTCTGAGCTCATGGACATATGGCCACCATTTAATGGTCTACCTGTATCTTCTAATGCCTCCCAGAAAGTAGTATTAGGTAAGAATAAAATGCTCTGTCTGACTTGGTTTGTAGGACACTTTTCGGGTTATTTGTAATTACTCCAGGAACTTCTTTCTATCACCTGTTAATCTAGCCAGATTTGTTCTCACTGAGCAGTAGTGTCTGCCAGGAAAAAGTCAAATGAGCTTAATCTAAGCAGTGGCAGAGCTTACATTAAATGTACATTATTGCCTGATTAACTGCAAAATAATTAACACAATACAAGTGCATGTGTGTAGAAAGAATCAAAGAGAGAAAAGAAAAGAAAGAAAGAAAAACAAAGTAAGAAAGTTGAATTAATTTGATCACTCTATGGAAAAAAAGCTACTTGTAGTATAATCTGTGATGCATATCAAGTTGTTACAGATAGACTAAAGCCAAACCCCTTAATGTGTTTATGGGCTGTTTCCCTGCCTTTAGCGGTGCTGTAGTTTACTTGTCAGGAACAAGTTTAGACCTGTGTTGTCTGGGTCAAAGCCCAGAGTTCAGATTAATAATCCAGTGGCCTTGTTTTAACTGTGGTTAAGTCTGAACCGTTTGTCTTCTAGAAACCACCCGTGTCAGAGCTTTAACCTGAAGATTCACATTCACAAGTTCAGACACAGTGCACACAAGGCTTAACTGAAGTTTTAAACTTCAGGTTTCAGGTTTATATTCAACAAAAAGTTTAGAAATATTGGAATAACATAAATAATTTCAGACCGTTTTAATGTATGTTATTTGAAATAAATGTTGGATCAATTTACTTACTTACACTAGAAAAACTGGCTACTGACAGAAAAAAATAACCCCACATGAAATTGGAAAACAGACAGTCCAACCTGGTATGACTGCACACAAATGCCAAATATCAAAAGACATGAAACTAACAACGTAACACTATGAAAGTACGTAAACACAAATTCAACTGAGCCATCAGATATGTGGCAGTGCTAATAATTGTGCAAAATCACACGCTGTTTATTTTTTATTTAGTCTTTTCTTCTTTTGTATGCAAGTGAATGAATGTCTCTTGTACCTTCGGAGCACTGACAGTCTGAGGTTAGGGCCAGAAAGTTTATCCATGCCAGAAGAGCCCCTGTATACCTGAAGGAAATACAGGATTAAGTGACAGGAAAAAATGGGCCATGCACAGGAGGAGAACTTCTTTAGTGTATCATAAAAGTACTTTCTGTTAATATTAAATAGGAGCTATGCTAAACTTTATTATTTTGAATTAAATGCCAACTACACACAGACTTTCAGAATGTCATTAATGATGAATTGTTATCAACAACTTTATTTTCAACATGCAATAAATGTGCAATTTACACAAAAGTCTGTAGTTCTCTTAAGCTGGATTACAACTATGTTTTTAGTGATTGCTCGATATTTGTGCTAACACACCAAGCTAATGGAAAAAGTACGCTACCACAAACTGGAGGAAGGGCAAGCACAGCTTAGGTACTTTGCCACTGTTAAGACAAACTAATCTGCTTAATGGGCTTTAGTATCCATTGGTACATGTGCTCACCTATTGTGTGCACCAGGTGTTTACAGTGAGCTGTAAAGTAAACTTCATTACTCGCTTATGAAAGGCTTCCTTCCACAGTTCAATTATTATGCCTAAATTAAGACTTTAAAGCCAAAAAGAGAACTAAAAATACAAACGCATTGTACGCTGATGAATAGCATCAGTGTAATTTGTAGTTTTCTTTATAACACCATACTCGCTGCAGCTCTTTGAAAAGTATTGCTAGAGCTCAATGTGGACTTCTAAAAACTTCTCATAAATGTGACTTTATTATCTTTTGCCCTTTCACTGCTAGAATACCATCTCCACTTTTCTTAATGTTGAATCATATGTATCCTTTTTTCTTTTCTTCTTAAGGCCTCCAGGATAATCCATGGTTCTGTGACTGTAAAATCTCCAAGATGATTGAGATTTCCAAAATGGCTGAGACACCAGTAATTTTGATGGATCTATTTTTGACCTGTGCTGGACCAGAAAATCTTTCAGGTGTTCTTTTTCAGCATGCTGAACTTGAAAACTGCGTAAAACCATCAGTGATGACATCTGCAACCAAGATCACATCTCCTTTGGGCAGCAATGTTCTCCTACGATGTGATGCTTCAGGCTTTCCAACACCAACACTTTACTGGGCTAAATCTGATGGCTCACCAGTCAGTAACACAGGTAAATATTAAAGCTCTAGGAAATCATAATTTATCCTGTTTTTACGGTTTGGGCATTTTAGCTGCCTTGAGCCTCATTCAAAGCTTCACAGTGATATATGACATATAGCTATTTCTGCTTTTGTTCCACTCTACAGTCCAGGAGTCACCTGGAGATGGCATCAGATGGTCCATCATGAGCTTGCATGGGATACTGTACAAGGATGCTGGTAACTACAGCTGCAAAGCTAAGAATGTCGCCGGCAGTGTGGAAGCCACCATTTCTCTCACTGTTGCTGGTACCATTGGCACTACTGTCCCCCCACAAAGACCTGGCATTGACACTGGGCCAAGCAGTGTGGGCACAACAATAGTTCCACCAACATTCATTCCTGACTCATTTATGTCGACAGTTCTCCCAAGAGCATCAACAATTGCTTTTTATAGAAAGTTAAAGCCTACCCCTAGCAATGGTTTACAAAAATCTAAAGTTAAGCAATCAAAAAATGAGCAAGGAAGCAACGTGACAAAGCTTGCAGCCGATGAAAAAAGCAAGAAAAGCGATACATCAAAGTCTATTAGGGACCTAAAGATTGTTGAGGAAACAGCTGACAGTGCAGTGTTGCTCTGGACTGCAGATGGGTTACCAAATGATGCTCCACTTACAGTGGTATATTCACCCTATGGTGAGGATGACACTAAAAGGACAGTGGAGACTAATGCTGGCAGTGGAAAAGTACTCCTAGATGGACTGTCGTCTGGGATGAGGTATTCAGTTTGCCTTGTAGCAAAAGGTGCTGCTGCTGGAAAAGATCCCTGTATTGATTTTTACACACTGGACAATGTCGAGGATGGTGGGCAAAACCAACTTTTCATCATCGTAAGTGGCATTGCCTGTGCTTTGGTTTTACCTCTTATTATCCTGCTGCTCTACAAGATTCTCGCTCTTTATTGCAAGGGACGCAACACCGGATTGAATGAAGAGGACCTTGAAAAAGAAAGCTATGTCAAGTTTGAGACAATATCAATGAAACAAAGAAATCTGAACTCTCACCCAACTGAGCTTTGGGCAAGGAGACCAACTAATGAATCAGAGCGAATGCTGCTGTGTTCCAGATCAAGCATAGACTCCCAAATGACCTATAAAAGTGACAGTTCTCGGTCTGAATATCTCTGCTAAAGCAGGAAGCCATGGTAAATGTTCACGCACCATGGTAGTACCACATTATATGAGATACTCTTTACACGCCTTTTGTGACATTGATAAAAATTATCAGCTATATAATTGTTCATAAATATATATTCATTTAATTACATCTGCTCTGGATCAGAGAATTAAACCACCACCATAAGAAAAGTCTTACTACTTGGTAGTCAGGTAACTTTCCATTGCAGTTATTTTGTGCTAACAAGACCAGCTCCCAAGTTAAACTAGTTAAACTAGTTAAACTAATGGGAAAGAAAAAAAATTGCATGAATCATTGCATGTATATTTTAACAATTTAAAAGTTTGGTAACTGCCCTAAAACTACATTGTTTTTCTCAAAGATAAACCTTCAAGTGAACTTTCCCGAATCTCAATTGTACAGTTGCATGGACTGACTTGATTTTAAGTGGTTCGGCTCTTGTAAAGTAGATTATTTGGGGGCAGGATATGTGCCAAACAAACATTTTTTTGCCATTACTATTTAAATTCAGGATTTTTTAAGTGGTCTGTCACTCCTTTGTAACAGCTCTGGTTATGAATTTATTTTGAAAGGCTTTAGCATAGTTAAAGAACCTTCCCCAGACAATATATTTATGATTTCCTTATTTTTAAAGCCTTATATAACAAAATAAATTAAATGTCACTACAGCACAACACATGGTTATAAATGATATCATACAAGTAATTAGCTGTATATGATCTTTGATGTCTTTTTTGATGCCAAAGTTGCAAAGTGTCAGGTATGAATATTGTGATAGTGTCAGAGAAAAGCCCAGATTTTTCCATAACATTTCCATGATCATGTTGGCTTTAAACATTAAGCCAAACGTTGCCTTTATAGAAAAGTACTGTCAGTGTGTTTGTACATAACGGACTCATTAATATTGCCACTTTATATGACATGATGTATGTATCTAATTGTCTATAAATGCACTGTGCATTTGTTTTTAATAAACAGAACAACTGTGGAATTATAAGTTGGACATATTACTACACTATATGATCTGCGTAGATAGGTGTAAAATTTTCACATGAAGAACGCATCTCAAAGCAATTTTCCAAAACCTAACAAACTGGTTAAAGAAAAGAAAAGTTGTTGATGGATTTTAATACATTTGCTTTAAATTACTATATGTAACAATATATGTCTGTATGGTATGCTTAGTGCACATTTTTAAAAAGTTTAGAAAGACATTTTAAATGTGATAATTCAATTATCAACAGGCCGAGGTAGATTTCTTTGACAAAATCAACAGGTCACAGCTGCCATTTACTCTGATCTGAACAGTCACTGGATTAAATCCTGTTTTTCTACGATACTTCTACGTTACCAGAAATAGGAGGTTGCAGAATTATAGCCTGTTGACTGCAGATGTACTGCAAATGTCAGCACTATGTCCAGGCATATTATACTCATGAATAGGCTTTTTGTGTAGGTGTGTAAAAATTATTATATGTGTTGTGGGGTCTGGTAAACGTAGAGGCATACAACGAGTGGCACCTGAACACACAATATCCTGCACCGGCTGCATGAATGTCTTCAGAAAATCAGGATGTCTTCTTGAATCAATGATTCAGAGATTAAATCCTTTGCAACTCCATCCTTACCTGGCACAGGTGATAAGGCAACATCAGGTAAGCTGGCAATTGATTTGCCTTCACCACTGGAAAAGCAGGTTTTACCACTGGACTGTTAAAACTGATGTATAGCATAAGCACTAACTTCAGGGCATTCACACTCCTCAGCCACACTGAAGAAGAGAGTCCACCTGTTAGTAACTTCTGATAAGGGAGAAATAAAATTATTTTGGCCCATAGATAACTGAATCAGCTCTTTACCCTCTCAGAGATGTGTGAAGGTGCATGGGTGTTTGCCCAACCACTCTACATGTGCTTTATGAACTTAAAGAAGGGATATGACTATGTGCAGAGTGGGTGGGGTGTCCTGGGGTGGGTATTTTTGGTGTATGAGCTATTTGTTGCATTGTTATGGACTACTACAACAGTTTCTGTACCATTTTAGTGAGAGTATGGTTTTTCTTTTCCAGTACAAGTCAAATCTGTTCCTGGTGGGAGTTGGAATCTGCCAGGGCTACACTTTGTCACAGATTCTTTTCATAACATTTATGAACTTTTACAGAATATCTAGGAGTAGCCAAATTATGGATGCATTTCTCTTTGGCGGCCTCGGGATAACCTATTTGCTTTTTGCGGAAGGTTTGGTTCTTTGGTTCATAAATCTTATGGACAGAATTTTTAGGCACAGCCAAGTAGTGGAAGATATCTAGTGTGTGGCCTCAGGATCAACTCTTTGCTTTTTGGAGAGGATGTGATCCTGATGGATTTATCAAACAGTGAACTGTAGCTCATACTGGGGTTGCTTGCAGTCTAGCACGAAGGAGCAGGGAAGAGAATTAGTACCTCGAGGAAAAGGCTGAAATACCCATTTGGGTTGAAGTTACTGCCCCAAGTGGGAAAACACCACAAAACTCCCATTTGTTTAAAGAGGATTCAATTCTAGAATCATTTAAAGAGTCTTGGAGCATGGCTCCAGTGTTCTGCCAGTAATTTGCTTTATAGACACAATGTTTGATAGTGTGTCTTCTCCTAGTACAGTGTCTCACAATGTATTAGACTAGGGTTTGATAAAGGGGCAATATATGCTGATAAAATGTGGCTAATATTGTAACTGTAGCCAATAACCAACTCTAGATTTACATTTTCTGTCAGATTTAAACCAAAAAAAAAAGAAGTAATATCTCCCAGTTCTTGAGTCCCAATATATCTTCTAAACTTAGTGTGTTACAAAAGACTGTCATTATGATAATTACTCCTTGAGGGTTTTGTTTTCAGCTCTTAGTGAAGATGCTTGCTTTTGTAAAGTCTTTAGTAACTTTGGAGGTTGAAATCCAAATTAGCAGTTGCAATAAGTGTTCATTAGGCTACATTAGGCTAATGCAAGGAAGAATTTTCTCGCCAAGAACAATAGACACATTACATCTAACTGTACAGTAAGGCCAGAAGAAAGAGGATTGCCATATTGTTGTTCATTTTTTTTGGGGGGGGGGGGGGAGAAGATTTTGGTTCCTATTTTGCAGTTATGTTATTATTAACATGATTATGCTAGTATGGAAGCAAACACAAGCATCTGAGCTTTTGTTTAGCTCCCTACATCATGTACTTCTAGAGGTTTCACTGCAGTATTTTTATAACTTTTTGTCAGATGTAAAACTTCCAGTCACTCCCATTTGGTTTTTTTTTAGTTTTTTTTTTTTATATTTTATATTTTATATTTATTTTTACTTTTTATTTCTTTCTTTATGTATGTAATAGAGCTGCCCTTATGAAGGCCATGCTTTTGCATGCAATACACAAACTACTTCACCACCAGATTGATCCTGTGTAACTGACACAGAATTACCAAAAAACAAAACACGAGCAGATGCAGCAGCGATGTTAACATGTAGTAACACACTATAGTTCTCTTTTTCTGGCAACATAAATATGTATTGCAGCAAGGGAATTGGAATTTTCTGGAACACTACTATGGTGTGGATGTAACCAGCATAATCTGTGATGTCAGCTGTGCTTCTGTCATTGACATAGCTTGTTTTTTTTTTTTTCACAAGCAAAATGAATACATGGTTGACTAGAACAGGCAAAGGTTTTAATGACAGCTGTCAGAGTAAGGCAAAAAGGCTGAGAGCACACAGCTGAAAAAACAGACAAAACAAAAAGATGAATCAAGAGATCAATAGAGACGTGACATCGGGGACGTCTTTAGTTTCGTTATAGGTGCTATTTACCTGAGGTGCTTGAAAAAACAACAACATTGAGACAGACCAACTGAATGTGACATGCACAAAAATACTGAAAATTGTTGACAAGGTTTCCTGATGGCTCAGGTGAACAGGAATAAATCAGACCGTGGAAACAAATAAGCCAATAATAAGGGTGCCAAAAAGGGCCGTGTTATGGTGAAGGAATATTTATAAGATCCAGGACATCTGCTACTCCCCTTTCCATCAGGAGGAAAATGCTAAATATGGTGCAGGAGTACAAATAGGAAAGGACTAGGCCAAACTACCTGCAGCCCTCTTCCGGAGGCAACTGTATTTCCTGTGGAAGCACCACTCCTTTAAAGTATGTGACAGTAATAAACTTATTCAGGGCAGCTCACTGAGGGTGGTGTTAGGCCATCTACATGCTGTGACTCAGAAGAGGCTGTTGCAAATCTTCCAATATCTCCCAACATCTACACAGTGTTCTGGCCACCCAATTAGCCATAGACTAAGAATGAATAAATCTTTTATTGAATGTCACAAGAGATGCTTCCTCACTGTGTCCATGGAGTTACTTAATCACACTTAATCAATTCTTTTTTCATTGCATTATGACTGAAACTAAAATGGTATGTTTTTTAATGTTTTTAGTTTTACAATTTACAAAAGAATCTCCCTGTGGGAATAAAAAAATCATTTTATTCTCGTCTTCAGAACTGGCAACATTTATCTTACAGAAGCAGGAGTTAGTTTTTAATACAGCTATAATAGCCACACTCTCACCGTGTCCCAGATACTGTTTCTACTTGATGATTCATAGCTATGTGTCACTGTCATCCAACACACTGTCACCTGAAGAGTAATTATGAACATTAGACTTTTATTCTTACCTCCCAGGGTGAAATTGTGGGAAAAGGTCAGTGCCCTTCAGTGTGTTTGTCTGGGGACAAGGCAACTTTCTCAGCATTATAAATCATACTGCTGCTCTTTAGTGAGGACGTTGTTCCTGACAATGTCCTAGTCATGCTGGGTATGAATAGAGGTTGTAGTTCCTGGCCTCTGTTAATTGTCATGCTGGGCAAGAGGAGGACAAACAATTTAAGGATAATCTGCTCTCTTCCACCGTTCTCTATAAATTACTCATTCTGCTCATTCCTTCTGGGAGCCAGAAGAACTTCGAGAGATGACAGTATAACACACTGACTCTTCATTCACACACACAGGACACAAAACAGAGGACCTACTGTGTATGCGGCATGTGTAAATTGCACTCGTACTGTATGTATGCCATTTAAGAATGACTCAAAAATACCAAAGGTTGATTTAGTTCCTTAATAAATGACAAATTCAGTATTGTAAGATTCTGTCTGACAACTTTCCATGCAACATCTGTCTCCTTGTCTCTGCCTACCTCCATCTTAAACAGATATCTATCTACATTCACAAAGCACACATGTAAGGGGGTGGGGAGAAAGCTAATAAGTTGTTATCATGTGGGACCTTTTTTCGTCCCTGCCTCATTTCTTGAATATCCCACATTCTGTTGGAGCACTGAACTGCAAATTCTAGAAGATCTTGCACCATTGCTGGACTTGCATGTGCAAAATTTACCATGGGGGTGTTAGGAATTTCAATCTTTGCTTCCAAAACAGACTGGCAGCCCAGGGGCCCAAAGTAGGGACTGAGCAGGATCCAAACATTTTTTTTCTGGGTTCAACACTGCACTGACAGCATTACCCCCTTATTCTCTATCTCAGTAGGGTTTTGCATTCCCTTTAGTGTGACATCCACGGGTATGTAAAGCTCCACTCTCTTACTAGCTTTAAAGCATTAGACAAAGGATGCTAAGAGTCCACAAACCTACAGTACGTAATCCTGGAGAATTTTTGTGGGCCAGTGCTGATAGTGGGAATGCTTGAGAAAGAGTGAAGAAGACCAGCAGGGACAAAGTGCAGGATTATGCCCGAGGCAATGATAACAGTAATATTGATCTATTTTATGATGCAAACCGCTGGAGCCTTGCTGCTCGGTACGACATGCTGGGATGAGCACCTATTGCAAGCAGGGAGCAACAGCAGCTGTACGGGTGAGTATGAAACCTCTCCTAACCAACAGTCCCAACTGACCGTACTGGAAGAAGTAATGTTGAAGTGTACTGCTGTCTGTGTGGTCTTTTCACTTCAAAACAAAGATTTCTAAAATACATATCATGATAGAAAATGAACTAGCTTAGATTTAAAGACAGATATTACAAATACATATTTATTTAATATTAAAAAGTGTGATTGTTCACTGTATAACACTTTGTGTCCTAAAAATTAGTGAAATTAGTGTCTTGGGTTGTAATTTCAGTTACACAAGTTCTTCTGTACTCCACATGGATATAAAGCATTCATGCAACAGCTGCTATTCAGTACTGGAATGATGCTTAGTTTAAAAAAAAATGTAATCAAGTAGAACCAAACATGTTGCTTGCATTAAACATGCTACAGTAAGCGGTACAGCAAAGTGAACTTGGCAGACTTGGCACTGTACTAAGCCAGACTGTGTTTGTGTGGGTGTATCTCAGGTTGAGTTTTTGTGGAGTACCACAGAGACGTTACTTCAAAAATACAAATGGTGATGACCAAAAAAACCACATCTCAGCAGGACATAAAATATTAAGTGCAGTACCGTGATTTTCATCCAAAAAATAATAACACTCCTGTCTACCAAACAGAAGTCAGCTACAGAACATCATGCGCTGATCTGGCAGCACAGATTTTTAGGAATACAGGTGCAAAGCAGAGTCATAACAGGACCTTTTCACCTGAGCTACATAAATCTGTTGCCCAAACACTGTGCATGAAACTAGAAACTATGTTCTACTACACTACATATTCCTTAAATATCATCACTGTTTTCAGCGTGTATTTGGGGATGCTAATAGAGGTATGTGATATGGCTGCAATCGTTTAAATGGCAACTTTAATTTATTTTGTGTGGTAAAACAAAATGTATGGCATGACCTTCAAGCAATAATATAATAGTATTATTATTATAGCATTTTTTTAGTTAATATAATTAATTAATTAATAATTAAATACCTAGTCATTATTGATTCAACAGGACTGCAAATCCAGTGCTACCATATAATACTAGCACCTCAGCTAAAATCAAATATGTGACAAGATCTTTCAACAATTTCATGTTATAGTGTATATTGTTATTTAGCCCAATCATTTTAGTTACTGTATAGTGATGTTTATTGCAGAGTTAACAATTCTTTTTTTCATATTCTTGCATTTCTTTGTTTTTATAGGTAACTAGTCTGTAACTATGTGAACTGAATTATCATCTGAAATGCCATTAAATACATGTTACATCAATGCAAAATAGTAAATCAATGAAGAATTGATGAATTGTAGTATATTTTGTGTTAGAGTTCACAAATAAGTCCAAGTGACAAAGCTGAGTCAAGAATCATACTGACCTTCCAGTGAACTTGTCAATCAGTGATTCAGCAGGATGCATCCTAGCAACTCATTAGCAATGGCAGACATTTCATTATGTTGTTTGTCTGGTTTTGCTCATTGTTTTCTTCATTCCACAGAGTTAAGAGCGGCGTCTATGGTTGCATATGACAGTGTCATTACCTTGCCAATGTCATTGCTCACTCCAAGAGTAAAAAAAGAAAGTTTAGTTCTAGGACAGCTACATTTATCTGACAACAAATGCACAGCAATCATCCAATATACAAAATCAGAATATGTAGAAATATCATTGTTGATCATAACTTCCCAGCAGAATCCCAGAGTGATGTTGTGACCTGAATCAAAAACCTTTTAGAGGACACTAACTGCCTTCCCCTTCATTCATTGCAGAGTATTGTCAGAGTCAAAGGAAAAAGCAAAAGCTATTTGTTGCTAAGGGATGAGGTTTTACACAGAGGCAGCTGTGGTTGCCTTGAACTTCCCATTGCAGGGATGAATAGGTTTTTTAAATCAAATAATGTGCCAAATTGAATGACAACAGCAGCGACACAAAGAGGGGGGCAGGAGCTATTGAAACGTCAAATGCTGCCATAGTTACCTATATATACTGTGGATTTATTTGGTTAAGATAAGAAAGTAAATATGCTCATTCACTGTGAAAATGATAAAAAATTTAAAATGTGGCGTGATTTGTGACTTTTTTGTGAATTTCCTATTAATTAAAAATGCTAAATGTTTGCAATTATATAATTTTTATATTTTATATAATGGCATTTTAGTCTGTTATTGTAAACCTCACAGAATCATTAGTCACTAAATCTAAATATTGTTGAGTCATTATACAACTGTGTTTACTTAAGATATTATTTTTACAGAAGTAAGGCGTTCAAATGATCTTCACTGTAAATTTTTAACTTTAATAACGTGTGTAATGATTTGCTAAGCTTCACAGCCTTTCCTGATATTTGGCCATGGTAAAGCTATTCATCGGATGGGCCTTAATGGCAAGAATCACAGAAGGCTTGTGCCTGGCGTCGGAAGCTCTATCCTGCTTGACTTTCATTTCAAAGAACAGAGAGTTTACTGGGTTGACAGGCACACTGGGGTCATCTACAAAGCATCTGTGAAAGGAGCACACAAACAGGTGATTATGTAACTGCGCCCAAGTGTAAGTGGACTTTTTCTCTGTTTGATTGTTTTCCTGTGTGTGTAACTTATTAGTGAAAGCCTTTTTATTTCCATGCTAGACTAAAAGGGTGTGCACCATTTTATTACAAATTGCTGAATTATAAAATGACAGGTTATTTTGCAAGTTTTAAAACATTTTACGTACTACTACTTAGTATATCCTTTGGATGACAACACAAGAAAATTTGATATTTAAAGTATTTTTGTGTTTTGTCATAATTTACAAGTAGATTCCATAACAATGTTAAGATACAAAACTACCAAATATTTGCATAAAACTACTTATAATGTGCTCACAGTCTGACCAACGTTTCACACACTTTAGAAAAGTCACTCTAAAAATCCCAACAAACACATTTTTTAAACCAGTAAAATAAACAACAGCAGACCTATTTTCCTTAATTTTTGCAAGTATAATGGAAGTAACGTGATCTGCTTTATATGTGCTTTTCTGAATCATTTTTGATCTTCTAACAAAGAAACTTCCAAGGTCCCCAATAGTGTGAAATGTCAAAGTATGGAATACAGCGCTAATAAGACTTAATACCCCCAAAGCTAACCAGCAGCTTAGGATCACTTTTAATGATTTAGGAATTTTTAATAACCTAATTAGTACAGCAGTTAATTTGGAGGCTTTTAAAAGATCTTTCAGAAACTGTAATTACCATAATTAAATTGTGTAATGTTAATGTTATCCTGCATTGTTCTGGAAACTTTCAGAGCCGCAGATTTAAAATGATTAATTATGAATGCTTCTTTTGCAGAAACTGTATTCATATGACAAACACATCTCTGGCCTCGCAGTGGACTGGATTTGGAACAGCGTATACTGGACAAGTGGAGAAAAGGGGGAAGTAAAGAGAATCGATATAAATGGGAAGAAACAGAGGACTCTTTTAAGACACTTGACCCAGCCCAATTCTATAAGCGTTGACCCCTCTAATAGGTAATCTATGCAGATGTCATAATGACAGCAGTTTTTTGTTTTGTTTGCTGTTTTTCATTTGATCCTTCCGATACTATATGGAAGGATCAAATGATATAAAAATTGACTGACTGACTCTCATATACCTCTGATCAAGGACAGCAGTAGGAATTTACTTCCCTTCAGTTTGGCCTGATGGATAAGCAACACTGAATAATTTCATTTAAAAACATTTTTCATGATTAAAAAGTGCCAAGAGCATATTTAAATTGCTTTTTACATAACTTATTATCGTACACTTCTCTCAGGCTTTAATTCAATTGGGCTACAGTTTATTAAGCATTACCAAAAATGAGTTTGAGGCAAAAGAATTATGAGTCTCCTGATTTGGCAGGCTTAACATATGAGGAAATGTCTAAGCAGTGCCCTTACTGGAAGCAACTAAGTTTCCATATTTCATAACAGATGCAAAGCTAACTTCAGAAAAAAAATATTTTGGAAAGGCTCATTGCAAAACCTTTTTTTCCCCCCAAAACATGCATATTGCAGGTTTCTGTTTTGGTTATCTGGGGGGATGTCTCCAAGTATCCAAAGGTCTGATGTCACAGGACAGATGAAAATTACACTAATTAAGATAACTGAACAACTGAGAGCACTGTCGATTGACCGAGTAGACAAAAGACTGTTCTGGGTTCAGTTTGGGCCACAAGGAGAAAGTGCCATTGCCTCTTGTGATTACAATGGGAACGCCCTACACACCATGAATCTTCCACTTCAGTGAGTATTTAGTAAAAATACAATTTGCTACTCATCCTTTAACTTTGTTAATAAAGAAAATGTAGATCAGAGTGTTGATGTAAATGGTCAAATAAGCCAGTCGAAAGCCACTCATTATGTCTTCTTTTTTATCAGGTCTCATTCAGTTGGAATATCTGTTTTTCTGGAGCACATATACTACACCGATTCTGAGTCTCGGGTTATAAAACAAGTAAACAAGTACACTGGTGGAGAGCCACATGTTGTTAACATAAAACAAATGGGTAAACCTCCAGTTGATATCAAGATCGTGCATCCACTTAATCAGCCAACAGCAGACCCGCTATCACCATTTCCAGGTTACAGCTCAACATTATCATACATTTAAAGTTCTTCTTAGTTAAATTAATTGTGTTTATATTCTAGATAATGTATCAAGCAATCACTTCCAACAGGTTGTGATGACCAAGGTGGCAACTGTGTTAACGTCTGTTCCAGTTTGGCAGACCAAGGCGTTTGTCAGTGCAGTGAAGGTTTTGTTCTCAGTATGGAAGGCACTTACTGTAAAGGTTGGTATTAAAATAAGAAGGCAGTTACAAATACACCAGCAAAAACACATTTTTACTTTAGTCAGAATAACACTGGAAGCTACTTTAATCAGCTAAGAATAGGAAAAGAAGGATACTAGACACTGAACAGTAGAAGACTTCCTGATCTGATGACATTAGTAGGGTCAGAATTTGGGATAAATAACATGAAAGCCAACATAGAGTCATCCTGTCTTCTATCAGTGTTCAAGGCTGTGGATGGTGTAACAGCATTGGGGATATTTTCTTGGTGTTCTTTGGTCCTTAGTACCAACTTCATTGTTCAAACACCATTGACCATCTCTATTCCTGTATGACCACAATGTACCCAACTTCTGATGGCTGCTTCTAGCAAGATAATGTAACATGTCACAAAGCTCAAATCATCTCAAATCAGTTTCATAAACATTACCATTCAGTTCAGCTGAAAGCCCACTACAGTCACCAGTCTCAATTTAGAAGAGCACCTTTAGGATGTGGTGGATTGGGAGACTGGCATCGTGGATGTGCAGCCAACAGATCTGCAACAACTGAATGATGGTATCATGATAGCATGGCCCAAATTCTCTGAGAAAGCATGTTGTTGAATCTGTGCCACGAATACTTAAGGCACTTCTGAAGCCCAAAGGGGTCAAACCTAGTACTAGCAGGGATCACTGTTACAGGGGACAGCCACAATTAAAAGGACTTATATATAAAGCACAGAAAACATAAATATTAGCATCTACTTGCAAAAAATATTACCATCTTTGTCTGTGTGTACCATAGATGTAAATGAATGTGCCCACTGGAATCATGGCTGCTCGCTTGGTTGTGAGAACATTCCTGGATCTTATTTCTGTACCTGTCCTAAAGGATATGCCCTCTTACCAGACAGGAAAACATGCCAAGGTAAAGTATAACTATGTTTATAATATCAATATAGCTTTGTCATGTGTTTTACAGTGAAAATAGAAAAAAAAAACAAGTAAAATGTATATTCAAGATCTGAACATGACTAAAGCTTGGGTTGCAGATCTTCTTTGTGCTGCTGTCAAAGGTGGCATTTATCTACCAGATACTACTTTGACCCTAGAAGGCTTGAGGGTCACAGGCCTCAAGACAGACTAGATATATGTGAGCTGACAATTGTGTGTTAGGTCACTTGGGTCAAAACAAAACACTGAAACTTTGTCCAACTTCTAAACATTTAAGAGCACTGAGACGATCAGGTAGAACAAAGGACATCACGATAACGCGATTATTTTTGGCTTTCAGCTAAAAGTTCATTTGTCAAGGTCATGTGTAAGAAATAATTATTTAGTTAAATAAACTTGGATTTTATTTTATTAAATTTTATTTTTACTTGTATGTAATTTTGACTTAAATTTGATGATTTTTTGACATTTTTTCAAACATTTATAGTTTCTGTTTTTTTAATTTCAAGATATAGTAAAACTTTTTTTTAAAAAGTATATTTTATAGTCAGATCATAATCTCTTTTCTACTCTCACAACAATATGCTCAAGACAACAGGAAAAGTTCACAGACAATGAGATTAGATGATGAGGTGACATTTGCAGTAGGGAACATATCTGGTCAGCAGCTTTGTCTTTCTAAGCTGCTTAGCTGACAACCTTTGCCAAGGTCCAGTATGAAACAAACATAGAGCCAAGCAGCAGGTTAGACAATGGAGATTACAACAGAGTTTACTTGGTTGCACAGACGACAGAAGAACTGTAGTTATTTACCTACTTGAAGTGCCATTTTTAATTGTTTTATATAAAGACAAAAAAATGAAAAAGCAGTAGTTTTACCACATGCACTGTTGACATGGAGCGTTTCTGGCCTAACTGAAAGGTTTAATGGAAGACTATAAAAAGATCTGAAATAAATTTAGCCATGATAAGAAGAATAAACTATCCTATTGTTTACTGTACAAAACCTATATATGAAATAAATGCAGAAAAAACAGCAATAAAATATCACATTATACAATAAATGATAATGTTCTCAGTAAGATAAAACTTAAATGACTTGTGTTATGATTCACTTATGATGATGGCCACTTGTGTCCTCTGATACATCTTTACACGATTCATACTTTATTCTTATAATTCTGCAGCATAAATAAAACGATAGACACTTGAGTAAATGAGTAAATCATGTGTCTTATAATATAATACATAGAAAACTTAAATGTCACATTTATCTACTGCTTTTTAGTACTGGTACATACTCACCTCAGGATCTCTGGTACAGGAGACCCCATGTGCCTTTTAACTAGCATTACATCACCCTCAGTGTTTGGGTTTGACTTTCTTATCACACTTTCCACTATTTTGATAGGATTAGAGCTGACTTCATCAAAGGATTTTACCAGAACAGGGGCTAAGAAGCTTGCTGTCCATCCGGCTGATCCACAGTCTACTGGCCCAAAAATAGACTCAAGTCTATTTTATTTACATGGAGCATCACGTTGCCTTTATTGGCACTATGAATGACTGTAAAAAAATGTAATTAACTCACATCAGTTTGGGTTGAAGTTCATGTAATCTTTATGTTAATCTACATGAATCAAATCCATTTGATTTTTTTTCTTTGATTTTTTAATTGTTATTTTATCGTTAAAAATCAAAGATTTCTTGTTTTTATTTTTGATAGAACTGTCTTTTTTCTATTACAGAAATCATACCATGTGAAAGGAATATGACAAAGTGCGGCAATGGGTGCCTGTCAACAGGAAATGGTGCTGTCTGTGTTTGCCCTGAGGGATCTATACTACAGGAGGATGGACAAACATGTACTGGTATGGCCAGTATTACACCACTTTGCCCCATGTTCCAATACTAAAATCTACCTTTTATTAAAAAAATTATATAAATACACTTAGTAAAAAAATGTAGCGTTAATAATATTCTCATTTACAACACTAACCTTATAGTATATGGCTAACATACAGAGTATACATATACTGGATTCAGTTTCCCATTACGTTTACATTTTAACTATAGCATCGTAGTAAAAGAAAAGGAACAATAGCATGAATCTATCAACTGACTGAATGACAGTTTAATGGAACATATTGGTTGCTCATTTCCAAAAAACTAAGCAGCAGATACAGTGCCTACTTTGTGATTTGGAGCCAAGACTGTATAAATATTTCATGAATAAGAGTTGAGTTGATGTGGTCAAACTGAGGATAGATGGATCAAAGAGATGAATGTGCAACAGTGTAGTAACTGTTGTAATACTTTCAGTTTATTGTGGGCCAATATCTTGCATCAGTTTAGAATATAATAATTAAAATGATTAACTTTTTTATGCATATGATTTATTTTGCAATGGATAAACTGGATTACAGTGAAATCTGATGCCAGAACCAGTGTTGACACAACATAATTTTGTGTTAAGAGTAAATACTGCAACTAAGCAAAGGTCTGTTGAATTTTAACAAATTCATAAGCTTAGCTGTGCCCACATTGTTTTTCATGATTCCAGGCTGTTCATCTGCAGATAGAGGAGGATGCAGTCAGCTCTGCAACCCTGTCACCCCTGTAAGCTGGGAGTGTGGCTGTCTGCCTGGCTACCAGCTCCACCAAGATGGCAAGCACTGCATTGCAACTGGTGAGTCAAACAATGGCATAGCAGATAGCTGAGCTACATGTGCCCACAAAGACACACACACCGTCTACCTTTTTGCATCTGTTTCCAATGCAAAAGTCAAAAAACACAAGGTGAAAGCTGCAGTGCATTTGACCACGAAACACTGTATTTTCTTATATTTTTCTTCAGGACCTCCATCTTATCTACTAGTTGCTAATCTAGTAGATGTCCGGAGAATTAACCCTGATGGCACTGTGGATCAAATCTTGGCAGAGGAGCCCAGAGGAATAATCGTAGCTTTAGACTATGACCCTGTCCAGAACAATGTAAGATGGAAAGCGTTCCAAGAGTATGAGTATAAGGTCGAATGACTCATTGTAATAGAATTGAGTTAAATCAGGAAATGATTTTGCTATGGATCTGCAGTGTCACCCAGTGGACAAGCACTGTAATGCATGCCCCTTACTATTACCTCATTATGCTTGTTTGGACAATGATCCACATGTTTTCCTTCCAGTTTATATTATATAATTATTCATATTTATATTATAAATGCAAGTATTCATAAATGATATATTTTGCATTTAAAGGTGTACTTTGCAAGTACAAGCCAGAAAACAATTGAGCGAGTTGACATAAAAGGTGGCCCAAGAAACATTCTCATCTCTGATGGTTTGGATTCACCAGAGGGGCTTGCAGTTGACTGGGTTCATCGCAAGATGTACTGGACGGATAAAAGGTGTGCAGTGTGTGTAAGAATTACACAATGAAAACAGTTTCTTCATACAGTGCTGGTCATTTGCTGTTAGTAGATGTTTGCTTTCTAGTTCTATTCAATTGTCTATCTAAAGTTTATCGTTTAGGTCACACCCAGCTTTCTTAATCTCTTTTAATCTGAATGAACTTCATCAGGAAATAACTGACACTGGGGAAATTAAACTTCTGCATGCACATATTTTGCCCCTCAGGCGGTCAACTGTTGATTGCAGTACTTTGGATGGACTTCACAGGGAAACTATTGTGAGAAAAGGTCTGGAAAAGCCAAGAGGAATCGCAGTTCATCCTCTTGCAAAGTGAGTATAGCCATATGCATCACTCTTTCACCAATACAATTGACTAAAGACTAATCAATAAACAACAAATACCACATTAATAATTACCAAGCAGTTTGATTAACTTTGACTAACACTCACCAGAGTCAGTTCATTAGGTACACCTTGCTATTGCCAGTTTGAACCCGATTTTTTACCCCCATTTGTCTTTAGAACTGCCTTGCCTCCTCATGGCACAGTTTTACCAAGCTGGAAGCACTAACCACAGATTTTGGTTCATATTGTTACAGTATGTTAGCATCATACACTTGCTACAGATTTGAATCTCCAATTTCACCACATCCCTAAGATGCTGTACTGGATGGACCATAGAAGTCATTGAGTACAATGAACTCAGTGTGTCAGGGTTCCTGGGTCGTTGACCCAGTGTTTTCAGTTTAGTCATGTTCTCTGTTTAGTTTCCATATGTACACATGTCCTGTTTTATGATGTCAGCCCTTTGTCAGTCTCTGCGCATTATGTTCTAGTTCCGCTTCCTGTGTCATTAGTCGGATTATGTTCAGCTGTGTACTCACCGGTCTCCAATCGTCATCATCATCAGTCAGGGTATTTAAGTCCTCAGTTTCCTTCTGTTCACCGTCTTGTCATTGATGTTGTCTACTTCGCACGTGTGTCCAGTCCAGCCAGCCAGTTCAGTCATTTCAGTCTGCCAGTCATCTTATGCTCTGCTCATCCGTTCGTTATAATAAACTCCATCAACCCTCACCGTGAGTCCTGCGTTTGGTTCCCTTCCTCTCATCCACACACGAAGCCCCTGACACATGAAAACTAGCATTAGAAGATGAGTATGCTGTGGTCATATAAGGAGCCACATGGCTAACAGCAAAAGATGTTGACAACAATGCTGAGTTGGTCCCAAAGTGCACCAAGAAAATACTACCCCACACCATTACACGACAAGCAGCTTGAATTGTTGCTACAAGGCAGGATGGATTCATGCTTTCATGCTGCTTACACTAAATTCTGACCATTCATCTGGCTGTAGCTGCATAAACCAAGACACCAGGTACTGTTTTCCAGTCTTCAGTTGCCCATTTTGTGGAGTAAATTGCATCTTTAATTTCATTTTTCACCCCTAGAGATGTTTGTGTGGGGAAATCCCAGAAAATGAAGAGTTTCTGAAACAATAAATATTAAATATTTACATTAAAAATTGGTTAAAGAGATATACCTAACAAAATGGATAGTGAGTATATAATCTCACAGTGATCTGGCCAATAAAGGTCATGTTTTAATGACATTTTAAACAAAATATTTTGTAACAATGAATATCACAAAAAGATATAGATGATTTGTATATACAGTGCTTAACAAATTTATTAGACCACCACCAAACTAAAATTATTAAATTATATCTTCAAATTTACTGTTTTACAAAAAAAGCATACAATGCAGTAAAGCACATCATTATTTTTTGAATAAGATGCCAAATTACAGTTATTTATTTGCATGCCTGAAAATTAGTTCTAGAGGTTGACTGTTATGCTTGAACAACTGAAGACTTCTCAGAGTAGTCCAGTTTGGGTTTAAAGACATGAATTCGGTTCAGTTTTTTCAGATTTCTAAAATATTTGTATTTTTGTTTTCTTTTTATCACAGATGGTCTAATAGAATTTGTTAAGCACTGTAAACAGGTGGTTTAATAACTTTGTGTACCACTTGCTCTCTATTTCTTTCTTTTAACTTTTTGAGGAAGTTATTCTGGACTGACATAGGGACCCATCCTGTGGTGGAATGTTCCTCCCTGGAAGGGAGAGACCGTGCTGTCATTGCTAGGACCAACCTTGTGTCGCCCACTGGCCTGACAATTGACTTCACAGAGGACCGAGTATTCTGGTGTGATCAGAGGAAAGGCACAATAGAGACTGCCGCCCTGGATGGTTCAGATCGACGAGTCCTGTCAAAGAACCAAGTAGGTGAGGTTTATGTGAAATGTATATATCTAAAAAAGCAGATATAAATGCATGGGGAATAAGAATTTCATTGTTGTAAAATGAATATGTAAGTTAATATATGATAAGTTACTCTAGGATATATGACAGATAATTAATACTAAGTATAACTGATATAGTACAGCTGTCCTACTAATCTTGACTCAAATGGCAAAAGTATACCTCTTCTTAAGTTAACTTTCTCATTCATAGCATCATCCACAATTCAAATGTGAGAAAATCCAGTTTAACCAGTATCACTGCATTTACAGCTGAACACAAGCGCCTCTCACCTGGAATCACTGAGTCAACTCAGATTTTCTTGCCGTCTGCCCTAATTTGTTCCAGGCCAACCTTTTGATCTTGCACTATTTGAAGACAGGCTCTGGATCTCTGATCAGGAACGCCACCAGCTGACCAGTGTGCATAAGCGGACTGGGAAAACATTGCAATGGATCCAAGGGAGCATGGTGCAACCAGCATCTATTGTTGTAGTTCATCCCCTTGCTAAGCCAGGTACAGAGGAACAACCATGATTACAATGATCTAAAAAAACAAGTGCCATGCATATTTAGATACATGCAGATTGGACACATGTGCCAATAACAAAAACAAGTGGCACACAGCATCCATCAGTTCTAAAGAATTCCTGGGCTTATACTTCTGTCCTGTTTTTTAGGGGCAGATATGTGCCTTCACCTGAAGGGAGGTTGTTCCCAGGTGTGTGAAAGCAAGATGGGTTTTGCCCACTGCTCTTGTTTCTCACACTATATCCTATCAGCTGATGGAAAAACTTGCTTGACTGTTGACGCTTCAAATGGAACAGCAGGTGATGTATCCTGTGTTCTTTTCTACACAGTGTAATGTGATGATAAATTTGAATGTTTTCTTTATGTATTAATTTTATAGAATATGGAAACAGTGGATCAGTTGATTTAACACCTCTGAAAAACAAAACATTTAATACTGCGAGCTTGCCACTGACAACTGATGTAAGCAGCCAGCCAACTTTCTTCACCGACAAAATGATTTCAGGTAACAGTGCACCTTGAAAGGCGTTCTATCCACTCAATATCTTGCCCAGCCTAAATGTTACGTTTGCATATGCCCCCTCTCTGTCAGACCAGAATGAGTGCTACTCACTCCGCTGCGATGTGAATGCACAATGCCTGCTGAATTCTGGTCACCTAAACTGTTTATGTCAAGAAGGTTTCACAGGTGATGGACAGTTATGTGTGGGTGAGTATACCTTCAATTATACTGGGAATATGCATTAGAGAGATGAGGTAACAGACCCTGAAATAAGCTTACGGGATTACATTTGATACAAGTGAGCTTTTTTTTAATCTCACCTACAGTAGCAGGGATCTAGCAGAACTGAGTTTTGGATTTTGAAATAAAATTCAGAGGTAGGGTTGCTCTGAAAGTAAAGGTAATGGTATTATTCAAGATAAGCCTTAATGGAAAAAGTCAAAATGTTCAAAAAGTCCTAAAACCATCCAGTAATTCCTCCTATCGTTTCCTTGCAGACCAGTTGAAGTGTTTTGAGATTATCAGCTGAGTTTGTTTGCAAAGTAGGAAGCATCGAAAAGACATAGTGTGGCAACTTTGTTAAATTAATAAAAACTTAACTTTTTTCACTGTACCAGGCCAGGTTATGGAGGATTTAAAAAAACAAACAGTAATTACATTTTATTTAGCTAGTAAATAATGTCACAACATTTTTTCGAAGCTTATGATTCTTCTTATTTGGTAAAATTTTAGGTTACAACTTACTGCTCCTATTTTTGTCCTAGATATTGATGAGTGTAACCTGGGAATCTACAACTGTGACAAAAATGAAGAATGTCAAAACACTGCAGGGAAATACTACTGCAAGTGCCTGGCTGGATACTACAGCGATGGGCAGACATGTCAAGGTGATCGTTTCCTTTTGTTAACATATCCTGGGCCGTATTGGCACATTCTCATCGTCTATCATTATCTTATCTGTGAAATCAGATAGTTAATTTAGATTGAATACAGTGTTTATATGAACCATCTCTTTTAAGCAGTAGAAAATGAATCTAAGTTAATGAACTTATATCTTCAATTCTCTCTAGAGTTGGAGTCCACATCACCATGGGTGACACCTGGTACCTCTGCTGATGTTACCACCAAACGCCACAACGGAAATGCAGAGAGTTGTCCTGCAACCTATGAGACCTACTGTCTGTACCATGGTGTTTGCTTCTACTTTCCTGAATTGGACTCTTATGCCTGCAAGTAAATAAACCCGCTTGTCCTTCTACTTGACCCATGACCCCATCCCACCCCTCATAACTGTTTGTTTTTCAAAGAAGGGCTCACGATATTCATATTAGGGCTGTGCGATACCACATCATGTACAATACTGCAATTATAAATTATTACATGATATAAGTGTCAAATCATAATACCATTGTATTGGAGCAAAACTCTTTAAAATCCCCTAGTGTGCACAACAGGGAAACAAGCCATGTCTTGTTTCCCACGGAGAGCAAGACTTAAACAACATCCAACAATACCTAGCAATTTGAAAAATATGAAATAAAACTGTTACAGTTTAAGGTGAAAACCAAAAAAGGTATCTTAAAAGAGGCAAAAACATACCATCAAGTATAACCTTACTACAAAGGAGTTGATATTAGCAACCTAAATGTAAACAAATGACTCAACCAATCTTTGCTGGTGCACTAACTAAGTGCACTCCATATGACAGGAAGAGCTGATGATGGATGGAAATAATGCAGTTACATGGTGGACATGCACGGCTTTAAGCAACTGGTTAAAAAGATCGACCCAAGACACAAAATACAACAAATATTCTTTGGTTTTATGCGACATTGTGCAGGGTGCTGAATAGTTACAAGGTTAAATTACTTTAATTATTGTTAAACTAAAGTGTTAAGCAGTGATTTTATAGTTTAACTTAAAATTTCCAAGCACCTCCATACTTGGCTACTTCTGTACTGTCGCTGCTATTTTACTATTATACTGCTGTTGGCGCCTTGCTTCAATAGGGTCTCTCTTTTTTTAAACAGAAATATGATTATGGCAAATTTTATTAAATATTGTAATATAAATATAATAATTATATAATCAAATATTTTCTCAAATATTCAGATATATTCATGCAGTCCCACTGTTAATTAAGACAAGAACACTTAGGTGAAAAGTATTTTATGACAGCTGACAAGCAGCAGGTGTCACTGTTGTTCCATGATTAAAGCCCACGCCTCACGAAAGTGTTTACAGCAGAGACAGTCTACTTCTGTCCATGAAGTATGCACTTCAAATCAGATCAACAAAAATGTAAATTATGAGTTCTAATGCACAGACTTAAAAATATTTCATAATTTCAGTGGAAAGCTGCAGATAATGTATACACATTTAATACAAATTATAATGAAAACGTATATTTAGCAACAAAAAAGAACAACTGCCTATGAGTGCCCAAACAGGTTGAAGAGTTGAAGAACCCCCAAGTGGTATCTGGTCTCTGAGATAGTGGGCAGAAATGTCAACCTGGCACTAGGTATGGATAAGATTGGCCCCAGGATGCTGACAGTTCTGCACACTTTTGGACCAGCTTGTCTGACCTTTTCAGTGATCTGTCGAGTTCTCGGGGGGTACCCTTGGCACACTGAGGGGGTAGCTGTTTTTTTTTCCCCTCCAGTGTTTTCCAATGATTCTCAGGATTATGAGGATCATTTGAAAAACAAAATAACTGAATTATTACTGAAGCCAGTCAATTCCATTTTTTCACTAACCTTATGTCATATAACTCCAAAACCTGTGACTGTAATCTTCCCTGTGTATCTGTTCTATGAAATCCAATCCAGTCTTTCAAAAACGACATTTAATTTGCCAAGGGAGCCCAAACATTTAAACACAAAACTAAGCAGTTGCTTAAGCAGTAACCGTTTTTGAATTATAAAGTAACTGGATGTGTTTTAAACAAGTTTGTCTTAAAATATAAATTGTTTGCAGTTAACCAAAAATGATTCCTGGATATGATTTTTTGTCATGCAGTTGTGTATCAGGCTACATGGGGGAACGATGTCAGTTCAGTGACCTGGAATGGTTGGAGCTTCAGCGGGCTGAAAAGGAGAAGAAGAGGAACGTGGTCATTACAGCGTGCATGGTGGTCCTCGTTTCCTTGCTCTCTATCACAGCCTGTGTCACCTACTGCTATGGGTAAGAGAAAAAAGGGAAAAGGAGAAAAAGGAGGCAGCAAAAAGTAAAAGGGGAGAAAAAGGAAGGGAAAAGAATAGACAATGGGTAAAAAAAGAATAAGGACAATGGAAAAAAATAAAAAAGGAAGAAAGTAGGGAAATCAAAATGATCAAGATATGCTATTCGCTGTGAAAGGATCAAAAGTGACTTCCTAAAAAGAAAAACAAAAAACATCTATGAATATTTAACTATTTCCTCACTAAACATACTAAATATACTATTCAATTTGTATGGGTTTTATTAGACTGGTAAAAATGAGAATCATGTCTTCATCTTAAGGGACTATCATGCTTTTTCTAACTGATGGTCAAAAAATAGACCAGGGAGGACCTGCTGCTGTAATGAATGAGCTGACAGCATTTAGAGATGTCTATCAAACCCAAGATGCATGAGGCGTGTACGACAGCAGGGGGTCAGGGAGCACATCACACGTGGAACAAATGACAGCATGCAACAGTGGTTAGCTGAGTGAAGAGCACGCATAAACTACACACTGTGGCCCCTCCTCCTTTTTATTTCCACCTGAGATGTTTCTAAGTAGCTGATTTGTTTTATGGTTGTTTCGCTGGCTTATGGACAAGGCTGTTTGGCATTCTACACTCTTTTGACTTACAAAGCACACTACCTACTACATCCTAACGTTTACACTCTTGGTTCCCCTGTGGAAGTGGCACGCTTTCAATTACATGGTTCGTTTAGCTTGTTCTACAGCAATTACACATAAAAATAGGTCATTTCTCAGCTACAAAATGGAGCCGGTGAGGTATGACCCCAAAGGAAACGCTACATGGCCGCCAATAGCTCTGCCTTAAATTGCCTTCTGCACTTGACTGCAGGTGCACTTGTGCGGTTTTTGAGTTTGGTAGTTTGGTTTCCCCTGTAATAAACACACAGAGAGTACAGAATCACACTGTACACAAAGATAGAGTCTAAAGAAACAACTGAAACTTATGAGCACGTAGAGTAAATGCACACACGGCCTCCGGCTTGGTCTATCACAACATTCAGATGTATTATGTTTGGTCAACATTCAGGGGGTGAGATATGCAGAAAGCTAAGAAACAAACATTAAATAAATCAAATGTGGTGAAATTATTATTTTATAATGCAGTGATAAATGATGCTGTGAAGGGCAGTACACAGCACAGACACTCATTTCTCATCACGATGAATTTGAGTACACAACTTCTGTTATAACCTATATAAATCTTCTTTAGGTACCTGACCTTTTATATTTCTGTGAGATAAACTCTCCATGTGTATATTATTCTATACATAACTTGTGCAGATTTTATATTTACTTTTCAGAACGAGAAAACGCTTCCACAAACAGCCATCAGTGGATAATGTGAGTGAGACCAGCATGACGGATGAGAGCATGTCAGAGACAACCACTACCACTGTTCCTCGGGTAAGGCCATTATTACAAAGCTCGGTCATTAATACATACAGTTTTTATGTCATGCAGTAATATAATACATCAATGTAACAAAAAGGATAGTTAAAATTATGTTGTTAATTCCATTATGTGGGCTTTTCAATTATTTGCCAGATGGGGAGAAAGAAAGAAAAAACAGTCAAACATGCCTTGCATTCTCCTTGATGTTGGACTGAAAAGAAGAGCTTGCGAGTGTGTCCTCATTAGGATACATACTAGGGCTGTGCGATATGATAAAATATAGCGGATGACGAAATTAAAACATCTATCGTTTCATATTATACGCTATCATTTGTGTAGATTGGTCAAACAGAAGGACGAGTCAAAACAAATCGAGGACCTTATTCCTAAACGATGGGCTACCTCTGTAGCATGGACATGGTTTGATTATGAAAAGTCTGACACCTACCAGAAAACTGCACTCTGCAAATTATGCCGCAAACCGGTCCCCACCACAGACTGGTGGGGACAGAAAATGCCGGCCGTTGCAACTTATATCTAAAAATATAGTTTCATGCATCGGTCGAAACACTTGACTCCAGGTACATGATGCCCAGCTGAAAACACTTAACACAAGTCGAGCACTATTTTGTGATATATACTGTTATCGGGGTGAGAAATGTCCTATATCGAGATATGAGATTTTGGTCATATCACACAGCCTAATACATACTTATGTCAGTGTATGGGACTGTAGCCTAGGGTTTAATTGTAATTATTTTACAAAGCATCTCAGATCAATGTGAAAGTAATGGAATGAGTGGTGTAACAAATTACTTTTTACGCAGAGTAAATATGTAATGGCAGTTCCCAGCAGTCATAACATTTTTGTTCGCTTTGAAAGTAACATTAAAGACTGCAGTTTAAATCCCAATGTCTTATCAGAATTATATGAAATGTTTCTCTTTGCAAGAGCAATTCATGTCCATCACTCACTCTGGGAGTAGGTAGGCTGCCCCCCCCCCCCCCCAAAGAAAAATGCATAAAACTTTTAATGTTTATAAAAACTCAAACGTCTTAATGTATAAATCTGCAGTTCTACATTGTGGCAGAAAATGGTGTTGAAGGGAAGGTAATTCCTGCCATGGGCTGTCCAAGGAGAGCTGTGTGTACATCCTGCTCTTCAGAAACAGGTACCTGAAACTTACATTATTCATATTATATATGTAAACAACTCCAGTGATTTTTCTAACTATAGTCTAAATTCATTCTTATACAAGTTTTTTTTTTTACCAACTGCTTAATTCCGCATTTTTTCCAGGTGCCAATTCTGAAAGTGATGAGTCAGGAAAACTGTCCCAGCACAACAAAGGTTACGAGTGTTCCATGGTGTCTGCTGCTGCCACTGGAACAATGCAACCCACTGTGCACCTCTCAAGTCCATCACTGTCAAGCTGTACATCTTTTAAACCAACAACGTTACCCCAGACTTCGGGCCCAGAGTCATGGCTCAATGGAAACAGCGTACAATCAGCTGTTCAGCAATGAAACATTAAAAAAATAAAAGCTTTTAGAAATGTATACGTTTGTTTGAGAAGTCAAAAAATATCAAGCGCAAAGTTTAAAAACATAAAAATATCATCATTATAGTTTATGAGAAGAGTATGCCTCCTCAGATGAGTATGGCCGAGGCAGTTTAACAATAAAAAAATACTGACCATGTTTCTTAGCAAGGTGGTCCAGAACCAGCTTCAGTATTTCGGCACTGAGTCTCTGAGACTCTGCTGGAGGGATGGCATGTTGTTCCAACTGTAATATTGTTATCAGTGACATGTCGGTCTAAATAGTCCCCTTGGCATCAAATTAGGTTAAGACCTAGTGTCTATACAGGCCAAGGCATATAATTTTTACACTTGACTGATTCATCAAGCCATTCAGTGATCTGGGCGTTATAATTCTGAAAAAAGAATAACCCATACCGATCTGTGACACTTTCCTCTAAGGGGAAACGTGGATCTAAACCATGCTATTATTTTTTTTTCCACAACAAAACAAGAGCCACTGGATCCTCTCACTGCAAGTGTAAAGAGTTCAGGCATCATGCACTGAGATAAATCTTAGATAAAGAGCTACTCTTTTGTTTTTCTTTAGATATTACACCAGTACACAAGCATAAAGGTCATCAAATCTGAACTGTGAGCCACACCCTATTTACAGATGGCTTTCCCACTGATCTAAATGCAGTAATTACTTTGGTCGGTTCACACAGTAGTAAGTTCTGGAGTCTTTATGACCCTTTGCTGCAGATACTATGATTACAGCATTTCTGAATTACCCCAAATATTGTTTTGTGCATTAAGTTAAATGTTGAAACTTCAAAAAATAAATACATCTAATTGTTGTTCATCACATAGTATACAGGCTATGTGATAGATCAGAATAAACTCATCAGTGTCAGCTAACCAAAAGATCACTCATATTCTCCTTGCACTTGCAAAACTTTTGAGACTATTTCTATATTATCATGTTAATTTTAGTAAGTTCAGCGAGTTTTATATATTTTAGCTCTTTACATATTTTTGTGTTTGAAATGTTTAAGTCACTATAATTTGCTTTGCTCAGGCTCGCTGCTATGTAGAAAAGTTGTTTTTTCTTTTGTTCCTCCCATGTATCAACTGGTGTAGATGCCTTTTTGTAGCCTTTTCATCAAATTATTAAATGTTTCATATAGGAGAGGGTTAAGGTTACTATTGCAGTTATATATGTGAACATTGTAAATTTCATTGACTTGAGGTAGTTATAGGAGAAATGAACAGTAACTGTTAGCTATTTTTTACAGTAAAAGGACAGTGCTGTTTAAAAATCATCTTCCATTTTTTCTTATAGAGTATTAGTGTATTTGAGGTTTTCCCATCAGTGTGTTGTATTTTGACATCCAGCTGTCTCAGTTTCAGTGCAGCAGGCTTCATGATCACATAATTTCAAGATTTAAGCAAAAAAACGGACATTGAGCTCCTTTTGATATAAATAACTAATGTGTCACAGTACAAAGAACTGCCATGTAACTGCCATGACACTGCACCACTAAACAACCCTTAATTGTGATCATTTTAAATATTTTATTTTGATTATTTTTACATTAAACTGTGGTTATTTTTGTCTAAATTTTATGATTCCATGATTTATATTCTAAGAAATAAGAGGGCAATAAACTCAAATGGGCTGAATGGTCAATAAATTAAAGTTGAATGTGGTTTGGAAAGGGATGATATCTTATCTTCTTTACAGTTAGAGGCAACTCTCTTCTTTGCAGAGTTTATAATTAAAAACAGAGAAAAACACTGCTGAACGACTGACTGATATATACTGTGGTTTGGAAAGGGAAGGTATTTTAGGATTTATGTTCATTTTTTTAGATTCTAATTAGTATAAAAAAGAAAAAGAATAAAATGCAGTCATTATGTTAACAGACCAACATTCAACATTTTCATTAAAACTGTACCTAACTCGGATTGCATATTATTTTCAGCAGCTATGGGCTATAACTGGAATTAGAAATTTGCAAGATGAAACTTGCTTTTTTTTTTTTTTTTATCAATAAAGGCATATTTAAATAAATGTACACTGTGTCAATAACTTCCTTTAGCACTGACATTTATTTGTATTTGTTTTTATAGCAAAACACACATGACATAATTTCCTCTCCACTGAAAGACTATTTTGGCCATTCTGTCTTTCTGTTACACCCCATCACTGTCATCATTCTTCTTTGAAGGCCTTCTGTGGTCCATTGATGGTGCTTTTCTATCCTCCACCAAATCTAATGCTCTAGTGATGTCGGCGCGAATGCCGCCACCCTTCACCATCACTCCATCTGTCTATTTCTATTTCTACCTCTATCTCAGTCTGCAAGTCTGTCTCAAGGTTGACTGGGAATTGTTAATAGACGGACCCACAGCCTCTTTGTTTCAAGGCAATGGCAGAAAACAAAGCACTTCAACTCAAAAACCATCAGGGGCCACATCGATATTGATTTTCGTGGCAAGACACACTTATCTATATATTGGGCTCCATTAGGGCTGACAGATAGGTTAGGCCACCACTCTAAACAGCAGCAGATCAGTGTTCAAGTAAAGATGAAATTGGGCCGAGTGTCAATTTATCTTGTATTACTTCTGAATTGGGGCAACAGGGGGCAATCGAGTCACTGACACTGTAAGTAACAGAAGATGCAAGGGACTCGTTTTTGTATCGCTTTAGGAATAAACAATGCTTCACAATACATATAAATACATTTTTAATGATATTTCTTCATAGATTTGTATTTTTTCCTATCCAAAATAAAATGATTGTGAATTAATTGGAGTATGTTCCACAGGTTTGTACATCAAGTTAATGCAGTGGTGTATAGCAAAGGCAACAGCAACACAGTTTAGCTTACTGTAACAGAGAAAAAGCAGGCACCAATGTGAGCATAATAAGGGAAATGCTATACCAATGCTAACTACTTGCATAGGCTCCAAGGTGTCAGGCTACACCACAGCTGATTTACACCACCTTATAAATAAAATAGCATCTTGAGACTGTCATGTCATCAACAGGGATGTTGTAGTAATGGATAATTTATTAATTCTGTGGCAAATTTGTATTTCACCTACTACATTGCCTATGCAAGTGTCCAACACTGTTGCCAGCATTTATAATCAAGCTGGCTTTATTGACACCAAGTTGTAGTTACATTTCTAGGAAGGTCACTGCAGGTTAGAACATTAATACTGGGTCACAGAGAGGTATCCACCACACAATAATAACCCTAAAAAGACAATGATGCTGGAGACACCTATGCAAAAAAGGGTCCAAGACCCAAAAATGAGCAAACAGGTGAAACTCCCCAAATTTCAAAATCAATACCTGTTCCTCGTGGAAGTAGGATTAACTCCTTAGATTGCTAAAAGTGACAAAGCCCACCAAGCTGATGCACATGCTGTAGCAGTCTTATTCAGCAGCCTAGCCAAAGCTACTTGCACACTTCTAGCTTAACTCATCAATGGCAAAATTCAGAACTCAACACTCACACAACACAGAGATTTCAAACTGGAAACCTGAAGACACAATTATGTTGTTTAATCCATCAGAAAGCTACATTTCTCAAAAGAGAGGTCTTAAAGAAGAGAAAAAGTTACACTAATTTTACTTACTTAACTAGATACACTGCACTGTGTTATTCTCAAGTCATTAGCTGTGAACACTTTTAAGTTTCAAGTTTATGTTTTGTCCACACTTGTTAAGTAATGAAATGTCATCGATTGTATCCACTGATAGCCAATGACAAGAAGCCAAAAACCCCCCAAAACATCTGATGCTTACTTTACTTTTTTGAATTTAAAACCTGTTATCCAAAACCCCATATCTAATTAAAACTGTACAAATAGAACATAGCATTTGTTATCTTTGTACAGAAGAGAGTCCAGAAGCACTGTGTTACCTCATGTCTTCTTTAAGCAACTCCCTAAAAGCATTTTGTAACTCAGGAGATCAAGTTTTAAAAGCCAAAATGTTATCCTGTCCTTGCTCAATATAGGATTCCAGCTCTTTGGTTTATGGCCTCCTGGCCATATTTTTTATTTGATAAAATGTCAAATGTTTTTAACTGGCAACCGGTCAGGACTTTGGGAATGGTTTCTTACATTCTCTAATACACTGCGGTGGTGCTGTGCTGCAGAGTATGCTATCTCTTTGTTTTGCTGAAAAAGATACTGTCTGAATGGTAGCATGTGTTTCTCCAAAACCTGTAACATTTGGAAAGACTTGTGCAGATGTATGAAATGTGCACATTCAAAATACAAAAAGCAAACCAAAGCATTAAAATATAAAAATGTGAAAATATTTTCTTAAATAAAATATGGGGTTTAAATGATATTATTGTATTTTTTGTCTCAGATTTTAGGTTTTGCAGACCATCATAACTTTTTGTAACTGGGGTTATAGTTTCTGCCAGATGGGTCTAGCTTTGTCTTATCGCTCACGGTCCCATTCCTGCCCAGAGGACAGCTGATGAGGGCTAAAGCGGGAATTAGCCACCCACTCAAAGGCTTTGCCCTGATCCTTCAGGTCAGTATTTGGTCCCTTTAGCTCTTGAGCAGGATAGAGCAACACTGGTTTTCGAGGATTTGTCCAGAGTTAAAATCAGAAGGGGAGGGAAGGTCTAATGCATGTATTGGACATAGACACGTGAGCCAGAATGTATGATTGCACCATTGACAGGAGGGAAAGTCCCAAATCTGGCAAGCTGTCTTGGTAGTTTTGTCTCAGGGGAGAAATGAATAACATAACAACAATGAGCACAACTAATCACAGATACACCTTCACTTAAGTGGCACACAATCCCAACTTAATTTCAATTAGCCATTTTTCCCATTACATAAACTGAATAGGATAGTTCTTCATCACAACTATTTAACAATTAAAGAGAAATGCTCCACAGTACTATCATTAATGACCTAGAAATCAATCGTCAAGAAAAAAAAAAAGCCAGGTTGGCTTTTTTTCACTAGATGGCAGCAATGTTACAAAGAAATAAAATAGCTCACCGATGAGAAACTAATAGTAATAGGGATATATAAGGATACAACTGCAACCAATACAGAATAATCGGTTATTAAGTAACTCTGTTCTTATTCATTTTTCATATGTAGCAAATGCTAAATATAAACACAAAAACAAAAAAATGCTTCAGTGACCTCTCTTTACATCAAGATCGCAATAGCAGTTCGAACCTGCACTCATTATCATAATCTGCATTCAGTTCAGATAAAGAGCATTCCTGTTTGAGAGGGGCACCTGAGATTCAAGCCTTTTGTAGCACAGAGCAAATCATTTTATGGTTATGAATAAACTGAAATTAGATACAACTTCTAGACTGTAATCAATTCTGCAATAATTCAGGAAAAGCTGTCAAAATCGCAATCATTATTTTCTTGTAAGATAATATAAGAATAAAGTAGCCATTTTTTTTAAATACCTTCAGAAAACTCAGAATATTAATAGGAACCAAATTGGTATGGTCTAGTTGTCTCTCACTACTAGTGCATATTACTGAACATTTATACAAAGTATAGCTTCTGCTGTTAATTCAGGATATCATCAGTAGTTTTGTCACCGGTAAGTTTTGCCACTCCCATGACTTCTATACTAACATGCTCCATCACCCGCTAAGCCTGTAGGAGACATTTAACTGGAAAAAGACCTTTGCACGTTTCCATGTGTGTTCTGGAAATGGTCCATTAGGCTGCTTTGACGCTTTTATAATATAAATTGTATATATAATACATAATATATAATATAATATATAATTGTGATATATTACACATTCAAAACTGAATAATTAAACCATAAAAGTATTCAAGATTTGTGCTTGTGGGAATTTGTTTTTGAGTTTGTTAACACTTACCACAGTTTCAAAGCCCCTTCAGTTTCTTCAGCCTGAACAAAATATCAAACTTGTTGAACAAATTTTACTCCCCTCTTTTGTCTTGATAGCGTAGCATTTTATTTCGTTGGCTAACTCATTAGTTACCAAAGATGGTAGCCGGAAGTGACAGGAACGATAGGCGGCCACATCCTGCTGTTTTGTTTAACTTATTTAAAAATTATAATATGATGGGGCAACGTGTTCTTTTCCCTATAGAACATGTATATTGCATAAATTTACCATTTGTTATTCTTTTTATGGCTTATGGAATTGTGTCTGTACAACAAGAATAAAACGCAACCATCACTTCACAGGATTTGCTTTTTGGTCTTTCTTGATTTGCTTTACTAGGTCTTTCCAACTAAATGATTAAGAATCCATGTTTATTATGTGATTAACTTTTCTCAGATGAAAACATTTTGATTCATGCCATGTTTGTCTCACTCCAACCTCAACTAAATGGAGCCTCAAACAACCTGTAATGTGACCTCTAGGGGGCGGTCAGCACGCTTTTTCAATACTGAACCAACAGTAATAGTGGATTACTATCATTATTTAGATGAAAAGCTGCTTAGCTTAACTACTCGTGCCATTTATGCCCACAACTACCGAAGTGCATCCAGCAATGATACAGATCAACTTTAGTGACTCAGCTAAAAGCAGAAGTGTAACACCTGATGTTGAGAGGTCAGGCATAAAACATGTTTGATTGCTGCTACACTTTGTCTTTCAGTTCTTGTAAAGAAAGACTGGATGTCTGGGAGTGATAATTAAACTCTGGTAATTCTTAATTTCAAATGCTTAGTAGTACTTTAGATGGCTTTTCAGGTTTAGCACTAAAATAGTTTCAATGGTGTGCAATACCAAGAGGAAAAAAAACAAACAAACACAGGCATGTCACATTTTTGCACTTTGTTCATATGTTAAGTTTGTCAGCAACATATTTTTTACATTGATACAGTGCAAATGCACAATAGCACAACAGACACCATTAAGGATACATACTATTTTTTCAATACAGCAGATTTTGACAATTTGCATGTTTGAATTTTTTTTCTTTTGCTAGACAGAAATATGCTCTTCCTCCATTTAAGCATTCATTGTCCAACAGACTGGTTTCGTCACTGGTAGGGACACTTTAACACAGCGAAGTGCTTGGAAGTCAATGGCAAGTAATTTTCCAAGTGTGGTCGGCAACTTCTGCAAGGTCATGACAAGTGGTGAAGCAGGGCACTGTCAGCATCTGTTTCCCATCACGGCCGGGAGCGGTGTGGTCAACAGTCAGTCCAATCAGCTCCATTCATACTTTTTTTCTCAATTATGCAGACATTCTAGATGAAATTCAGCCATACTGTAAAGTGGTGCAGATGTTAAACATGTCTACTTTGTCTTGATATGCATATTATATTAAGAAAGAAATAACCTAAGACCTGAGAAAAATATCGCATTTTGCAATGTAAGACAGACGACACAGTGCCGTTCACCCCATCAGCTCACCTCAACCACCAACACTTCAGCTCCATGTACTCACCAGCGATCCAAACTTTTGCTTTGACAGATCTAACCAAAAAAAAAAACACTGACGACAGACAGACACACAAACAAAAACATACTCAGATGGCCTGTGTTAATGTTAACTCCATCTTCATATGTACCTTCTTTTTTTCAATATACATATATATTTAAATATATATATATATACTATATAAGTAAACTTATACTTGTGGTAGATGTAATTTGTTTTTAATCTGGTGATTTTGATCCTTTTGTTATCCTTTACATTTGGAAAAACTTTTAAATGTGAATTTAAAATGGGGGCTTTTAAACTTCAGGTGGACAGATTGTGATGGCTTCTGATCATGGTGGTGCTGTTTCTATAGCATCCCTCAAGGGAGACAGAACCTTCAATGTTTTTTTTTTTGTTTTTTTATTTTGTTTTTTTTAAAGACCTGCACATTAGTAATAATGCTCAAGCACAAACACCAACCATTTCATGACCCTCCCACTCCCACTAGACTTCGTGGGCTATATGCCACCTCTCTCACACCTAAACCCATTCATTTCTCAAGACACTGGTCCCTGCTCTCAATTTCAAACTCCCTTTTTACATTATCTTCCTTCTTTTCATACTTATGGCATTTATTTTTTACTCGCTTTTCTTTGTGGCAGCCATAGCCGATGATTTGGACTTGCCGATGTAGGCTTCAAAGAAGAACTGGACAAAGAGCACAAAGTAGCTGAGGTACATGAGGGAGGACCAAACAATGTTCTGCATGTGGGATGGACACTCCTGGCCCTGCTGCATCCACGAGTACACCAAGTAGTTGACTACGCAGCCCATCAACATCTGTGTGATTTGGGTCAGTGTGATGAACATGGCAAACTTGCGTGACAGCTTGAAACCAGCTGCACGCAGTGCGTAGTAAGAGTACATGACAGCATGGACCAAGTAGTTCATGGTCATGAACCACCCGCCGCCAGCCACCATGTCCTTGTAGGAGTACCAGGAGTAGAGCAGCACAGTAATGTGGTGGTACCAGTGGAGAAAGATGAGCTTCTGTTTCCTCAAGACAATGAACAGAGTGTCACCTGCGAATAGGAGAGTGGAAGTTAGGAGTGGATAAGACAGGACGGAGCAGCAGAAAAAGGAACATGGTTATTATTTGTCCAACAAAAAGTAACTGGCTGTGATACAAATCACTCTCAAATATGCAAAGCTGTGTAAAAACACAAAGCTTTAGGCACACAGAGAGAAGCACTGAAATGTTTGACAACTTAGGACCCAATAAACTGATAAACACAAATACAAGTGGCAGCAAAAGCAGTTTTTATTATACCATTTATCACCCATAACAAGGCTAAGGCCGATAAGTACTCTACAATAAACAGTTGCGGTAACTGCAAAAGCTGAAAAAACAGAAAACTATTACAACAAAGTACATAGTAAAGTACTGCTACAAATACAAAACACCATAATATCAATGCTTCATATCAGTGGTTTCCAGGTTACAAAATGTATTTTTCCTTATGAAAATTTGGGGCTTTTGTTTTCAAATTTATGTATAAATGTAAATGTACACTTACCTACATTTTTTTTTTTTTTACATCAGTCAAAAATATTGCAATATATATATTAGTGAATGTAGTGGCTGAATGACTTTAAATGCATGGAAAACTAATCCTGCAGTAATTGCAGTATGTTAAACAGTTGGGATTTTAACACAAAGCATGATTAACTCAAGCATAATAGAGACTTTTAATAACCAAGTAAGGTTCCACTAGTCACATATTTACCAAGGTCACACTGACACTGCCATGCTTACTGTCATGTAACCTTCAGACCCCAAGTTCCATTCTAAGCCAGGAAACCAGTCAGTGACAGCACAAAGTACTGTTTTGGTATTATATTTATACTGCTAGAATTTGCCCTATTATGCACATAATAGGGCATTTGTGGGAATTTCTCTTTTACAATGCAAAATTATGAATTACTTAATCATTCAAACATGATTATTATTTATATTGATTTATTAAGGCTTGCAGCAGCCAGTTTACTACAAATAAACCTGAGTTTACTGTTATAAATTTTATGTTATTTTCCACCTGATTTTATTGCAATAGTTGTAGTGTTAATTCACCTGGAATCACAGATGAAGATGTTGTCCATATGAGTGTGTATTGGCAAAAGTGGATGGCTAAAAGATGTGAGCACGGTGCCAAAAATTTGGCTTCTGACCTGTAGCTCTTAAATGAGTACTCAACTCAAATCCTTAAAGCCAAGCCATACATATTTTTGGTCCTGATAATAGTGGTATTTTGATGAAACAGAGCAGTACTTCATTGAACATAACTACTTATATGTGCCTTGTGTTCGTTTTTAGAATGTGCAATGGGATTGCAGTGTCTCGAATTTTTAGTGACATATCTAGAGAGACATCCACCCATGACAAAAAGGTCTCTGTCCACCTTCTTATGTTTCCCTAAGCCGCCTGCACCTTTCTGTACCTAGTAGATACAGAAACAACCAAGTCTCCAGTTTCCAGACTTCACAACATGATAGTTTGGACATTAGCCAGACAGAGAGAACATGGCATCTGCCACTCTTTATTCCTGCTGAGAGGAACAACTGCTCTAGGTTTAGGCTTGCAGATCTGACACTAGGAAGATAAAGATGAGCAAAAATAAAATTGTATTCACACAAAATCTTTAAAAAGAAGTGTACTGGTGGTGGCCAATTGTATCCATCAGCCTCCTAGCAGATACACCTATTGTATCAATTTCAAAATTGTAGGTGACTTTCTTCTTCAGTCATCACATTCAGACGATTTTCAGAAACTCTGACCCCTGACCTTAAGACTGAGGTTTCTGGGATTTAAACTCGTCCAAGATTATTAGTAAATACACTTTTAGTATTAGTTTGAAGGCCGTATGCCGCTTGGTTCTTAAGTTATCAAATTCACAAACTTGGGTGACCATGTTGACCACCTGCCTGACGGGGTGATGACATCATCAGCCTTTTACAGTATTTGCAGTATTGTAGAAAAAAATATGCAAAAGATACTTAAAATAAATAAATAAATGAAATGGACTTACCCAGCTCTGGTGCTTTACTGAGTACAAAAGCATATGCCCAGAATTTGCTGACAGGCCCGTTGTAGAAGCTCTGGTCACAAACTGACTGTTTTAGCCCTTTCGTCATCAGGATGTACATCATGTAACTCCCAGTACGGATGGCACCAAAAATACTACATGGGGGTGAGGAGGACATACATATACAGACAATAATTTGTGTTAAAAGTGTGAAAGTGCTTCCCACATTATAGCTAAAATGTTTGTATTTCTAGCACTTTCTACAAGGCTGAGGTTTTCTTACTGTGCACATTGCTACTGTTTCTAGTTGTTGTGAAACGCAGCGACGTTTGACAACTGAAGTCAGTTTACATTAAATAATCATTAAACAAATGTTAACCCTCTTACCTGAATACAGCGAGGGTGAGTGACCACAGCACCAATGGTTTCCTCAACTCAAACTTCTCCCTTTGTTTCATGACATGGCGGCCCCCGAGGATACAGGCAGCATAGAGTGCAGAGAAGAGAAAGGACTTCTTCCTGCAAGCAACAAAAAGAGAAAGCATGACTTACTATACACAGGAAAATATACTGATAGACTGATGTTCAATGCAACAAATTAGGAATGAAGGTTATAAAGTATCACTAAAGTGACTAAAATAGCCGAACGTTAAGTCTTGAAACACCCATCAGTTCTTTATATTTTGCTCCCAAAGACGTCAGACGTTCTTGTAAAGCGATCTTGAGCAAAAGGTTTCAGTACTTTCTGACAATCTTTCAAAGTTTTTCTTAGGACACTGGTTCCTTTTCACTCATTTTCAGTCCACTACTTGTACCTCACTTTTTTTAGATGAATGCTTTTAAAGTCACTTTAGACTAACTTATGAATCATTCAAGCATAAAACGGCACCTAACTAAGGATTGGCCGCTGTTTTGTCTACACAAAACAGACAGACAATTTAGCATAGAACCTTTTTTAAATTGTATCTTTAGGCACTTTGTTACTAGCAGCCTGCTGTAAAAAACTTAATCTGTTCCCATTTCTTTAGCTGAACTCATGGAAAAAAGCCAAAGATAACACCGTTTGACAGTAGTGTTTTTGCACCCACAAGGCAATTCCTTGTTGACCGTAACCAGAGTTATTAGCCACACATTTGGCATAGAGAGCTGTATCTCCCTTAAAGATTTTAAAAAGCTAGATAGGTGGAGAAAGAAGTGGCAGGCCTAAAAAGCTATATACAGCAGATGGACAGTATCTCAAAGTCATATCCTTGAGAAATAGGAAAGAAATACAGCAAAGATGTGACAGCCTTCAGTTGATCCATCTACTCTTTGGTGAAAACCCATCAGAAATGGAAGGATGGCTGTCAAAAAGCAACTCTTAAGAAAAGGAAACAGGAAGAAGAGGCTGAGGTCAACGCTAGATTCTGATGCACCATATACAGTGGGGCAAAAAAGTATTTAGTCAGCCACCGATTGTGCAAGTTCCCCCACTTAAAATGATGACAGAGGTCAGTAATTTGCACCAGAGGTACACTTCAACTGTGAGAGACAGAATGTGAAAAAAACATCCATGAATTCACATGGTAGGATTTGTAAAGAATTTATTCGTAAATTAGGGTGGAAAATAAGTATTTGGTCACCTCAAACAAGGAAAATCTCTGGCTCTCACAGACCTGTGACGTCTTCTGTAAGAAGCTTTTCTGTCCCCCACTCGTTACCTGTATGAATGGCACCTGTTTGAACTCATCATCTGTATAAAAGACACCTGTCCACAGCCTCAAACAGTCAGACTCCAAACTCCGCCATGGCCAAGACCAAAGAGCTTTCAAAGGACACCAGGAAAAGTATTGTAGACCTGCACCAGACTGGGAAGAGTGAATCTACAATAGGCAAGCAGCTTGGTGTGAAAAAATCAACTGTGGGAGCAATCATCAGAAAATGGAAGACATACAAGACCACTGATAATCTCCCTCCATCTGGGGCTCCACGCAAGATCTCATCCCGTGGGGTCAAAATGATCATGAGAACGGTGAGCAAAGATCCCAGAACCACACGGGGGGACCTGGTGAATGACCTGCAGAGAGCTGGGACCAAAGTAACAAAGGTCACCATCAGTAACACACTACAACAGCAGGGAATCAAATCCCGCAGTGCCAGACGTGTTCCGCTGCTGAAGCCAGTGCATGTCCAGGCCCGTCTGAAGTTTGCCAGAGAGCACATGGATGATACAGCAGAGGATTGGGAGAATGTCATGTGGTCAGATGAAACCAAAGTAGAACTTTTTGGTATAAACTCAACTCGTCGTGTTTGGAGGACGAAGAATACTGAGTTGCATCTCAAGAACACCATACCTACTGTGAAGCATGGGGGTGGAAACATCATGCTATGGGGCTGTTTTTCTGCCAAGGGGACAGGACGACTGATCCGTGTTAAGGACAGAATGAATGGGGCCATGTATCGTGAGATTTTGAGCCAAAACCACCTTCCATCAGTGAGAACTTTGAAGATGAAACGAGGCTGGGTCTTCCAACATGACAATGATCCAAAACACACCGCCCGGGCAACAAAGGAGTGGCTCCGTAAGAAGCATTTGGAAGTCCTGGAGTGGCCTAGCCAGTCTCCAGACCTCAACCCCATAGAAAATCTGGGGCGGGAGTTGAAAGTCCGTGTTGCTCGGCGACAGCCCCAAAACATCACTGCTCTCGAGAAGATCTGCATGGAGGAATGGGCCAAAATACCAGCTACTGTGTGTGCAAACCTGGTAAAGACCTATAGTAAACGTTTGACCTCTGTTATTGCCAACAAAGGTTATGTTACAAAGTATTGAGTTGTATTTTTGTTATTGACCAAATACTTATTTTCCACCCTGATTTACCAATAAATTCTTTACAAATCCTACCATGTGGATTCATGGATTTTTTTTTCACATTCTGTCTCTCACAGTTGAAGTGTACCTCTGGTGCAAATTACTGACCTCTGTCATCATTTTAGGTGGGGGAACTTGCACAATCGGTGGCTGACTAAATACTTTTTTGCCCCACTGTATATGATTGGCAACAGCAATCCAGTGAAAGCATATCTTGACTGTATTCCACTGTATGTTTTTCTATCAATCACGGATTGGCTTTCCCAGAGTCTGGGCCTCAACATTCTTCAGATGTAGAACCATCTTGACAGAGAGCAGAAGAAAAGGCAGCCAACATCCAAAGAAGAGCTTTGGAATGTCCATCAAGAAGCTTGGACACTATTTGAAGAAATTCCAAAAAACTTGCCTACGAGAGCTCTGGCTTTATTCCACCTTTTATTCCTCAATAAAGGTTTACACAACATATTGACTTTCAAGCTTCTTTTTTTAATATATACACTATATTTTCATGTACGATTGGATTTCAATAAATTGCTCCATTCACTGCTTAAGACTTGCACTCTACTGTAATCCATCAAAGAAGAAACAAACATTTTCAAGCTTCATCCTTAGATACTATGAGGGGAAAAAACTGACATTTTAAATGAAAGCAGCATTTATTTGCAATTTATTCCCACCATAAAGTAATCATTTCTAACAATGTAATTTTTGTATGCACAGAAGTTCTTCTTCCAGCACTGCTTCACAATGTACACAAGACACGTTTTACATAATAAAGTGACTTCACATGCAATGCCTGAAGCAATGATTTAATGATCAGAGTCCAGTTCCAACTGCCATTTAATACTTTGCTGCAAGTTAATTGCTATTGCCGGGATTCAGTTTCAGCTGCTCCCATCCTGTGATCTAAATTTGTGTTAATTGACTTGTCAGTGAAACACCACCTGGCTCAACTGAATCTAAAGAAAAGTATTTGCCAGTGCTCAGCACAATTACAAGGTGCAGGTAGTCTGACTTGACAGACTGGATGCTGAATAGGGCTGAAAAACACTAAACCAGCATTGTCGAAAAACGATCTGCTCTATTGGACAGAGAGCAGAGTAACTGCTTCGAGCAGCATAGCCAAGAAAATAACCCCCCAGGAAACCTTCAGGAAAATAAACCTTATGAGAGTAAGTTAGTAGGTTCCAGGTTAGTCAGGCATCAGACCTACAGCAGGGTAGCCAGAAGTAGATATATGTATGTAACAGCAGGGTGATACTGGAAAAAAGAAATATCAGCAGCAGCAACCTTGGAAACATTAAAAAAAACAAAAAAACATTGTGTTTGCTGTCAAGAGGACAGTGCACAGCAACTAGGAATGAGGCATTCTTGGAGCTTGACCAACAGCTCTGGGATTAATTAGCTGAGTAAAAGTAGCCCAAGGAGTGATGTTCCACTTCAGTGAGGTTTGTGTTGTTATTTAGAGGTTATACAAAGACAACAACGTGATTTTAAGCCCTAGGTATTTAGTGCTTTATTATACAAAATTAAAATAAGGCCTCTAAACAGAATTGCCAATTGAATTGTGATATATGGTATATAAGCACAGGAGTACTACATCAGGCATTTTTTGCAGCTTATTCTTTAAAAGCATATCATGCAATTTATTTCAGTTTTCCATGGGATGGGGGTTCACACTGATGTAGACGTCCCAAAAACGCGTGTTTTAAACATGATATAGTTGGCTTTAAAGGGTTAAGACTTACATTGCTAACACTGCTGAACATTTCTCACAGAGCCCACACATGTGCAACCTTGTACACAGTGAACAAACCTGTTCTGCTTCCTTAGCAGATGACACTCTCGACAACAGCGCTAAAATTTGCTGATCAAGAATGTAGCCACACAAAAAAGGCGTAATTTATTTTCTTTTAAAAAAAAAAATGTAAAAGGCTATGTGACAATAATCAGTTAAATCTTTAATTCCATGACATCAGTTTCTCAAAAATGAACTTCAAGAATGAACTTGATGCTAACTTTAGGATCCCACTTTGTAATTTCAATACAGGAGGGTTGTGTAAGACGGTCAGTCAGGTTAAGGTGTATGTCAGTAGATGGTTATGGGTCAACCAATGCTAGAAGATAAAAAAGTAGTGCTGCTGATGCCCTTTCTCTTTTCAAACTGAATAAATGAATACTTTTACCATCACATAGTGTATCAAGTCTTTATTTTCCATCTTTCAACAAAGGATATAGGATGTCACCTAACTGTTCTTGCAGGAGACCATAAAATGCTTGAGACCACCTCTGAAGAACAAAGGACAAACCTGTCAAAGTCAAATTCAGCTGCATTTACAGAATGTCAACAGGGTTGGACTGCAGAATGACATCACTGTTTTTCAACTACACAGGAAGGAGGGGGGAACGGAGCAACACACAATACAGTGCCCTATATAATGTGTAGTGGCTGGAAGGGATTGCAAAGGAGAAACAATCTCAGCATTACCCTTTGGTTTACTGTCATTCAAGGTTAAAGGTCAAAGGGTAGCACGATGAACATAGTCTAAGCTGTGATTTCAAAGGGGTGGCCGTGGCTCAGGTGGTAGAGCAGATCAGCTACTGATCGGAAGGTCGGTGGTTCGATCCTTGGCTTCCCCAGTCTGCATGTCAAGTATCCTTGGGCAAGATACTAACCCCAAATTAATGTGTGTGAATGCAGGTTAGTTTGCACTTGTGTATAGAAGTGCTTGTATGAGTGGGTGTGAATGGGTGAATGAGGCATGTTGTATAGAGCGCTTTGAGTACTCCGGGAGAGTAGAAAAGCGCTATATAAGAATCAGTCCATTTGCCATATATAGAACTCCTTATGAGTACAATGAAATCATCTAAAGATGGGGCAAAATAAATTTACCCTTTAGTGTCCAAGCCTCGCTTATTCTATTAGGGCCATTAGTTTTTGAAGGTTATCAAATTAGATGTCATGTTATAAAGGAATTTATTGAGTTAAAGTAATGTGCCTTGAGCTACCCCTCATTTTTTTTATAATATTGTACTTCCTAGAAGCCAGGCTTTCTGGTATTTTTTAAGCACTCGAGCACTAATTCGCTAGGTTCTCTGGAGCCCTTTTTCTGTCAACACTGGCTTATTATTCACAACTTCTCAGTCCTTATCCCTGAGCATTTTCTTAAAAAACATTGATAACGGATGAACACTATGTAAAAGTCATGTCCTTTAGAAATACAAAAATGAGTAAGTAAACAAATAAATAAAGATACATCAGATGCATCTGGCTTTTCAGTTGTTCCATCTACTATTTGTTGAAGGCTTATTGGAAATAGTCTTGGTGAAAGGGTGGCTGTCAAGGAGCCTTACAGAAGGGAAATGGGGAGGAAAGGTGAAAAATCAGCAGCGTATGGAGTGATTACTGCACATTTGAAATTTTTGGTTTCAAAGACTATTGAATTTTCAAAAAACAAACAAAAATATTGTTATGATGTACAGAGAAGCTTAGGAGAGAGGTACAAAAGTGAGTTTCTACAACCACATGGAAGAAGATGGTGGAGATTCTGTCATAATTTGGGGGCTGCATTTCAGCTAGTGGTGTCAGAATCTGGCATGCATCATCATCTGGAAAGCATCTCATCACTTTTCAGTGTCACACTGATAACAAACACACTGCCTATTTTCCTAGCATTATACAAAGAAACAAGGAGTGGCTCACGGCCGGCATAGTACTGCAGTTTGCTTGTGCTACTGATACAAATTATTTTTTACATTTATTTGTAATTACCATGTCTATCATCAGTGGTCACAGTTTGGCAAAGGTTACACAGATTTTATTTTAAATAGTCTTTTGTCATCTATTAAGTAAAAAGTCCATTAAAAATAGTCATTTAAAAGCATTAAAACACAAAGCACTTGACATTATGTGACATTTTAATTACCGTAATTGTCGGGCTATAAGCCGCTACTTTTTGCACAAGCTTTGAACCCTGCGGCTTTTAGTCAGGTTCATTTTCAGTTTATTCTCTCATAAATTTTGATTACTCCAGAGACTCGATTCTGTTTGCTTGCTGGAGATTAGGGGTGGGCGATATAAACGATATACGATAGAAACGATATAAATTTGGCCAACGATAGAGATTTTGACTGTACCGCTCTATCGCGATAGCGCATGTTGATGATGTCATCAAACTGCGCCTGTTTTGGTCGAAAGCATCGCAGCGGCTACAACCATTATCATCTGCAAATTATGCCAGGCGACAGTCATAGCAAAGAGATGAAGCACTTTTGAAATATGGGGAAAGCCAAAAACTGCGCTTCCTCCACTTCCGTAACATTGAGTCATTAATGTTGAATTCTCTCGCAGCTGTTCTATTCCCATGTTGTTGCAGTATATTAATAACTAACCTTGTATTGTGGATGAATAATCTCAGTTGTTCACCTGACTGAAGTTTGCCCCGTGTATAGCATCCTGCTATGAGATTTCATTTGTCCCTGACCACCAGAATCCCTCACGTGAATTTTTATTAGGGCTGGGCGATATATCGAGTTTTTTAAAAATATCGATATATTTTTATACGAGATATAATATGTGACCATATCCTTTATATCGATATATACGTTATAATTATAGTTGTGGAGCCACAAGTTTGCCTCTCTTTCGTCCACTTTTGTCTTTACGCAACGTTACTCCGCCTCGCCTCTCCTTCACTGAACACAACTCCCCCTCCTCCCTCATAGCTTCACCTGCAGGCAGCGACAAGATGAACACGGCAAAATTCCGTTAACGAGTTACTGCGCGTTGCTCCATGCGTGGGGCTGGACGGCGTCAACATGCTAACGAGCTAACCACGCTAACGCCATGCAGCCCACTGGGCTGCACAGCCTAAAATCCTTTCATTTTCTCAAAAGTTGACAGCGCGCCTTATGTATGAATTCTGGTTGTGCTTGATGACCGCGAACCGATTTTATGTGGAACACGGCGCTCAGCAATCTGTCAAAAAAATGTTTTAGTACGACTTTGGTAAGCTACGGGGCTGCACCGCTTGATGGACTGTCGGAGCGGCTACCGAGGAGGCTCGCGTAGTAATACGCACTGTGCTTCAACGTAATATTACCGTATTGTGTGTGTGTATAAGGACCATAAATGGCACCTGAAGCGGATTTCAAACTCCAGGCTGTCAGTCACGCAGTAGAAGTTGGGAACAGAGCAGCTGTGAAATCTGCCTATGTTATTATGCTCAACGTCTTTTAGTTTACATTTTGACTGCACAATTGTGAGCTTTTTGTTATGGACAAAAACAACATACTTTTCTTTTATTTATAGAGCATTATTTTTAATAAATGCTCATAATTTATTTTTGAGTAGTTTTTTTCATGTACATCTATGCTTTATGTTAATAAAAGTGCCTGTGTGACATCTGGGACACAGCTTTGACTAAGAACTCTCTTTTTGTTCTTACTTTATGGCTTTAAAAAAATATCGAGATATATATCTTATATCGCCATCCAGCTAAAAAATATCGAGATATGAATTTTGGGTCATATCGCCCAGCCCTAATTTTTATCGAGTGGAAGAAAAGTTGGCGTACATCCTCCAGCTTTACTGTGCATCAAAACATTTTTTAACAGATTTCTGCACACCCAAATCGGTTCGAGGTCAGTAAGCACAACCAGAATTCATACATAAGGCACACTCGATTTTTGAGAAAATTAAAAGATTTTAAGTTTGCCTTATAGTGTGGAAAATACGTTATACAGAAGAAAAGAATATATCGCGATATATATCGTTACCGCACATGCTTCAAATTATATCGCGATATGGATTTTAGGCCATATCGCCCAGCCCTACTGGACATATCGTTTTCAGGGGAAGAAATGTTTGACTCTTATCATCCCCACAGACACAGCGGCCAGGGAATCAGAATGACATCATTACAAAAAGGCCATGAGTAAGTGTGGTTATCCCAGCTGGACATTTGTCAAAGCTGGGAAAGCACCTACAGAATGCTCCAGGCGATCCAGGAGAGAAGAAAGACAACTGCTGCCTAAATGAAAACCTTTAACAGAACAGCTGAGACGCATTTTGTCAAAACACGGTGTCTGTAGCTTTCAAACCCCACGACACACTATGCCAACAATTGGTCCACCTGACGGATCGGATCCTCTTGCACAAACAGAATAATATCGTGTACGTGGTGAAATGCCAGGAAGATTGCTGTGAATTACACATCGGGGAAACCAAACCACCTCTGGATAAGCAGATAGCACAACACCGAAGAGCTACCTCATCATCACTCTTTCAATGACGATGGTATGCACATCCTGACAAAAAGCAACACTGGTTTGAGTGGGGAGTCAAGGAGGCCATTTACAACCATCTCTAAGGATATATGTTTCACCATCTTACAGTACTGTGATTACAGCCATTCCCCCAACTGTAATGGTAATGCACAGACATTTCCATTGATGAATGGTAATGAGAATTAGCACAATAATGATCATGACTAATTGCAAGGCCCATTGGTAGTCATTGGTGGTAGTTTTGGTTATTATTAAAAAATATTATTTATAAGGTTGGAAAAAGCTGCAGTCACGCATCCTGTCACTCCATTGATGGTTGCAAACATGTTTCAAAAGCAAAATGCAGATTTTCTTGGTTCATTAATGTTAAATGTGAAATGCAAAATTAAAGTTTTGAAAAGAGTGAGAACAAAGATTTAGTAATGATTCTTCCACCTAACCAAAACTCACTGCACTCTTTCTCTGTTCTTAGCGCTCTCTTTCAACCAGCAGGTGACAAATATAGCACTAGCATGCAACTTTTTCAGTAAGTTGCTTGCTAGTGCATGCTTGAATGAAGACATAAGGGATGCTTGGCAATGCTCACAATGCCATCTACATACCACCTAAATATAAAGTATTGAAATCCACACAACACAAATTTAAAACAGGATAATCACTTACTTAAACCAATGTGTACTTTGTTTTAATAACGTCAAGCCAACAAACAAGTTACATTTTGAAAATAAATTTAGAGCCTAAGGACCAACTATTGCAACAGATTACTTCATCATCAGCAAAGAATTTTACATTTTATCTATTTATTTTTAATAATTAATTAAATTAATATTTAGCTTATATTTGTTTTGGCTCAAACACCAGTATGATGACCAAGAAGTCTACTGCATAATAATTTAGTTTGTAAACACTAAAGAACAATTATACTCTGTGGGACAGACATGGGCTGCTGGAGACAACACAAGAAAGTAGTAGCCATAGTGTTAGATCTTCGAAATCTGACTGAAGTCCACCTTAAGGGTGCATGCACAGTTGGTGCTCTGGAGTCTCCACTAACACGTCCACACTGTCACAAATAGCGATCAGAGACAGTCAGGTGATGTTCACTCAGAGCCTCGCACTGATCATGTGATGATGAAGCTTTCATAGAAACTACAGTAGCCTCATGAGGATTGTCCACGTCCAGTACACTGGCAAACCGTAGGCACCCACTGAGAATCCATTTACAAGTAGATCGCATCTGTTGGAGGCAGTATTCAAAGCATGTGGTTCAACCTGTTTGTGGGCAACTCTTTCATCGTTTTTAGTCCTTCAGCCAGCTGCAAAGTCCTACATACAAAGACCCAGTATTACTAACAATCAAGTGTCCACTGCAGTCACCATTTGTGATTTTCATTTCTTAATCTTTGGAGTTATTATCTTTGCTGTCCCTTCTCTCTTGTCCAACAATCAGCATTCGACCTACACAGTGTCATCCACATTTGCATAGGCTGAAAACCCCTGTTCATAGGCTCTCCATAAGCAAATTCCTATGCAAATGATCACAACGGCAGTACCATAAAACAAGCCCAGCACTACCCTTGAGGAAGACTGTTTCCTCAACCCATTAGAGAATGCTCTACACTCAATTTGCTTAAGGCAAAGGTTAAAAACTGGTTATGGACAAATCAAGTGTGTGATCATGTATGAGTTGTATAGTTTTAATGTTTTATTTGGGAACAGAATGGTGTGTATGTGTAATTTTGGTGATGGAGTTTTTATTATGAATGAATGATGAATTTTTATGAATTATTATGTCTATTTTTTATGGTTAAGGACAACAGATGGAAATTAGCCCTTGGCTATAATCTGGTATGTTTACATTCATGTAATTTTTTTTTTTTTACATTTATGTTCATTAACATGCACTGTCCTAAATAAAATAAATAAAAAAAGATGGCCAAATGTTAGCTGAATAAGAAAATTCTTATTTTGCCAAAATGTAATTACTTGGTTGGCTGCAGGGAAAAAAAACCAAAATAAATAGCCTAATGTTAGCCATGTAGCACAGCTACTCACCCTCACATTAGAACCTGTCATGAGTGATTTGTTGCTGCTTTCGCTCATGTTTTTAAGACCTGACTCACGTTGTGCATGTGCTTGTAAAGATCACCGTATATATTTTAAGACTCCTTATTACAGTTTTCTGTTCAGTTCTCTCTTAAGTTTCCTCAGTCCTCGAAGTACGTCATAATGCCTCCCAAAATATAATTTAATAAATAAATTAAGATAGTAAACTGCACAAGGTAAAAACTACTTGTGCAAAGGGTTGTGGCAAATGGCCTGACTCTGCTGTTTGCCAAAGTGGGCCGAGGCAGCACAAATAAAAAACTACAAAGTCAGAGCTCTTTTGGGAAGGATCAGCATGAAGCAGTAATCAGCAGAGATTTCTTTCTTGCAGCAAGGCTGGCAGCTGCATTCATCTAAATGAGCACAAGAAGCACTAGCTTAGAGGTAAAAAACATTAAAATAAGGTGAAATCTATGACTGCAGAGCCGGCTCTCTATGTAAAACTGTGCACACTGAGTGTAGTCTACAAGAGCTGCTCAGTCAAATCAGGAAAGCATCACACTCCCTCTCCCTCTGGTGCGTAACCATTATTACAGCTTCAGACGCTGGGCGTTGGCTCATTTTTCACTGCTGCCAAATGATGAACAAAAGTTTAAAAAGGGAATTTAATTTTGAGAGAATACTGATGATGGAGCCAACAAAGCACAGCTCCAGAGATGTCCTCTGACACTACAGTCTCACAATATTATCACCACCATAAAGGTTCAAATGAAAATGGTCTTTTAGCCTGTAAAAGTTGAGTAGTCTAACTTCAAACATGACAAACGGAGAGCCAAGCCATCCAGCCCAAATTACAGTTTTATAGCAAACAATTCGTTCTAGACATCAAGTTGAAGTATGCCAGCATATCCTACCACCTTATGGTTTTGGTTTTGTTGACTTATGTACTAACTTCTTTAGTACATTGCACATTATAATAAGAATGTTGATCCCATTGGCCATCCCCTCCCCCACTGACAGTGTCGTATAAAGCTGCTGGATAACCTGCTGTGAAACTTGGATCTGTATTAGCTTGTCCAGGAGATTTCATGTCTTATGTAATCCTGTGCTTGCAGTCTGAGGATGAGTCTGCATGCCTGTGACACTGAGCTGGTGTCTAACTGTGTGTGTGTGTGTGTGTGTGTATGCTATGTCACAAAGACATATACAACTATATACACACAGCAGAACTGTGTATCTGTGCGCACACTTCCAATATTTTAGTTTAGTTCAGGACAGTTAACTCCTTGGCAGTACTTTCTGTATCCTATAGAGAGTAAAAGGAGTAACTTTGTCAAAGAGCAGACAAGCAGAAAAAGAGAAAAAAAAGAAAAAATACCGCAAGTTGCAGTGAATATAATCTAACTATGTTACATAATAACCAGTCATCATCCAAGAATCACTGAGATGCACTTACAGGTCACTTAGCAGCATGTACAAAAGTCAAAGTTACTTTAAGAAGTTTGTGCATGAAGTATTAACATTTGTTGTGCAATAATTGACATTATCACACAACAATCACGCTGAAGCTGTGATTGTCATTACATAATTGACAAAAGTTGTAGGATTTATAAATTAATTAATTAATTATTAAGTAGCACTGATTTGTTTTTTTTAAAGAAAGGATGGCTTTAAAACCTTTAGTCTGAGAATTGCATCACCAGTATGTTATCTATGTGCCCAAACTTTGTTTTCATTGGAACACACATCATCAAGTACAACGTGAAAAAGACACACACGCTTGTAACTACAGTGAGAAGAAATGTAGTCCAACTGCATTCATTCCATATTGACTCATGTATGTAACTACTCAAGAAAAACTGCAATTCACCAGAGGAAATGGGGAAACAAAAAGTCCACCAACTAAAAACAAATGTAAGTGCCGTTTTGAAAAGATTTTCCAAACGATTGTAAAAAGTAAAAAACTGAAAATTCTGTAGAAATATATTTTTGTGTTAGTGGTTTATAATTTGGGCTTAATGTGTTATTTCCTAAATGTACATTTTAACCAAAGGTATCCATTATAAGGACAAAAAGCACTGGGCCACCTACATATTACACCTACAGAAGCTGGTGATTTACATGGCCACACTAACAGAGGGTCTGTTGAAGAAATGACAAGGCAGTCAGTTGGGTTGATCTCACCCATACCAATGTTCAGTCTTTGCATTTCTAGCTTGAACAAAATAAGGTAATAAACACAGGCTTGCAAAGTCACACATACACACTAACACAAAATAGCTGTAATATGAACTGCTTTTGCTTGCATTAAAGATTTTTACTGGCAGCCCAATAAAAACTGAAAGTGTAACAAAACTGCAGCAACACCGCAGGCAGACATCAGTTCCCGAGGAGTCAGCGCATGTCTCTACCTCGCCTCACCAGTGGTGAGAAGAAAACAGGCCGAACAAACATCAAGCCTGAAGCATATTCTTGGTTAACATGGTCAAGAAAGATTAGCATCACCATGTGCTGCTCTTGTTACAAAGGCAGCAGCATCCATTTACTTATAGCTACGGATCCAATTCAGGAAATCATCTAAAAAACACAACAAAGTGTCTCTAATACCTAAAAATAATTTCTTGGATAAAAATACTCAATATTCAAAAAGGATCTCTCTAACGTCGTCTGCGCTGCTTTGAATCATGAATTTTTTTTAAAAGTTGCATAAGAGAATGCACACAAATGCATATATTATTTTTCAAGAGAAAAATGAAAACAAGCTAGTTAACATTTCAAGCACTTTAACTTTAGTTTTTGAGGTGGTTGCCCAAGTACAATTGCTAAATCATTTTTGAATTTTTATTATTATTTTCACAGATTTCCAGAATAATAAATGAACTTTTTAGTGTAGTCCCTTGCTCATATTTTAAAGGTTGACTCACTACTAATCCCAGATCTTTCTCCTCATTTTGGTCGGACCAAACAACTTGCGAGTCATAGTAATATTTTTTCAAAAGAGCATCTCATCCTATCAAACATTGTCCAACTGCACCTTCTTGGACTGTAGTTGCTCAAGCATATGTGCATACTCTACTCAATACAAGTAAAAGTTTAAATCTATGGGAAATGCCACTATGCACTAACCACTGATGCAACATAATTTTTTAATCCAGTCCATCTACTGGTCTCATCTGTACAATAATAGGGCATGAGAACTCCGAAACAATGGAGAAGGCTGCACTTGGACTGAATAAGTAATATGAAACTGTGATGGAAGACAGCTATCTCCCCAACTTATCGAGTTCCAGAAACATGATCTTCAAGATTAGTCAGTGAGCCAGGATACTTCTGAATTGAAAGGCAAATGGTTAGCTAAAAAGAAGCAATGCTACTGTTAAAAGTAATATTCATAAACATTTCATGAAGGCAGAGTCTAAACATTATTATTTTACTCTAAAAATACGTTTATAAAGCAACAGCAAATGAAGCAAATTTTAGAAGAAACATTAACAGTCAGACCACACTCAAAATTTTCATTATTCATTCCCTGCAGTATTCTACGACTGTGCAGCCCGTGTTATCAATCCAAAGCAAAATCACCAGAGATCCATCAAAAGAGCAGAGACCCATGGGGATGCTATCCACACAAGGGGATTTTCAAAAAACAGAACATAAGGTTCTAAACAATCTGCATGCTAATGAGAAATGATGACGTTTGTGGAAGTGCAGACTGAGTCAGCAGGTTGAAGGTGAGTGTATAACACTGAATAATAACAAAGTGTCTTTTATGGATAGTAAGGAACACTGCAATCTTAACATACATCAGGCAATATTGAAATGGAGCAGGTTTTATCCATTGCACTGGATCACATCTGAGGTTTTAATATATTTAGGAAGATAAGTGTTTTCATTTGAAGTGATGACAAACCAGTTCAGTCACACAGTCACACCAGATGTAATAACCAAAGACTGCAGTCCAGATATTACCACATTAGACTGGACATGCTATCGCCTATCAAAATGAGAGAAGTGCTTGTTTATTCATTTCTTCCCAAAATTTGAGCTGCAACAACAAATACAGAAACCCATGCATGTGTTTTTAAACAGACTTTATTCAAAACAGTAACATGATGCACATGTTATGCTAAACAATTTTATATCAAAGACAAGTTTGCAAAGTTATGTTAATAAATGCACTATATGTGCAATTACAGTCAGGCATTGCATAAGGTTTACTGTGTGTTAAGTGATTAAGTGTTGAAATGGGTTGTGAAGGGCCAAGGAACTGAGATGAAGAAAAAAATGATCTTATATTAATATGATCTAGCTGACGAGTGCATCTGACTTCAACTGACTCAGGTCCCAGGAGAAACATGCTGCTGAGACTTCCGAGGTAAATGGAAGTCGTTATCTTGGGGTTTTTTAAATTTTAAACTGGTTTTCCAATTTCCTAGTGTGACTTAATCACAATTAAATTTGGGTTGTGCACCACAATTTCCTTACCAAAGTCAAATCAGACAATCTTTTGCCACAAGATTGAAGTGGAGAAAAAATGAAAACACCCTGCCCCTATAATATTTAGGTTTATATTGTACTGAATACATTTTGTTGTCAAAAAGGCAAGATGCTGATGTTATCACACAGTATTTAGTTCTTCCTCCTCTTCTTAGTTCTTCAACCGACTCTTTGACCTTTCTTATACAATACTGAGCTGTCTCCTGTCAGTGTCCAACAAAGACATTAGATCAGGGCACCAGTCTCCATTCATCCCTGCAGAACAATGACATACACACAGTATATAACAATGTACACTTATGTCTTGTCCTGTTTTAAACAGAGGGGTTACTTTAGCTGGGACTTGGCTGAACATGAAACAAGAAAAATAAACTTGTGCATATTTAACATCAAATAATACAAACTGAAACAGGCAACACTGACCACACTAGAAATAATACATAATATCTGACAGCCAAAGAACAGGATTCATGGTTCAGTTAACATACATTTTGCTTGAAATGTAAATGACCGTCATGACTAAAGCTGATGCTTTCTTATATTCAACAATGAGAATACAGTACATGGAAATATTAGGAGAAAAATGTAACAACAGTGTAACAAATATTCTGATTAAAGATATCTTTGCTTTTGACTAATAGAATAGTTTTAGAGCTGTTTGTTTTTCCAGCTTATCATCATCAACACTATTACATAACTAGGTTCAACAGTCACAGTCTAATGGTGTTAACTTCAGGGCCAATTTCATGCTTTATCAATGACTCCTCTGTCATGCACACAAGCTTTTATATAACTCACGCGTCTACTCAATAGCCAGTTAAATGCAATGCAAAATAAACATTTATTGTGATTTCCAAAGATAAATATCAGATACATATGTTATATGATAAATATATGATCTGCCTTACCTTCAGAGTCTGAATTATTCCCTGGCACATCCATCAAAAGGGATCCTCCTGTTCTTCTAGTCAAACAAGACTGAAAACAGCCAAGCCAGAGATCTGTATGCAATTCTTGACATTTGCTTTTGCAAATATGAACTGAAATCAGTTCATATTTGCACTTGGCCTTGTTAATGGTTTGCAGGATAAATACACAAAATAAATACATAAACGCAAACTGTGCAAATTAGATTAAAGTTATTGTGTGGTGGTTTAAGTACTGCACTGAGCTAACCATTAAACAGAGGCATTTTTTTTTCTAAGGCACATGCTTTCATAAGAGCTCCTTATGTCTCACCCTTAAGCCATAAAAACATGTCACCCTTTATTACATTCCTAATGTCAACTCATAAACTTATACAGTCCCTCTTTCCATAGTTGTTGTCTCTATTAGCCATGTGCACTGGCCCTGTCTGACATCTTCCACTACAGGAATAGCAGAGAGAGGTCATCACAGATCAGCTGCAACCTGATTGGCTAATTCTCTGTCAGCAGACATCAGAAGATGAACGTTATTGGTTGGTTGTCAGTACTAGGGTATGGACAGCTCCTACACATTACTCCCATGTGGTCTCTCACTCACTCTCTCTCTCGCTCGGTCTCTTTCTCTCTCTCTCTCTCACACTCACACACAGGTTTAATTTTACTGAATAAGACTGAAACTGTTCTATAACTCATTCCAAGCACTCAAGGAAAATATGCTTTAAAAATAATCTGCCTTTTATCAGGCAGTTGAAACAGATGAAGCTAGACAAATACCTCTTACTTTCTGTGTGCTGCCTTCTAAAAACCCACTACCAGTGAATGAAGCTCATACTAACTTTACCCATGAATCATTTTGTTTTGCTTGGAACCATTTCTTGCTCAACCTGGCGTGGACCTGGACAAAAATAACCCTCTATTAATTCATGCAAAAGATGGGTGGACAGACCAGTACATGACCCACGATTGCAATGCATGACTGCACACAATCATGAAGAATATTTACTCATCCGTTAGTAGCAACAGGGAAATTTCAGCCTGGAGTAATGTTACAGATTGTGCAAAGCATAGCAGACACCACCCTAAGTAAACAATGAGACATTTTAAATATTGACGCTTCTTATCAATGAACAACGATGCCAGAAGGTGACTTCAGCTTTCATTTGCAGCATCTTGTACTAGTACAGGGTATTTTGAGGACAAGCCACCTCACTCTTATTTTGAAGAAGAAAACAAGAATATTCAGCTGCCTTCCACGAAAGGATCTCATCCTGCTTTCTCATATATACTCCATCCACACCACCTTGGACAGCTGTTGGGAGAATAGTCCTTCTGTTCTGTAGATCAGCTGCAACTTGAAAGGCCACTCTAACAGAATCTGCAGCATGTGGAGAACTGCTAATCCAGTTTCTTAACATCACTCAGATTTTTGTTTTGCTTTGTTTTTCCTCCCCCTAACAAGATACTTAAAAATGAAATGTCTGTAAAAGGTCAACTTATACACTCTATTGTAAAAAAAAAGCTGTTTAAAAAAAATGCATGTTTACGGCTAGAGGAAGAAAACACATTTGATTTGTGGGAAGCTGTGATTCATCAGTGACTCCAATTAGTACGGTTAAAAAAGGCTTTTGCTGCAAGTTAGTCTCTTATATTTTGTGTAGCAATTAATCTTTAGGTTAATTGGGATTTCATATTCTTTCATTTGGAAAGGCGTCTTATTTAGAGCTAACAGAACTGGGTTATTACTCAATCAATAAAATATCAACAATTTTGATAGGTTAATAATAGTTCCAGCCATTTTGTTTAAAGTAGAGCTCCAAACACTTTCTCTTTTCATTTACATAGGAAATGTATTGGACCAAGCACGCTATTAGACCCCTTAGAGTCTGGGGTTTGTGATGACAGTTTTTAATCATTTTATACTCCATTGATTGAAAACAATCAATATATGACTCATAATGAAAAATAAACTGTTTTAAAACACAGAACAAATAATTCCTAAATTAATAACAAATATCTTTATTTTAAAGGACAAAAATAAACCATGACTGGTGCCCACTCTTGACCATGGAAAATCAGTCAATCAGTGGATAAAAACATACTGGATGAGTGGTGCGTGGATCCAGTGAGTGGATGGCGGTGCGACAGCTGGAGGAATGGATGACCTTTATAATACTATCGCGGCAGTGATGCCGGGAGAATAAATCACAGGAATTCAAGGACAAATCCTTCTCATGAAAGATGCACAATGCAACAGTGGAAGAGCATGTAGCATCCAATGAGAGCAGACAGACTGAAATGTGGCAGAGCGGCGTTTTCGCACGCGGCTGAAGGCCTGCATGAATTTGTTCATTTTATGAAGCAGTCAGAAATTCGCGGATGATGACAAAGAGGCTGATGTAAGAGGATACGGCTAGGTTTAATCCCGGTAAACGAGGTGGATGTATGTTCCACGCGACAGGCTCCAACACACATTTAGCACGAGCACGGCGCGTTGAATGTGCTGTAGAAAAACCGTTCATTGCTATATATGGGATTATAAACGGGGCGCTAAGATTACAGTGTAGCCTTACCAGTTCTCCTGCATCCATCGGATAGCTTCGTCCTCGTTGAACTGTCTCTCGAATTCATACTCTTGCAAAGCTAGCACCGACATGCTCACTGCACTGTGTTTCTTTTCACACCGCTGAAACAAGACGATACCCGGCTGAGGTGTTTCTCTCTAGTCTGTTTCCTCGCAGCCCCTGACTCGCATCGCTCGCGCCAATGTCCTGACCTCGCGGTTGTACGCGTCACTGCGCGAGCAGCTCGCCAGTCACAGCACCTTCCTCCTCCACCGGCTACCGAGCCGACGCCCTCTTCCTGAAGAAGGGTGACGTTAGGGTCCTAAAGCCGTCATATTACTCCCTTGAAAGTTCAATTTGATGCCTTCATATTTTATTCTATGGTCATTGTCAATAAATAAGAACACAGAACATGTGGGTAATATTGAAGCCCAGTTTATAGGATTATATTGTGTCTTGTGTAAGCAGTCTGTTTAACCAACATTAAACAATGGTTGAACAATAACTGCTTACAGCTAAACCTGCCAAAACAGAAACTGGGTGACTTAGGTTCCTCACAGAAACATAACCTTAGAAACTTGGGTGTCATTTTTGATGAAGCTTTTTCTTTGGAGGGACATTTAAATCAGACAGTAAGAACCTGTTTTTTTCACTTGAGGAACATTTCTAAACTTAGATCCATCGTGTCAACAAGTGAACTCGAGATGATAATGCATGCTTTTATCTCTGCAAGACTTGACCACTGTAACAGCCTGTTTACTTGTCTAAACATGAAAGGGCTAGCCCGCCTACAGGTTGTTCAAAACTCTGCAGCGAGGCTACTGACCCGCTCAAACAAGGGTGCTCATATGACCCCTGTTTTAAAGTCGCTGCACTGGCTACCAATCAGATTCAGGTTCCATTTTAAAATTCTAGTTTTAACTTTTAGAGCATTACAGAGACGCCTCCCCCCCCTACATTGCTGATCTGATTCATACACATACCTCCACTCGTAACCTGAGGTCAGCAAACTAAAACCTTTTAGTGGTCCCCCACAGTCGTTTTAAAATCCGAGGGGACCGATCTTTCCAAGCCGTTGCACCCAAATTGTGGAATGCACTTCCCCTATTTCTACGGGGTTTGGAGACCTTCAAAAAGCAGCTAAAGACATTTTTATTTCAAAAAGCTTTTAATTAGACCAGGGTTTTCATGGTGTATTTTATGACTGTATTATGTTTTTACCTTGTAAAGCACTTTGTGACATATGTCTGTGAAAGGTGCTATATAAATAAACTTTACTTTACTTTACCTACAGTCTCGTACTTCTTTTCGTCAAATTTTTGTCATAGCAAACATTTTCATTTTGTTTAAAATTAAACATTATTTTATATTCAATGAAATTTTTATTACTTTAGCATGAATGACGTGTCACTTTATTCTGCAATCACTAGGCCAGTAGCTGTTTCCCAACATTTAGAAAGGATTTTGTAATAGCTGCCTTATCTGCTTATCCAGGTACAAGCAATTTCTATATCTGGTAAGGTAAATAGGTGGGGTGATGGGGTGAACTACACTGTAAAAAAGGGCAGTGAAATTGACATAAAAACCATGTAAAACCCCTACAGAAATGTATAGTAAACCCCAAAACACAACTTTCCTGTTTCGATCACAGTGAATTATTGTAAACCTTTAAACAGAATGTTCCTGTTATATTTACAACATGAATGTGTGATTATAATCAAATTTATTGGTTAAAACTACAAATACTGTGAATAAAAACAGTGAAACACCGTAATACTCATAACCAAACAATCATGTTAATTTGACATGCAAATACTGTAAAAATCACAGTTTTAGTCAGTTTTTCTTAAAAACACATGACCTATAAGTCACTTTACAATTGCATGGATGTACTGGGCCTACTTTTAACATGATTCATGAAATGATGCAAAGTCATGGATAGGACTAATAAAAATGTTTTCACAGAAGATGTCATTGTGAACCTGAGAGGTTGCCTCTCCATTTATAGGCTATATAAAAATATACAATTAAAATTGTTTACATCATGTTTTTTTCTTAAATCATTCGGGCTATTTGCAGCCTATTGTAGGGTAACCAATAAGAAATTATTATTTAACGACTAAGTAATGCTTCTGTCATAATGCTTGTATTCTTTATGTTTCTTTTAATTGCAATGTGATACTTAGACTAGAATACTTTTTTGGGTTAGGTCAGCAATGTCTCATTATTACAGGCTAAACAAACTTACAGTGCCTCCCATAGGATCTCTATGGTGCCTCATCTCCACAGAGCTGTAAGCTACTTCAGGCCACTCACGTTGCACTGAGCGCGCCTAATTTTGAATGTGCATCTGAAGCTCGTCTCTGATTGGATAATGACGTGAGGGCGGGAGGAGAAGAGCGCCTAGTTCACGAACTTAGCTAACGAGCCAGCACTAGAGAAGAAAACGTCGAACTTTCAGCAACTACGTTGTTAGGACAAATTACAAACATACGATTTCAAGTGTTTTTTGAGGATCTGTGTTTGTTCGTCAGAAAGTCTGCACGGTAAGTTCAATATCTTGGCGACGTTTTTTCGAGATAAAAGCACCAGTTGATATTTAGACCAATGCTCATAACCTAGCGCTAGCATGCTAGTTCAGCTGAAAAGCACAGGCAAACTTTTGAAATACTAAAAATGATCATCTGCGTCTTTTGTAAAAAGGTATTGGTCACATTAAGAGGCTATGTACTACATTGCAGAGTGCATAAGAATGAGCCTTGTTGTATTTTTAAATGTGTTGGCGCCAATTGCAGCCAAACATTCACCACGTACTCTGCTTTCAAGGGGCATTTTTATCGTGTGCACAATGCACCTGCACTTCAAGCTACTCCTAAAGCTCTTGTTGCAGATTTAAAATGTGCGGTTTCATTATGTGCCCGCCATTCTCAAACAGTGAAAGAGCTAGTGTCTCACTTAAACGATCATATTGCAGAGGGCAGGTCTGTGTCATGTCCAGTAAGTGGTTGTAAGCATATGTTTACAAAAAAGTCATCATTTACTTCTCACATGTGTAGGAAGCATAAAGCTTGTTCTCCAGATGGTATTGATGACATGTACAAGGAATCTCGTCCTCAGCCCCCAAATGACAGTACAGAATATTCAGAAAACACACATGAAACCATGGCATCTGCTAGTTCAGCCAGTGATATGCCAGAGAAGGATAGTCATTCTTATCTCAGAAACATGTGTCTCTTTTACCTTAAACTGCAAGGACAGCTGCTAATTCCTGCCTCTACTATACAGAGTATTGCTGAGGAAATGCAGAATGTGCACGAATTGGGTCAAGCCTACACAATTAATAAGGTAAGTTGTTTACTAAAAAATGAAATGAACCTATCAGATGAAGCAGTCACTAAAATCTGTGACTGCATTAAAGAGTCAGATTTGTTCTCTGCTTGCCATCAGGGACAACTAGGAACAACACACACCAGAAATCAAACATTCAAAAAAATGTTTAAATACACAGAACCCAAGAAAGTGCCATTGGGAATGGATGAAAACATGACAGAAAAATGTGCTTACTACATACCAGTTGGAGAAACCCTGAAGAGCTTTTTAGAGTCACAGTTATGGAGGAATACACAGTCACAACAGTTTGGGGGTCCTGATGTAGAAATTTTTAAGGATTTATATGATGGCAAAATTTTCAAATGTCACCAGTTCTTTAATGAAAACCCTGAAAGCCTCAAACTGATTTTGTACCAAGATTCATTTGAGGTAGTGAATCCCCTGGGTTCTGCTAAAAAGACGCACAAACTTCTTGCAGTCTATCTGTCATTAGCAAATTTACCCATTCATTTGCGTTCAAATACAGATAACATGTTTTTAGTCTTGTTGTGTGTTGAGAATGACTTCAAGCGTTTTGGAATAGCCAAAGTTTTCTCAGAGTTGTTGGCAGATCTGAAATCTTTGGAGACAGATGGAATAGATGTAGATGGAGAAACTGTAAAAGGGGGTCTTTACTGTATTGCTGGGGACAACTTGGGTTCTCATTGCATAGGAGGGTTTACAGAAAACTTCAGCTGCTCTCAATATTTTTGCAGGTACTGTGAAGTAACACGAAGTGAGTTTTATGCTGATCCGAATGCCTGTGGTCCTCCACGCACTCCAGAGACATATGACGCGGCTGTTGCTGATCTCCAGTCTGAAACTATCCAAGACGTCAGAGGAATAAAGGTAAACTCCATCTTCAATACCCTTCAGTCTTTTCACGTATCCCAGCCTGGTCTCCCACCTTGTCTAGGTCATGACCTCTTTGAAGGAGTTGTGTCATATGATCTAGCACTGTACCTGAAGAACATTATAAAAAATAAAAAATGGTTCACATACTCCCTTTTAAACAGACGCATTAAACAGTTTAAATATAAAGGATCCGAAGCACTTACAAAGCCATGTACTGTCAAACCTGACGGATCCAAATTATCAGGGCAAGCCGTTCAAAACTGGAACCTTTTGAGATTGCTGCCAGTTTTGATTGGTGACAAAGTACAAAATCATGAGGATGAAGTATGGCAGTTAGCTCTCCAGTTGAAAGACATTGTGGATCTTATTTGTGCTCAGAGCATTTCCTTGTCCCAGATAGCATTCGCTGACATTTTGATCCAAGAATATTTGGAGATGAGAGAGATGTTGTTTCCTGGAATTAAACTAAAACCCAAGCACCACTATTTGCGCCATTATTCAGCACTGTTGTTGAAATTTGGTCCATTGATGAGGTTATGGACGCTTAGGTTTGAATGTAAACACAGTTACTTCAAAAGATGTGCCAGACACTTGAAAAGCTTCAAAAATATTTGTCAAACTTTGTCAACACGTCATCAGATGTATCAGGCTTATCTTTTAGCAGGGCAAGAATGCCGTGAACTGCTGCAAGTCAAGGAGAGCTGTGCGTTTTATCCCAACCTCTACAGTGACACTATTCAGCATGCGGTCAGGGAGTTAGCTTTTTCAGAAAGCAATACCACAGTTACCACAGACATTCAGTACAAGGGCACTGCATATAAAAAGGGACAGTTTCTTGTGTACAGAAATGACGAGTGTATGGAGTTTGGTGAACTTCTACTCATCTTGATTCAAAATGACACATCTGTGTATGTTCTAATGGATATCCACAAAGGCATCTTCCTCTCAGAATACCATCTGTATTCTGTGACAAAGGACAGTCTTGGGTTACAGTGTATCAACATTAATGACCTGCCTGATTTCTATCCTTTGGTATCATACATTCTTCAAGAATACAGAGTCATTCCACTAAAGCATAGTATTGTGGCAAAATAATGTCCAACTAATAGCTCACTTCTCACTGTAAATAGTTTAACATTAATATAAGTGTCACGTAATCCACACCCTGCTCCATCAAGTGTATGAACTGTATGTGATTTTCTATTTTGTTTGGATGTGGCATTTCTTCTTCAGTGCAAGTATGAGTGACTCAGAGCGAACCTTCCTAGATGTCGCCATCACGGAAGTCCTACCAGAACTTCAAGCTGTGAACAAAAACATCCTGGAGGAGCACTTGCAGTCCATTGGAGTTGAGACAAGTGATGATCTACGCTTCGTAACGGAGGCAGATTTGATGACAGCATTAAGACCTGTACAAGCAAGAAAGCTTCTTTCTGCTTGGAAACAGAAATGTAAGTAAAAACAACAAACAACTATTCAAACTCAAAAGCAGAGATGGTCATGAACAGACATACAGTGTGAATCATAATTGTATTTGTTTTGTAATTTAAAGACCAAACTCCAGAGAACAGCTCGCTATCATCTGTGGAAGCCTCATCAACCCAGTCGCTGTCATTGCTCTCACTTTCACCCCAAAGTCTATCGTCGACCTCTTCCAGCAGCCCAGGATGTGACACACAATGGGATGACAACTTTGAAATTCCATGGAGTAAACTTCCTGCAGAAGTGATGCATTTTCTTGAGAGGGGGAAAAGGCCTCGCCCAAAACTGAGGAGGCAAATGGTCCGGATTGTTGTGACTGAGATGATGGAAAAATGCCCTCATGTAGGTAGAAAACATTCAATTGACGTTGCAAGAAAAATGGTGGCAAAATATCCCAATTCTCTGCAAGATTTAATAGAGGGTGAGATTGTTGGCGCAGGCTACCTTTCACTTGTCAAACAGTTGCAGAACAGAATTGAAAATGTAAGGCGCACTTCAACACCCAAAATAAGAAAAAGAAAACATCAGACTGACTCAGACCACACAGACGAGATCCCTTTAGAAGAAAGAGCAGCCATGCAGGATACATACGGGTGCATTAAATGGAATGTAGAATTTCTGCCTCTTGAAGAAACTCCAGAGAGCCAACAGCAAAAGATGGAAAAACTCAAGGTGATGTTCCAGCAAGCTGACACCAATCCAGAAGAGGTAAAAAGTCTAATGAAGTCCACTTACTACACACAACGTCTGCATGTCAATCAGGGGAAAAGTATCAAATGCCTTAGGGAGGAGTGGCCGTTTTGGTTTGATGAACTTGGCATGTCTGTCCACTTCAAGGAACTTACTGGGATTGACCTCAAAGAGACATTCACACGTAATTTGGATTTGAAGGGGAAAAGGCTACTGGACTACTTGACCACAGTTGCTGTCAGCAAAAGCAAGGTGTTCCTTCAGACTTATGCAAGGCTTCAGAGGATGCGGGGACCGCAGAGTGGCTGCTCAGATGATGTGAAAGAGATGGTCCTGCTTCTGCTCAGCTACTTTGAAGAGAAGGAGGAGTCCATGCTTCTCTGTGTTGAAGATACATGTCTGGCAGATGAGGTACAACTGGAGCAAGTGCCTCTGACACCCACTATTATCGTGTGTGGTAAGTCTGTTTCATAGCTCTCTTTTTTTTTTTTTTTTTTTTTTAAGTGCACTTTTTATAGAATGTCATGTGACTGCCGTGTTTATTGATATAACCTGTTAAATAATTTGTTCACAGGACAGTCCTGCTATTCCTCAAGAAGATACATGCTGAGTGTTGATCGGAACCTCGTCAGCACAAACATATCCTCCTTCATTTCTGCACTGTGCCTCATGTTCGGGAGCTACTACAATTTCAACATCCATTATCCATCTGAGCTGGCTTCCACTTTAGAGTTTCTTCAGAGGTGAACAAATATGGCTTTGTTATTTCTCATAACTGAGACTCTGGGATCTGGAGTCTGGCTTTGATGTGGTTCGAGTCCAGGTCTGGCTCTGAGTCTCGGTCGGCTTTGGAGCCGGTTTCAGTTGTTTTTTTTCTGTTTTTTGTTGTTGTTGTTTTTTTTTTTGTTTGTTTTTTTTTAAATACATTAACAGTCTGAATCCGGGTCCAAGCCTGGCCGAGACTCAGGGCTAGACCAAGCGTCAACTGACGTCTGACTACCTATAACCTTTGCTTTGGATTTTAACAATGCTAAAGTGTGACATATCACTGCAGAAGACACTCGTGAAGGGTGCCAATACTTTTGACCATGCATTGTTCACTTCCCCACAGCATTTTGGTTATACTTTGTCTTGAACGTGGTCATGGCCATGACTGTGTGTGTATATATATGTATATACTTAATTTTTACTTACTTTGTACGTGTATTTTAACTGATCAATTATAAAAATGCTTAATAAACTTTTATATGATTGTTATTCTACAGGTGTTTCTTCTCCATAAACCCAGAAAAAGGAACCAAAGTAGAGAACAAAAACTCAAAGCGTCGTCTCAGTGTGAACCCTCGAGTCCTCACCCTGATTCAGGATCTCGCCGACCACGAGTGGCGCTAAGCCTAAATCTTGACTCTCTGTGGACTGTTAGTTTTAGTTTGTTAATTTTGTTCCACAATGTGTACTGGAACCTTTTACTGGTCGAATGCATGAAGCCAATTCATGAAGATGTTCTTTCTTTGTAGGAATGTTCTTTATTTACATAAGAAAAGAAAAAAACAACATGCTGCTACTGCAGTGTTTCTAGACCACATGTGTAGGTTTGTTTCACCACGTGGTTTTGCTGATGTTTTCTGACCAGGGCCATGGTTGTGGTGACAGCAGGGTGCGTGTTGCGTTGCACGGTGATTATGATCATTTTTGACACAATATGTGTTTTTTGTTTTAAAGTCTTAACAGGTTAGTTAACTTTTTCTGGTGGAGGGTCTAACAAATGCTTGTTTCATGAACATGGTTCTTACTTTGCAGGAATGTTCCACAGCTTTTATAGCCTATATTTTGATTGAATTGTGTAGTTGCTGTGTGCCTTGCATATTGTGTTAGTTGGAAAAATGGATCCATTTGCTGTCATTTTGCTAATGTGGCTGCAAAATAAATTTCCCAAAAGTGATATTTTCCTCTCTTGTGTTTTCTCAAGATGTATTTTTGCATGTTTGGGTGTAGGCGTAGCAGTAAGAAATTTGCTGGGTTATGGTTAAAATTTTACATTAAAACATATAATATTCAGCATAGATTTTATGTATAATTTACAGAGCAGCTCCATTTAATATGCACAGTTTCACTGTAGTTCTACCATTTTAAATTAGTTCTTTGTACGATATTTCCCTGTTAATTTTGCAGTTTATGGATCCACAAAAAGCATTTATTACTTGTGATATATAAATACACTTTCCTGTATCTTTTACATCTGTGTGAAATTAACTTCTTTTTCCTGTAGATTTAAGTTTTAATCTGAGATTCATTCACTGTAAATCAATTTACAAGTTGCATCTGTAAAGCGTTTTTACAGGAAGTCCCTGGTAACCCCAGCTGCCAGGGTTTTCCTGTAAAAACAGCACGTTTTTTTTTTTTTTTTTTTTTTTTTTTTTTGAACAGTGTATCTTAGTAGTAGAACTCTCACCTATAAACAACAAAGCTGATACTTTCTCATGGAAGTTATAGAATTTCATCACTGATATGCAAACTGTGCTCTTTCACAGGCTTTAGATAGTGTGCTGATGATATTGCAGTTTTGCTTGGACTTTTAGCACATTCATCCATGGTCCCATAGAGAAGATGGCAAATTCCCCACTACTTATGAAACATTTTTAAGTTACTGGGGAATTTGCAATTGAACTGCTTCTTTCTGGTGAGATTGGCCAATTTATAATCATCTTGTTCAAGAAAATGATTTGGTTGAAAGTTTATTTTAAAAAAGTTTACCATTTGTTCTTTCACGAATACAAACAATTCTGTAAGAATTTTTGAATTGTGTGGAAGAAAAATTGTACTAAAGGTTTTGTACAGACAAATTCAGCAAGTTGAATGTGATTCCTTGTTTTCTAAAAGCAGTGCATCACATCAAACATATAATTTTACATTTACATCAAACGTTGTTTCACCAGACTTAGACATCACAACACCCACAATGCAGGTGTAAGAGTTACTTGTACTTGTAACAAGTTGTTTTCCTGAAAAACGGAAAACAACTTGTTACAAGTAATGTGGCAGAATTGATGACCATAAAGCTGCTGAATGCATGAAAATCAGAATCAGAATACTTTATTAATCCCTAAGGAAATTATGTGGATTAAAAACTATCCACTATCCACTACCCCTTATGATAGTAACTCACATACCTAAGGGCTTGGAAACTGCCAAGCAAAGACTTTCAGCCTAAACCTGCCAATTGAACCTGAGAAATTGAAGCTAGGAAAATAAACCAGATGTTCTCCAATAAATCATCTAAGGTGTACTCTCAGCGGTAGGTGAACAACATGAGAACAAGTACCTAAACAGGATCCTGTAACTATCATAGTGGTAGACATTTAAGACACAGTCTTAAGTATGAAGAGTTGGACGGCATCAGGCCCTGACATGATTCCGCCTACTGGTTAGAGAAAGTAACTGCACTCTGGCACCACAAATGAACCAGCTGCTCATGGATGAAATACAACCAGAATGGCTAACTGAAGGCCGGACAATCCTGTCCCCAAGAATCCCCAGAAGGAGCGAGTCCCATCTAACTACTGGCCAATAAAGTGCCTCAGTACCACACAGAAGCTTCTGTCAGTCATAGCAGACAAGATTTAAAGATTGTATGATAATAAAAACAAAACAGAAAAACATAATTGACCCCATACGAGTAAGTGCTTTGGTGACCGTGGGAAGGAAAAACTTCTTTTTAACAGGAAGAAACCCCTAGCAGAACCAGGCTCAGGGAGGGGCAGCAATCTGCCACAACTGGTTGGGGTTAGGGAAGGAAGACAGGACAAAGACACGCTGTGGAAGAGAGCCAGAGATTAATAATAACTAATAATTAAATGCAGAGATGTTTATAAACACTTAATGAGAGAAAAGGGTGAAAAACAGTGCATCATGGAAATCCCACAGCAGCCTAGACCTATTGCAGCATAACTAAGGGAGGATTCAGGGTCAACCTGATCCAGCCCTAACTATATGCTTTATCAAAAAGTTTTAAGAATACTGGCACATGGCTCAATACATGAGTGGGGCTCAGAAATAAATTGTCATGAACACAACATGGAAAAAACTCCAGCTCCTGGTAGGTAGGGCAGTCACTTCAAGCCAGTTGCAAAAGTCAACATCAAGTGCAGGATTCACCAAGGAGATGCTCTGTCCCCACTGCCGTTGTACGTAGACCTCAATCCCCTCACCATATCAAGCCATATCATTGACAAGGCTTGGTACGGATACTGACTATGGAATGGAGAAATGGTCAGCCACCTCCTCTACATGGATGACATCAAGCTGTATGCCAAGAGTTAGCAAGACATCAACTCAGTAGTCCACACCTCTAGGATCCAAGTGTAGTCAGATGGAAAGAAAGGGAAAGTAGTTAGAACTGAGGAAACTGCACTACCAGAAGGCAGCAATGCAGACATCGAGAATAGCTACAAGTACCTGGGGATCCCACAGGGAAACAGGAACTGTTAAGAGGAGCCTAGGAAAACCGCAACCACCAAATACATGCAGATAGTAAGGCAAGTCCTGAAGAATCTGCTGAATTTGAAGAACAAGATCCAGGCAAAAACACCTGGGCCCTTCTCATTGTCAGATAGCCTGCTAGGATAATCAGTTGGCCAAAGAAAGAGAAGCCACTGACATCAAGACAAGGAAACTCCTTGCCATGCGTGGAAGGTTTCAACCCAAGTCCAGTACTGTGAGACTGTATGCTAAGTGGAAGGAAGGTAGCCAAGGATTAGTGAGTGCCAGAACCACTGTCCAGGATGAAACAAAGATCCATGGGTACATCAGGAAGATAGCCTCAACTGATAGTGTGTTTCATGAATACCTCAAGCAACAGAAACATAGCTGGAAGAGGAATAAGAAGAGGAACCATCATGGAAGGAAAGGCTGCTGCATGGGATGTACCACTGGCAGATAGATGAAGTGGCTTATATTGAAAAATCCTACCAGTGGCTTGACCAAGCTTGCCTAAAAGACAGCACAGAGGCACTAAGCATGGCAGCACACAAATACACCCGAAGTACAAGATCCACACCAGGTGGTAGACCTGATGCACTTGTGCATCTTTGCACAGGTGCAGGCTGTGCAAAGAGGCCCATAAGACAATCCAGCACATAGCGAGCTAAGATTCTGTGGGACTTCCAGATACAGAAAGACAAACAGGTGATGAACATAGTAGTGGTGGATAAGCAGAGGAAGGCAGTCGTAGTGGCAGATGTAGCTATCCTGAGTGATAGCAACATCAAGAAAAAGAAACACGAGAAGCCAGAGAAATAGCAAAGGCTGACAGAGGAGCTTAAGAAGCTGTGGAAGGTGAGGATATCAGCAGTCCCCGTGGTAATTGGAGCACTCAGGGCAGTAACCCCCAAACTGGGTTAGTGGCTCCAGCAGATCCCAACAACATTTCGAGATGTCCATCCAGCAGAGTGTAGTCCCAGGAAAAGCAAAGATATTGCCCAGGACCTTCAAGTTAACAGGCCTCTGGTAGTGGGCTTGAGCTTGAAGGATAAGGGGTGAGTTGGAAATTTACATAGCAATGTTGATGTTAGTATGGCGAATAACAGCTGAGAATGTTAATAAAACATGTAATCTGTCATTTAACAGTTTCACATGAAGTAAACAGGAACATGACTATTTCATTATTTTTATTAATGTTTGAAAGAGATAATCATGAAAATGTTATTTTAATGTGATTGATTAAAATCTTAATATTAAAGTCTGACTTGTACTTTTCAAATATATCTTAAAATGAAATTTTCCAGAAATGTGTATACAGTTGCACTCATTTAGAGTTCAGGTAAGTGTCCTACTTTTGCAGACAAGCTGTCCTATTAAACCCAAAAAACCTCACTGAAATAGGAGGCAGCTGGATCTTTTTCAAACCTTTACACAAGCATGTTGACAAAGGTTAACCCATATCAGAAACAGCTAATTGTGTAAGTGAATTTGGAAATGATGTTAAAATTTTACCAGATTATTATACCATATGAATTCACACTAATATTATAGCAATATTGGTAGAAATATAAAAAATGACTTAAGTTAGTCTTTTTCTTTTTTATTGTGTATTTTTTGTCTTTTTCTGTCAAATTAAATATACTACAAAAGTGTATAGAGAGTTGGAGAGAATGTGTGAATCCTTAGCTGTGAAAAGCATTGGTCTGAGTACTGTTAAGCTTATTTATATAGCATATTTAAACACAACAGCTGTTGACCAAAATGATGCACAATAAACAATAAACCAAGTACAATCAGTAAAGGAATAGAAAAAGAAAACTAAAATGCAAAACAATGACTATGCTTGAGTGTGGGCACTCGGCACAATTCTCCGTGGTTTTCAGGGTTTTCCATTAAGTCATAGTACCCGGTACCAAGTACGTTTTTTGTTCCTGCTCAGCCAGGGTTCCAAGCAATCTGAGCAGGTACTAAAATGTGACATCGTCAGACTGCATGCCACTGATTGGCTGGTCAGTAGCGTCACTCGATGATTCATGAGAACATCTCGAAAATCAAGGCCACCATTCATGAAACCCAGCAATGGGGGAAATGGCTACGAAAAACAACACTGTGGTCCCAGAGTCTGACGAAGCAGCAGGTATATTCTTGCCTTGACATACACCTTTGTTGTAGCGCTTGTGTCGCATATTAATTATGTCACGGACGCTCTGACACCTTTGGCAACCCGCAAAGTAAAAACTTCATTGCTCTGCCTAACCATTTGTGTTTTGCCGCGTACATGACAATAAACTTCTTGAATCTTTAAACTTGACAACAACCACACACATAACCCCTTTATCTTGCATAAATAGGTTGCTGATTTTCTTTCCTCGTTTCAGGTATTACCAGCAAAATAGTTGCATGTTTAATCATCTGGGAATTTACCCAGATTTATTTATTTATTTAGACAGAGATCTTGATCCCCCCCCCCCCCCCCAATGTTCAGCACAAAGTTACGCCGATGTTAAAGATAACGGTTTTTCTGAAGGTCTTTATAGAAACACCAAAAGATGAAACGCATAGAAAAAAAATCCTTTCGATGTTTTTTCTTTTTCTTTTTTAAGTTGCAGAGGTACATTCGCTACAACGTGACTCGGATTGACTGACTTTCCATTATAATCCAGTAATGTGCATGGTTATTGTCATAGCACAGGAGTGGGTAACTCCAGGACTCGAGGGCTGGTATCCTGCAGGTTTTAGATGTGTCCTTGATCCAACACAGCTGATATAATGGCTAAATTACCTCCTCAACATGTCTTGAAGTTCTCCAGAGGCCTGGTAATGACCTAATCATTTGATTCAGGTGTGCTGACCCAGGGTGAGATCTAAAACCTGCAGGACACTGGCCCTCGAGGCCTGGAGTTGCCCACACCTGTCATAGCAACACTGCCGAGCTTCCCGTAAAGTAATTAGTTTGGAAAATGTGAACGAGGGCATACATTTTTGGATTATTCATTGTATTTTAATACGTTTTTGCAGCTGCTGAAAAAGAATATGTGGCCCACCATGTAAAATGAATTTGACTTCCCTGGTCCACATGGACTTACACTCATCAGAGACTTTTTTAGGTACAGCTGTTCAGTTGCTTGTCAATGCAAATAAAGTCCCAATCAAAAGTTTAAGACCACTTGAAAAATGGCAAACAATCATATTTTGTGTGGTTGGATCTTAACAAGGTTCCAAGTAGAGCTTCAACATCCAACAAGAAGAAATGGGAGTGAGACAAAATATTTTTTGAGCATGCAATTTATTGAGAAAAACGCTTCAACTGAAACAGGATGTTTTACAGCTGCTCAAAAGTTTAGGACCACATTGTCATTTTCTGTCAGGTAGTCACACTGCCATGACATTCTGATGGCAAAGGCAACAAACTTTCAGTTTTTTAACATGGTCAGGTTGTTGAACAGCATAAGCAGGGTCTCTCACACCATCACTGTTGAGGTGGGACATAGTAAGACAGTCACTTGGAATTTCTTAAATGATCCTGAGGGTTATGGAACGAAAAGTCAATTGGAAGACCCAAAAAGATTTAATCAGCACTGAGCTGGGGAATCCACTTGGCTGTCCATCGAGACACCCAACGACCCAAATTAAGGCCGTTACTGGTGCCGACTGCAGCCCCATAACCATCAGACGGCATCTGGGACTGAAGGGCTTCAAAAACAAGAAATGTCTTTAAAGGCCTCGTCTCCTGTAATGCCATAGAACTGACCATTTGGACTTTGCAATAGAGCACCAAACATAAGACATTGAAAGGTGGAAGAAAAGTTTATTCTCTGATGAGAAAAGAATTTAACCTTGATGGTTCTGATGGTTTCCAACGTTACTGGCATGACAAGCAGATCCCACCTGAGATGTTTTCCATGTGCCACAGCGGAAGAGGGCGCCATAATGGTCTTGGGTGCTTTTTCCTTCAGTGGAACAATGGAGCTTCAGGAGGTGCAGGGACAGAACACATTTAACCTTAAAGCAGATGGGCCACAGCTGCACAAATCAGACAGACAGTCCAACATGTTCATCTAGCATCTCCTTGTCTTACAGGATTGCAGCACTGTGTTCATTCCATGAAGTCCTTAATGCAAATTAAGTAATTTGTAATGAAACAATTTGTTTTACTTGATTTCCAGTTGATTAGAATCATTCTCTTAACTGACTGAAACTCCACTACCATCAAATGCAGTTCTTTTTTGCAGCCTGGGCATTTTCAAACCTGGACAAAATTTGATATCTATAATAAGAATACTGACCAAAACTGCTTAACAAGAGGGCTTTACAACAGCAAATGCAGGTGAGGTGTCCTTAATGTCACAACCATGCCGCAGCAGTTTTGATGAAGTATCATCATTAATGTGCAGGGTGTGATACAAAGCCATGTATACTATTCTTAACTGAAGTATATTGTATTGATTTTGTTCCACTTTGTTTGTCATTATCATTTTAATCTCAGTGTTGTAGTTTATGTTCCTATTAAACTCAGCCAGCCTTATCTTATATCTATTCTAGCTGTCTGATGATAGTTGGAGCACACAGCATTTGTAGATTTTCTGCTCTTCTCATCTGAATGTGAAGTGAACAGTTATTAGCTGCATTGCTGCCATATTTGGGCACATATTATATAGACTGTTAGGCTTAAATGTAATAATTTCTGTTATGCTTTCTGCTTCTCTTCAGGTTTGCTGGGAAAGGGCCAATAGAAATAGGTAGCATCAACTCACAAATGATATGTTTCCTCTTGGTTGGCACCATACTCTATAACCTAGTTTTTTTCTGTCTAAATTGGGAATATCTAAGCTTGTGTGGAGTGGATAGAAGGCTAGAAGCCAAATATCTCTGTATTCGTATAAATAAATCTATCCCCCTGAGCCAGCTGACTGAACTGCACTTATGTTTCCTCACCTTTTCACCGGCACTGTTCTTCTCCCTTGTTACTTATTTACACTTCCTAAAATATCCAGCTTTTGGTTTTCGTCATTAGTTTCTCACTGATCTCTTTTGTTTTTAGTCAAGCTATAAACATGGAAAGTGTGACTTCTCACCTGTCTAAGTGTGTCATCATCAAGTCTCCCGGCAGAGCATCTGAGGACAGGTGTGATACAACATCAGTTCATTTCTGTTCACAGTTCATTCTCTCCTTATCAAACAGCTGTAAAGTGTTGCTGCAGAAACGTGCGGGGTGTAAAGATTTCAGCTCATGGATGACAACGTTTCAATATTTTACAGTTTCACAATAACAAAAGAAAAAAAAAAGGATCTAAGGGAAAATTTGGAATCCAGAGATGGTCATGAGTAGTCACACCCTCTTTTATCGAGTGTTAAAACTTGTGAAGAATTCTTGCAACCAGGTAAGAGTCTGATCATTCTTGCTCGGGAGACTTTCACCCATTATTCATGCAAATAATTCCTGGAATAGATTCTGCAAGTTTTGTATCGTTGTGTATACTCTGCACTTCTGATGTCCATTCATGGATTTTCAAAGCTGACAGGCCACTGTGATGGCCATAGGCCTTCAGGTAGGGTTTGATAGGTTGTTTCAATACCCTGGACCCTGCAGTTGTCATGGAAGAGGCATGTGGCAGGCAAAAGGTGGACCCAGATGCAGGACTTATCAAATGGAAGTTTAACTAAAAAACACAGCTTTTATCTGCAGGTAAAAGCTTGGAACACAGCTGGAACAAATCAGGGGTAATGAGACAAAGGAAGTTTAACAGAACACAATACACACCAGATGAGAGGCTATGAAAATAAAAAAGGAAGTAATGAACACACAGACTCAGACTAAGAGACGCAAACTTGACACAGACAGAAGCCAAAAACATGGAGACAAGACTGAGGGAACAGGATGGGAATACAAAAGGGAATAATCAGCACCATAACATAAAGCCTGAATTACAACAATACAATATACAGAACTATAATATGACAATAAACAAAACCCCTAAATATTCCCCAAACTCAAAACTCTGGGTCAACGACCCAAGGGATCATGACAGCCTGCTCAAACAAGCGAGCTATTGGTGCCACATGGTGCAATGTTTGCCAAATGTCCTTTTTTTTTTGAACATTGAGCATTTATTTTGGACATGGAAGAACAGAGAGGGAGCAGGGTAAAAAACAAGAAAGGAACTGGCCCAGGGCAGGATGGAACATGGGCTACAGGAATAGGATTTCAGACTTGTCAGCTCAGCCTGCTGAGCCATACTGGCACCCACATGGTGCTGTTTTCTATTTTTTCTACTCCTAAACTGTGGGAAAAAAATATTCCCCTGATCTGTGTTTCATTTTAACTTTATGAGTTTGGGAGATCGGCTCATCTAACCACTTTGATATTCATAGTAACAGAGTTGTTGGCAGGTGCATTAGAGTACTTGCTTACTCGTGTGCTGGTTATGTTTTGTAAGTTCCTGAGTACACCTGTGTAGTTGGTGTTCCCTCAGGGGGGAAGGTTTTACAGGGATTCCATGTTCCTGGAAAAAAGCTTAGTTGACCTGGACTTCAACAAAAAGTTAATGAGTTTTTTCATTGCAATAATAATAATAATAATAATAATAATAATAATAATAATAATAATGTTTTGATGTAGAGATGAAATCATCTAACTCTACTCCAGTTTTTTCAGTTCATCTATTTACATAATTAAATGCTAACATTTTGATTTAGGGGCTAATGTGGCATTTTTTTTGCATTTTATTAATTTATTTAACATTCACATTTTTTTTAAATGTTAATCTTCAAAAAGACCATAAAAGCCATAATTTAACAAAATAATCCTCACTTTTTTGGTAATAATATAAACATGGCATCTCCAGAGACTTCAATAAGTAACATGAGTTAGGCAAATAACAAACTCCGACGCATGCAGCACTTTTATTAATGTGCTAGGTAATAGTGGTATGGTGTCCCTTCTTCATGCAATAATGTATCTTTTGTGATATAATAATTTAGTGTAGTTTGTTGCCAATGATTGGAATATGATCTGTATCCAGGTTTGTTCAAACAGTGACCATATTATGCTTGACTGTTATCCATCCATATTTCATTTTAGTACAGAATCACCAAACATGAGCTTCTGTCGTTAACTGTTACTTTAGATCAGGAGCACAACGTCACAGATAAGATGAAATACCAGTTACAGTAATCTCACTAGATAGCGTATGACCATGAAATGACCTTTGATTATTTTGTGCATTGTGTTGTAATTTTGTGATGTTTATCTGTGCACAATTGTGGTTAGGAGCATGCTTTTTCCCCTTCCTTAATGTGACATCTATTTTCCCATGACCCCCACACACATTGCACCATACATCATTATGACACACAGTCTCTTCTAATACCCTCACCCTGTGGCTTTGTAGATTCAGCATTTCCTACCTATACATAACGCCTTGTCCTGCTCTTTTGCGTTGTGTGCTTTGAATACAAAATGTCCTTGAGGAATAAAAAATCTGTCCTGAAACAAAAGTTTATTAATACATTTCACAGGCCATCTGGATCCCCTGCAGCAATCACACTGTGATTTACGACCTCACAGAAACTCCAGCTTCTTAAATGTGACACATTGCTACATTTGTCTGTTATGCTTTTGAATTGTAAATGGAATATTTTGAGCTAACTCACTTCTTTTATAGTCTGTATTTCTTAAAGAAATGACTGGATAAACAACATTTCAGCCATAACTTTTTTTTTCTTTGATAAACTGTAAATGTTATGTACGACTCCATAATTTTGGTAATAACCTCCAAAGCCACCTATAAATCCACACGGCTAGACCACATATTGTAATCCAAATAAAATAAAATTCCAAATACAGTAAAATCAAATAAAAATGTATGTTTCCTTTTGTGGCAGTACTACTGAGGTCAATAAGATCATTTTGAGGCTGTATTTTGTATTTTAGTGAGTTTTTTAAAAATATTATTCTTATATATTTTTTATCTTTCAGTTTATTTTTTCTCTTCCATGTAATTGACATACAGGGTAGAGTCAAAATAGCAAGAACATTTAATATAATAAGGTATAAACAGATTCTGGTGTTTCACTTATGTCCTGATTTGCTTGCCTAAGTGTTACCTTGACTTCATAGTCACCGACATGTTGCCATCTAGTGGTCTCTTTGTGAATTTCAGCCCAGCAAAGCTATCTTCCACTCCAAATACCCGATCTCACCCAAACAAATTGGATTCATAATGTATGGCTTACATTACACGCTGTTTATATCATATCTGAGGCTGTAGACGAGCCCTGGCAGTAAATCTATTCAGTAATATCTCCCAGTCCTCTGTGTGACATTGCCAATAAGATGGAGAATTTGTGATGTGATGTATGAGTGGCCAAGGTGAATGTATTGTTTTAACCAAAAGGGCACCAGCTGCATTCACAGAGTTGTGGCGTGGAAAGTGGAAATCTGACCTATTGGTTTAGAGCAGATAACAACACATTCCCCCTGACCTTTCCGCTTCATTACTTGCCATGATACCTAATAAATTGAGAAGAATACAGCGCTGCTGTCACACCAGAAGAAAGCAGGTAGTATTTTTTCCTTCTATGATCTGAAAGTCGGACAGTCAGTTATTTTTGTCATTTCTGAACCTGAAGGTCAGTGATACATGTTAAATTACCAAAATGTCTGAAAAGACAAGTCGTGATCAAATAAAGAGGAATAAAAATAAACAGTTTAATGATGTTCAGTGATATAACCACTGCTGGTGTAAAATGTACGATCACTTTACTACAGAAGAGTAAAACATAATTGATGATATTATAACCGCAATAGACTTGTTGATTGGTATAATCCACAAATATGAACCCTTTTAATAAGTGTTGCAAAGATGCAGTGCAATTTGGGGAACACTCAACTGAAACTGTCCACTGTAATTAAATACAAGTGGAATATTTTCAAAATCACAATGATTCTGAGTTAGATTTAAAAATAAGACCTCCGCACTTTTAATAAATTAAATTATATTTGGCGACCTCTGCTGGCCAATATTGATTAAAGTACAAGGCTAAAGTTTGTTGGTGATGCAGTTACAAAATTACCACCTTGGAAAATCAAAGGTTCATTGTCGTTATACTGAAGGGAACGAGTGAGAGTGTGCGGTGATGCATTTGTTGTCACTGTTCCCTGACATCAAGACGGTTCTTGGTTCAAGCCTGGCCTTTGTCGGTGGAGTTTACAAGAGAGTACAAGTTGTGTTCTTGCATACACAACACATAAAAATGCTGAAATACTAGTATGAGTGACACAACAAATGCAGTGATTAACGTAAGATGCATGAAGCTGAACCTGATATGGGATTTAGAATTGATCAGGTAGATTTAGGTAGGCAGCAACAGCATATGTCACTACCAAACCAGTTTTTAACCTATCCTATGAATAAGTTTCCAATAAAAATATTTTTAGTATTTAGTATTTAATATTTTAAAAACAAATAAGAACAACCCATCCCTATAATGTGTTTCAGAGGATAAATCTAACATCCCCTGCAGAGAACTATAAACCTATATCCATAGTCTACAATATGCTGTTACAACACACCAGTCATGGCTGGAGATGTATACAGGTCTATGTGCATGGATGGGTTTAGTTTCAGTAATGGCGGTATGGTGACGCCTTCCAGCAGGGATTACCACACTGTGTGCTCTGGCTCACCCACTGTGCACGGTAATGAAGGAGCGCTGCGGAGACTGGAGGCACTGGCGGCAGGTCGCTTTACACGGCAGACGATAATTCTGGACGTGACTGTATTACCAGAGATTAAAACTGTCTGAGAGAGACATATATATATATGGAGAGAGAAACGAGGGGAGGGAGATGTGTGGCTTTATGCACTTTTTCCCCCTTCAACCTGTTTGTACAATTTAACAGCAGATCACTGGCTAACAGTCCAGGAAATCAAAGGAAAACTATGTCAAAAATGTCTGTTTTTTAAGTGCCACAGCCCTTGATGAATGCAAGCTTGGACCAAAAGCTAAACAATGAAATTGGTTTGACAAGCAGATACATACCTTAAAATTCAAGTCTTCATCATTTAAATGGGAGCACAAAATGTTAGAGGATACTTGTTGAGAAACACAGCTTTTCAGTTTTTGTGGGATCCAAACTGAAACTTTAATTTGGTCCCTAAGCTTACTTCACAACATATGACAAGTACTGACACTCATTACCATGCAATATAAGCACTGATCACAGAGATGAATAAAGGTGTGTGGGATGTAGGTGGAGCGCTGTAGGCATTGTTGCTTTGACATGTAACAGGTAATGTTTTGTCTGGTTGCAGAATGCCTTGCATTTTACAAAGAAATCCCAGTTAGGTCATGTGTAACTTTATCATCAAGGAGTAATCTGCAAGGTTATTGTTTTTCTTGTTGGAGACATCTTTGACGCAAACCGATTATTACTGCTGTGGTTTTGAAGTTAATCTACCCAGAGATGAGTTGGCAAGCAAACAGTGAGTCAACAGTGAGTTTGGATTTTCTGTTGCCACAGTTTGAGTTGTTCTAGACATCATTCTTTTCTTTCGCTCTCTGCAGACATTTTTTCTTGTGCTGCTCTCGGTTCTGCCTCAAGTTATTTCAAATCACTGTGAAATGCAACATGCATTGTCCTCATAGGATGGTGAGATTTGTATCTGGAACATTATTTATGTTGCACAGCATTACCTCACCTTTAACTGTTAAAGGTAAAGTGAGATTTCAGCAACTCTGCTCCCCTCTCAGGTCTCTGCAGAGAGTGAGATCCTGTGGAGATCAGGCAGAGAGAGCAGATCTTAGAAAGATCAATACTCCTTAGTGGATTTCCTATATCAACCACACTGAAATCCTACCATCTGTGACATATAGGTTGAGAGTATAAGTCACTGCTGGGTGGAATCCAATCCCATAAGTCGTTCTTCACACCGTCTGTTCTTGTAGGGCTGGAAATGCTGGAAGCTGGCAGAGGTGGAAGAGTGGAGGTAACTTCACCAGGTGGAGTGGTTACTCTTTTTCATCAGTTCAGTGTTTGTTTTACTTTTCAGTTTCTTTAGATGGTGGTTACTGGTATCCTTACTTGGCAAATATACTGATAATGAAGCACACACATTTAACATGACCCGAACTAACTAACTATCTATCTATCTATCTATCTATCTATCTATCTATCTATCTATCTATCTATCTATCTATCTATCTATCTATCTATCTATCTATCTATCTATCTATCTATCTATCTATCTATCTATCTATCTATCTGGTAGCGAAAGTAAAGGCTGGCTATTTTGTGCTTGTAAAATGGAAATTTAGCTAAAAGTAATATTTAAAAACAACAAACAGCTAGATTGAATCTGTCCATCGACTGCTCACTAACTTATAATTATTATTTTTGACTTATATCATTGTCATTGCTGTGACATTTCCAGGAAGGCAATGGCTCCTGGCTCCAGGAAGATATTACAGTCTTTTATTTAACCATTTCACATGCATTTAACGTGTTTTACTGCACAGACAGAAGCGAACGACAAGATTAATTTTAGTAGTGCATGACAAGATTAATTGTGTCCCCCTGGCTGAGGTGCAGTATTAGTTAACTACTTACTTTCGTTTATAGGGTTTTTTAAATTTTACTTATTTATTATTTTACTTATGTTATTGAAAAAAAGTAAATGGGTCATGAAAAGTTTATGGAAAGACAAATGGTTTCTTTTCAAATGTATTTATTCAGGTCCTTTAGCCACCAAAGGAGAGTGCCATCTGGTACCATTACACTTAGGAGAAGCGAAACATCTGTACAGCTGGTATCTCCAGAACTGGACAACTCATAACCAAAACAATCTCTGTGCACTGCACTACAAGACAGAGGAGAAACAGGGTGAACTGTCCCTTTAACTTGAGTTATTTCTTCTAGAAAATTAGTTTAAAAATAAAATGTCATTCCCGATATACACAATAATATTGATTAACATTTTAATATATATAGCAAAGTAATGTTTACCCCATTTCTGCACTATATCAAAAATCTTTAAAAATGACACACTACATAGATACATATACATATATTGCAATAAAACAATAAATAGAAACCCCCCCCAAATAAAAGATGCATCCTAAATGTGCAATGAAAACAAAAAATCAGCAGTATCACATAGAGAAATCAAGAAATCAATCAACATTTATGTCATTATCTTAAAAATATTTTTTGTTTTTTATGATTTACATCTTTCCGCAAAGTTATTGCATTTAGAAACCTGCATATGCTGGACTGTTGACCACTGCTGTGTAGAGATGGGAAAAATCAATGCCAGACATAAATACATATTGAAAAAAGCATGTTCACACCAGGGAAAATTGGAGCTTGAAACATCTGGTTTTAATAAAAGAGGAAGCCAAATAAATGTTTTTACAAGGAGTAAACATTTTACACAGCCAACACTACAGAGACTTACAGAGACTTGCATGTGTGAGTGAGCTTCATGTTTTGCAGCTGATGTGCTCGCCATTATGAGGGATGGCCCGCTGTACGACAGTAACACACAGCAACAGACGCTGGAAGGAGTGGAGAAAATCATATTTATCTGGGCAGTGAAATACACAATTAATAAAAGTTATTAATCGACTGTTTCTGGGTGATGAAAACAAATTCGGTCATTTATTTGTCTGTGGGTGTGGTTCAAATTTTGTCCTTACATGCAACCCTGTAAAGACAGCTCACTACTAAAGCCATCAGCCTGGAAACAAGCATGTTGATATATTGTATCACACTGTCATTGTGTGCAGAGAAAAAAAAGCCACCAAGTGTAGAATACAGAAGATTTATACTGCTTTCAAAGAGAAGTAATGCATGAGTCACTGTAATGAAGGTTTCTAGAGTTAAGATCAAATGTGCGATGTTATAATCTATCTTATTGTTTGGCTAAAAGTTTGTAGTTATTAGTAACTGTGTCTCCAGCATGCAACAAAGCAGAAGGATGATAGAAGTCATAAATATTTGGTTGCCCAAAAAGAAAAAAAGAAGCTAAATTTGTAGTTTAATTATTGCTTCTGACGTTTCAGTTTGTTTAAAAGAAAGCAAGCCCCAAATAACAGGTGTAAAAATAGGATGGTTAAGGGTTAAGATGTCAATTTGGTCACTGTTTGTTTTTGTTCTTCAGTGCTTTGAAAATGTTATAACACCAAAAAGACGACGGTCCCCGTTTTCATTTTGGTGACTCATGTTAGTATCTAAAAATATATGTGCATTCAGTTCTTTTTATTTGGATGTGTGCTGCTATAATGCCATAGGATATTATGGAAAATAAATCTGAATTTGAATTTATAAGGTTTTATTCTGTTTTAAACACAAAATCTGTAGGTGTGCTTGGTTTTCTTCAATTTGCTTATTTATAGCCACCAGTAACAAACAAAAGTCTCATAGCTGAAGAAAGTGCTGTGGGTTAAAATGATCATCAGGTAAATGCAAATAAGACTGAGCTACGGCTGTGGCAGAAAGTTATCCACGGTATCACGGCATTAATGTTTAACATTTTTCTAAAAATTCATCTTTGGTTAATCATCATCACACAAGCAAGTATTTATGAAAAGCACTGGGACATACCTCTAAGAGGGTGAATATTTTTGGTATTTATGTAAGAGATGGAGCTCACAATAGTTAATTGAAGTCATGTGGGTATCCATATTTCTTCCTTATTCTTCCAAACAGCACCATATGAAAGCCCAGAGGTTTTATTTAGGAAACACGCTAACCACCAGCTTTGGACTTAACAAGGCATTAGATGAATAAAAGATGATATAAAGCATCTCCCTGAGTGAGTCTCTCAATAATATTTTGCGTTTTATGCCCAAAGATGCCATGTTTGTACAGCTGGAAAGTCAAATCAGCCTGTGGAGTGTGACATTAAAACTGCAGGAATTCTGGCTTTTATTTCCACCAGAGCGCTCTTGTATTGTTGTGCATATAAATTTCCATATAATTCTGTATATTGGTCTTTATGTCCTAACTGGAATATTTAACCTTACCCAGGTGGAGTGGTTGGGATTTTTCCACCCCCAAGTCTTAATGCATGCATTTGATATCTTGTGGAAAAGTTTTCATCAGACGCATTTGAATACCAGAATGAACTGTTATTAACCAGTCTTTTGATTTCTATACAATAAAGATTTGGGACATAAAACACAAAGTACTGGATAAGAGAGAATAAGAGTAGAAAACCTCTCCTCACAATTTCCACACTATTTCTTAAGTCACGCTGCATGTGAGGATTGTACTGTACAAAATGAAAGAAAGACTAAAACAAACAAATGTTCTCAGGTGTAATTTTCTATCTGAAGTTGGAGCCTGGGAAACTGTTCTGCCAGGTTGCTCTTCAGACAGAGACTCTGGGTGGCTGACAGCAGCAAACTGAGGTAAACGTCAATTAAGACGTTACAGTAGATGACAGGCCTAAAGAAAACAGTGCTGAGATATGCCATCTGGGGCAGACTGTGTAAACTGAAGGTGTCTGAACATGACGCTTCAGATCAGGCTAAAATGTTAGCAGCTTTAGACTTGTCAGGTTAACATGAAAAGGCATGAGGAAGACTTCAGGTAGCTGGTGTGCCTGGAGGATGTGTATTTATAAATTAGTCTCTTTTTCTCGCACATCTGATAGATGTTTCTCTTTTGTCACTATTATTATTTTTATTGAAAAAGAGAATTTTGCAAATAATATGATATAATTCTAGAAGTATTTCATGAGCCCAGTATTTACGGCCCTGCTGTTGTTTCAAGCAGCTTCACAGTGTATCTGTAGTTAACCTTATTACGATTACATTTGTATGCAGAAGCATTTAAGCAGGCATGCTTCTTGTCTGCTGCGGACATGCACAAACACATCACAGAACTCCAGCAGCAACATTACTAAATGGATAAAAAGTTAAAAGTTTCAGATACTCTTGCCAGTTGCTCTTCTGACTTTCACGTTATTCATAAAACTCAGCTCTTCATATGATAAAACCTGCAGACAAACTACCCATGTCTTCATTCTTAAAGATTTTTTTAAAACCAAAATCGGGCACTCACTCTGTCAGATAAATTCACAAGTCTCTGATGATGGATCACATTTTCCTCCACTACTCTGAGTTTTATGGGAGCCATTGCTGCTGATCTTTTTCCAGCATGTTTAATGTGTAGAAATTGATTTGGAGAGAAAACATCTCAGATGTGTGTTTTGTTTTCATCCTTCTTTAACACAACTTCAGAGAGCAGGAAGTGTGTGCGTCAGGAAATTTGCCCTGGTTATCTGCTTTCACACGCTCTGGCCAGCCGCCTGCCCTCAAACTGCACCAAGCTCCCACCGTGAGAGGCTGATGCACAACTTATCTACGCACTCGTATACATACGTGTAGATTCACACAGAAGATGCTTATATATTCCAAACAGACATGCAGATTACGCTGTGAGTATTCAGCTCTGTGTGCACCTACTCCTAAGAATACTGGCTTAAATAAAATATATGCACTGTTACATAAAGCCTTTGGCAGCATGCATGTGTTTTTTTCAATTTGCAATATGTAAACATGCATTGATGTTGCAGTGAATGTAAAGCAAAAATCTACAATTGATTTTGGATAAGCTTGCTAAAAAAAACCAAACAGACAAACAAAAAAAACACAACTCCACTTTGAAGTTGTCATGAGTTTTTTTTTTTTTTTTTTTTTTGCAGTCGAGCTGAGCAGCAATGCTTCTTGTTATGGGGAACTTCTTCTCAAGCCTTAGGTGAGGGTGAGAATGTGTGAGGTCACTCCATGTGACCTTTAGCTGAAGCCGCTTGGCCGTCATTGGTCGAGAGCCATAACCCTCCTCCCCCCAGATACACAGCAGCCCCTCTCTCCTGCAAAGTGCTGAAGCTAGTTGTGTGTTGGCACCACCTATTATCTGCGTGGCCTTTATGCTACAAGTCTTCTGGAGCAGTTTTTTTGTAGCCTCCTGCTCCAGAAGAATACAGAATGACTTTTGTATATGTCGATGTGTTGCAGCAACATCACATGTGCACGTGTGAGGACAAGTTTGAATCTATGCATGGATACAAAAAAAGGTGTGCATGTGTAATTTTGCATTTTTTTCCTGAGACATAAACATGCGCAGATTGCGAAAGGCCAGTTTTCTCCCTAAGGAAAACTCTCTGTACGGCCTAACTTATGGGCAAATTTGGCTTTAGCAACAAGAATATTGCTGTCCATTTAAACCACTGCCGTGATTTACTTTGGAAGTCTTGCACCATTGCAACCCTAAAAATGAAATATTGGACAGCATTTTCTATGTTTATCTTAACCCATATCCCCCATCTGACATATCTCCTGCTTCATCTTAACGTATATTAAAATGTGCAACTAAAAAAATAGATTCATTGGTAAGGAGAGCAGAACGAGCTAAATGTTCCGTTTTAATAATTATATACATTAAAAAAATATGGATGGAATCTCAGATTATTTTTACTGCAAATAGCAGGAATTAGTGTCTTGATATGAACATTAATCCAGACACATTTTCAGTTGAAATATTATGCATAGTTCCAAAAATATTATAAAAGTTGAAAAGCAAGCCTCGTTAGGGTGTAATTAAAAAAAAAAACATGCTGCACATTTCGACATAGCATGCAGCATTAGGCTGTTACCAAACCGTGTCATGTCTCCTGCAAACCCGTCGCTGTATGAATATTGAGAGCCTGTTAATTATTTAGATTGGCGCTGTAACGATACATGTTTGGATATTTGCACTTCTTCGCTTTTTATTTGAATTCCCAGTGGAGACGAGGTGAAAACTGTCGACTAGCAGTGTCTCATCACGTTGGATTTTTTTTTAATCAGATGGCGGAACAAATCTCGCATCAAGATGTACCGGTGTGTTTTAGGAGTCCTAAAAACGAGGCAAGAGAAGCAAGAACTTGCTATTTTTTATTTATTTATTTTTTTTTACAGAGAAAAGGAATTGCTTACTAGATTAAATATGAACTACACGTTAATAGAGGTCATATATGTATGTTTCTGTGTTTCCCTGGCGTCATTAAGCGTAGTTATGTCCAGAACATTGTTTTCCGCTTTACACAGCCTTATTTTGATGCATAAATGATGCACTCCCTGAATTTAGAATCTTTATTTCACTTAAATATGAGCAGATTCAGTCACGATGCAAACAAAGGGTTTTTTAATGTAATCTTGCAGAAAATGTATAAAATAACACGTCAGAAAAAGCGCAGACACAGCAGCTTAAAGTCACATATGTTGCATTCATTAAACTTTAATAAGCTCTTACCTTGCAGAGGCTCACAGAAGAGAAGAGGGAAGCACTCCTGAGCGCCGTGTCAGCCAAATGAACAATTTCCCACTCAAGCCTCTTCTCTTCAGGTCACCCTCTGTTCACATGTTGATTGTGTGGTTGTGTATTGAGGCTGCAGACTTGTGTATTCGCCTAGGCTTATCCCCTGTCAGCTGATTATTGCTCCGCGTTACCAACTCCATCAAAAGGTGACACTTGCAGCTTTTGAGAGGAAAATTTAATTGCGGAGGGTGTGGAGTTCAAGCCGCTGGACGGCCACTTCAACTCAAAATGTAAAAATAGAAGAACACTTATCTCGTGTTTGTTATTTGGCGCTTTTGCAAAAACACCCCAAATTTGGACCGTGATTGATTTTTCCTCATAATAGTTAACACCCTCTCATAAAAGATGACTTGAGTCATCATCCAACTTGACATTACGCTTTTTCAACCTACATTTCTTTTGTTCTTTTAACACACTGTTTAATTTTTATTGTGAAACAGTGTCATATCGGCCCATTTATATAATGATTTTTTAAATACTGCTATCAATTTTTATGGGCGACACTAGGAATAAATACAGGCTGCCCGGACTCGGATAATTTATTTGGCTTGTTGTGTGTGGAAGTGTCGCGGTGTTTCCTCCCCGGTGTCTCCGCTCTGGTTGCAGCCATGAAGTTGCACACATCCCCCGCCTCCTCCAGGCAGCACCGGCCCACATACCTCTGTATCTCTGTGTGCTCTTGTTTGCTTAAGCTTGCGAATCACGGTTTGTTTTGCTTCGTCGCGTTTGCACAACGGAAAGCATACCTCAAAAAAGCGCAATGTTACAAAAGCAAATACTAGAAAGGCAAATATATACACGTATAAATCAGGTGGGATGCACAATTAGAAAGGATTAGTTATGGGGGCAGAAAAAAAGATGTGAGGCTGGATTTAGAATATGTAACTCTAAACATGATTTTGTTAAACATTGCTGATTGATAAGTTACTAGGTGATAAATTCAAACATATCGTAAAATCCATATTAAAGAATGATGTGAATCAGATCGCGGGCTGTACTTCAAGTTTTCTAATAAGCCACTTCAGAAAACTACCGTCTCTTCTGAGATCAAAGACGGGGAGCAAAAAACAACCTCTAATGGACTGTTATCATTGTTGTGTGGTCCAATGCCTTTTTGTGGATTCCCGTGTTATTTCAAGCACCAGTGACCAGCCGAAGCTCTTGGCTGGGCAGGCAGACATGTATTCAGCAGTTAATCTGACGGAGCATCTCGGAGTTATGTGTATTGGAGCGGCCCATTGTTTTCCTCTATAGATTAGCCGCACAAGTACCTCACATAATCGAAAGGCTATAGACAGACTGTCATTGCTTCACACTCCACTATCAGACAACTAGCACAAAGATTCAATAAAAGTCCCCCAGCATGATGTTTTTGAACAATATATTTACTTCCATTAAATAAAACACAATAGTTTTTGAATGCTGGAAAAAAAACATAGTTCCGTACCAAATAGTATACACAGAGCAAAAAACCAAATAATTTGTCGCAGGAACATTTTGATTTGAACTTTTTTTTTTTTAATCCAGAATTGCTATTCTAAATCGATATTCACACAGACATTAATAATAAATTTATAATATGTTAGAAACACACAACTGGTGCGTTTTAGTATGTACATTCCCTTTTGTTTGCAAGCAAAACATGATTCCTTTTTAGAGATTTTTTTCCACATGCGTTGATAAATTGAACCTGGAGAGGACGTGGGGTTATAGCGCATTCGCCTCGACAAACAGGAGATGATAATTCAAATATATATACAACCTTTTCAGTCAATAGGTACCGTCCAAAAATCCACCAGAAAACCCTTATGAGGAGTTGTGAAAAATAAAACAGGCCTTTTTTTCTTTTCTTTTTTTTCTCCGTTTATTTCTTTTTTTCTTTTCCGCTGAGGCGCAGTGTGAAGCAGGCCTGGACTCATCAAAAGGGGAACAAACCTAAGAAGTCCCATTTCAGTTTGACTCCGACCTGTAGTTGAGCTTGTTTCAGTGGTTCAGTCTTCTAGTGCCCTTTTTGAAAAATGAAAAAGTACTTGTAGTAGTCTCTTGTTCCTGTGGCCGGCTGTTTGTGATTACCCTCACACTGCAAAAAATGACCACCATAGCAAGCTATCTGGGATTGTAATCACCCTCAAATCACATTTGCCCCTTCAAAAGAAAGAAAATGAATGTGATGCGATGGGATAATCCCACGTTTCCTATAAGATTTTAGATTTTTACCGGAGCAAGTGGCAGTGTATTAAGGAAAAGGGTCGGAATACTGCAAGTAACATTCCAACTGGCAAAGATCGCCAAAAAATTAAAAAACAAAATCTTGATACACGCAAAAAAGTCTATAACAATCGCACCACCAGAGATGCCCACTGTCTTTAGAGAAAAATGTAACTGTAAGCGTCCCTACTAGCCTCTTATATCTTGCTAAGATGATTATTTTTTGCAGTGCAGGTAGGTATTAGACTGGCCTGTCCACGGCATATTGGCAAGCACTCAGATTAGTGGCCGGATTCTGCACACTGGCGTATCCAAAACTCGAGTGCTGCTTGGCTTTCAGTCTCAGGCTGGCCAGGCTAGAGTTACAAGTGTCCCTGTACACATAAGGAGGGGTCGGAGGGGCGTAGGGACACGCCGGCGTGGGCACCCCCGAGTTGAGAGACGGGTTACTGAGGTTATTCAAGTTATTGAGGCTGTTGAGACTGGAGCCCGGTACGCCGGTGACCGCCGATGGCACCATGCTGGAAGTCATAGAGGATATGGAGTTGGGCGGTGAGAACATGGTTTGCGAGGATAAGGGGTTGACATTCATGGAGTTGAAGAAGGGGAAGCTTTTTGTGGATAAAGAGGCAGATGTGAGGCCCTTGGCAGCCCAGTTGTTGTATGTGTAGCTAGGGTACATGTCATCGTAGGGCTGCATGAGTCCATTGAACTGCGGCCCGAAGCCGTTTTTGCAAAGCTCTGCTTGCTGGTTTCTTTCCCTCTTCCTCCACTTGGCTCGCCGATTCTTGAACCACACCTACAGCAAATGAAATGCAGAGGTTTAGACATAGTATATTGTTAGGCAACAGTATCGTTATCAGTATGATATATTTATATGGCTCCGTGATAATATGTGAGCTTTACAAGTTAATAAAATTAATTTAATTTGTAATTGTTCAAATAAAATGACTCCCGTCTCCTACTGTTTTAACACTTCATTAAAACTGTAAAAACTCCGTGTTTATCTGAGCAGAATACACACTGCGGTCTCTCTGCATTATCTTAATGCGCAGAGGATGTGTATTCCTCTGCATGCTTCCATAAACACGCTGACCTTAATCACACAAGCACAGGGCGACAATCGCAAAATACAAGCTTTGCACCTCTTTCACACGAACAGCAGAACACGACTGGTATCTGTCACCGACTAATGTCGAGCCCCTCAACTGCTAACAACATTGTAAGTGTTTAATTACACTTCATTTGGAAACGGGGATGAGTCATTTTTGGGCTCTTTTAAATAAAATTATGCGCCAGATTAAAATATGCCGAGAACTGTGACTTGTGCTAAAACTGATTATTTTTTCATTGTGTACAAGGGGTTCAAATTCCATTTGGCTTAATATAAACATATAGCCTAACGCTCTAATTAAATTGAGTTTTCACCAGAAGTATATTTAAACAAGACTCCGGTTATTTGTTTTTCATTTTAAAATTATGTTGTACATTATTTAAATCAAATTCCAATCGTGCGTAAAATTTTCAGTGCGTGCGTAATTATGTTAAAGTATCGGATATTTATGGGACAACCGGAAAATTGGCGCAAATTACTTGAATTTATACACACTAGTTGCTTTTGTTTACACCCAAGGGAATACTCACCCTGACTCGGGCCTCCGTAAGGTTGGTCCACACGGCTATCTCCTCCCTTGTGCTCATGTCCGGATAGCGATTCCGCTGGAAAGTGGCCTCCAGCTCCTGCAGCTGCTGGCTGGTGAAGTGAGTCCTCTGCCGCCGCTGTCGCTTCTTTTTGGAAGGGTCATCTGAAGAGTCTTCATTTTTATTTTGTATCTTCTCCTTTTCTGTGAAGAGGGAATGAAGTACTTAAGTCATCACCCAGATTATGGCCTGAACAATGCGAGGAGAAAAAAAAAACGATCCGAGGCTCCCGTGGGAACAGTATCACTTAAAGGATTTATAAAAATAAATCTTTTGTTTACTTCATGTTTTGGGTTCTGAATTTCCGTTGACTTCTAGGGTTTTAGTTAACCTTTTTTATTTAACGCAATTACTGAGAATATCAGAAAAAGTCGGGCCAATTTTAATTGGCAACACAAGCTGTTTTCATTTACATAACTGAAACTTTTTCACTCAGCGCCGCACACAGACAGATGATCTTTTAGTAAATGACAGCTGTAATCGCCTATTTGCATGCATGTAAAGCTCCCTTTACTTTGACTGATGAGAGCCATCTATTGTTTGAAATCAAGATGACAACTGCGGCGTCTTGCAGAGAACATCTGCACTCCGGGCGGTTCTTACCGACAGACTCCGGACTTGATGTGTCCGACACAGTGTGCACTTCTAACCGGTGTTTAGAGTCCACAGACCGCTGCAGTGGCTGCAAACTAGAGGCCATCGCCAGAGCCGTGTGGTGTGTGGAGGCAAGTTTATTCCCTGTTAGGTGATGATGGTCTATGTTTAATGGATCCCTCATAGAGTTCATCGGTAAAAGATCGCACAACCTTTAGTACTGGAAGGGTAGGCGGAAAGTCCGACTGCGGAATGTGCTCAGCTCTCCAAAAAACGCACAACCTCGCGGATCCTCTTGCGGTTGAGATAAAGCCTTCTTTGTGTTTAAATTGGAAAACGCTTTAAAATAGGCCATTGAGTTTTGCCATAGCATCGGTGAAAAACAGCGGCTACCTCGCCTGACTATCAGAGTGACAAGGACAGGTAGGTGATATTAGATCCAGAGGCATACACACACTACACCACTCACTGTTCATTTCAGCTGTTGCCTGAGCACTGTCTATCCAACTGCGCCTCTCTCCAGACCTCCACGTCACCATGTTGCGCCCGCCCATATTTTCTCTGACAGGCACATCCATGTGAATATGACGGCGTGCCCAACCAACCAGAGCTTGCAGAAACAAGATATGTCTGCCAGTGTGTTTATCCCGACGCTGGCGCTTATTTCTCTCTTCCAAATAAAAGCATGTAAAGAGAGATGGGACGCACGGTGTACCCGCGGCGCTCCAAAACGCCGTTGCGCAGCAGCCCGAGACCAAATAAAAATGAAAATAACACAGTTTGGTCTCATTTTATGAGATGGGTCCAGTGGCCCAGTAAAACGATGTAGTTCTATTGATAACCAAGTTGAGCTTCAGGCTGGTAGGCTCTGTCAGTGCAGTTTACTCTGGGACTCCGTGTGAATAAAGCCAGCCACTGCGCGGATTGTTTTGAAACCACAAAAAAAAAAAAAAAAAAAAAAAAAAAAGCGCAGTGAATATCAAACACAAGCACCTCCTGGACCACAAAGAACCCGTGAAAGAACAAACAACAAATGTAACTAAGGACTGTGCCAACTTGACCCCAAATTGTCTGTGAGCACTTGTCAACTGATGCTAATTGCCAGGCGCGCGCATTACCTTAAAAAAGAGCACATGTGCACATTGTGCTTTCATATGGACACGAAAATGCTTAATTTTAAGTAGCATGTTTTAACTCAGTGCTAGTGCTCAAATTACATAAAGGTAACCGGCAACACACTGAATGTATGCATTTTGCGCCTTCAGTTTTATTGTGCATTTACATCACGGTCCAAAAACGTGACCAAGCTGACTTTAACTGGTTTGCTATTCCCTGAATCCCGTATCCATCCCACATCCATCCTGGAAAAGCATTTTCAGTCATACTAGTTTTCAAATGAGGCGACTCTCTTGACCTTCCCAGACTTGAGGTTCACATATTCATTAAATCAACTGACTGGAGCTTTGTACCACGCAGTCTCAGTTTGTTGATGACAGATTACTTTATCTGGGTGCTTAACTGGATCTCTCCTCACTTTGTGTTTGGAGTCCATAGCCGTTGTCAGCGAACCCCCCCCCCCCCCCCCCCCCCGAAGTGTTCTTTTTGGCAGAAAACCTAATAAGACTCTTAATTTGACTAATTATTTCTAATGGAGCATTTTTAAAGAGTTTGAGCTGATATGCGAGACATTTTTTTAAGATCTAATTCCTAAAAGATTGTGCCGCATTAAGGCAAAGCAAACATGTCTAATCAAACAAATGCGACTTTGATTTTCATAGGCGGGTGGAGAAACGTCAGCTGGGTAACAAACAGGTGGCTGAAGTGATGGAGCGACCATAAAGAGATAGGCAACATCCGCGCCAGTTAGTGCGATCAGGAGTGCAAGTGAAAACATACATCTAAATATAGAGACACTCTAGTCACATTTCATCATAATCATCATCAAGATCATCATCATCAAAATCACACTTCCACCCTCCACGTGGCCAGACTAAAGCCCATTCAGCCAGCACATTTGGGACTTGGCGCTGTTAAGAAGTTATTGGGCTAATCCCGTGAAAGCCCCTCATATATAAATACCAGCAGACCGTAGACTGCATGCAACACACACTCGCATACACTCAGACACACACTCACACGAACAGCCTCTAATGTAGAGCAATAAAACCTTGATCATAATTCAATTACAATCCATTAACATTAAACTGTAATGATGGTTTTATTTATCATTGCAATAACAAAACTTTATAAAGGGTAAAAACCAGTAAGCCAAATTTCATGTAGAGCAACAACAACAACAACAACAACAACAACAATAATATTAATATTTATAATAATATGTATTACCTTTATATTGTTAAAAAATAGCAAATAAAATATTATTTAGTGCCTTATTTTCCGTTAAATAACGGACGGTCTGTTGCTCCTTTTTTCTTCCAGGCGCATTGTAATACTAAACTTGAAGTGGATTATCGGTTTCCTCTTCATTTCTACCTTCTGAATGCTTTATCTCTCTTCTGCGGATTACTGCGTGCAATAGGCCTCCACCATAGAGGGCCATTAATTAGCAATTCAGTCAATATAAGGGGAGACGACAAGGCTTTTTACATAGGATTAAGCAGACATCAGATTCCTCCATTAGGATATTCCTCCTCACGAATTGGCTTTCATTATACATGTAGTTTTCCCCGGAGTCAATCCAACAAGCACTGCATATATTATAGCAAAACAGTTGACGCTGGTGTGTCTATATTTGCCGGCATCTCTCTCGATCACCCATTTTGATTTTACTTATCTTATTACTTATCTTATTACTTTTGTGGTGGTTCACGACGAGCAGCTAAGAAGCTACAATACGCGACCGTCACACATACCCAGCAATGTCGACTAAATGAAACACAATACGACTTATTGGTTATTCGTCAAAGACACTAACAAGACCTGATGTAATTTCCGTGTCACATGAGAGAATAATTAATAATCCCATCCTTTTGTCGTTCAGGATTGCAGCTTTAAATTAGTCTGATATCGGTTTTAAGGGATTTTGGAGACTACCATTTATATGAAAGGCTCTCAGCATATTACAGGAGAACTGACGATTAAAAAAATCTGTGAAAACTGCCTTCCTGTGTTAAATGTCATTAAAAGTAAAATTAACAATACGGTGTAATTTGTCATACATTAGCATATTTTTAAATTAACTAATTAACTTTGCTATGCGAAGCGGCCATCCTTTTCAAATCCCGGATGATCAGCGTTGTCTGTGCTCTCCTTTTTCTGCTCTGGTGCCGTGCTGATCCGCATTCGACCACCAGGTGTCCCTCTAACATAGCGAACCAACTCGGCTGTCTCACAACTTCTCCATATTGAGGAGTAAAAGGGCCGAAATACAGGCATATAAAAAAGGCTACACCAATATAATGAAATAAAAGAAAACATCAAAATACCACATGTGCGCACAAAGCAACTTTTAAAACACGAATAAACAGATATGGGCGAAGCCGTGAAGATAAAATGTAGGAAATCAATGATATTTCTCTGAAAAATTAATCTGGTCTTCTGATCAGAAACGGCACAAACGAAGAAGTTGGGCTCGCTGGTAAACCTGTTGCCTAACATGTAAATATCTGTTTGTTAATATTGACATGTAAGTATCAATATAATCTGTGGTACTTCCAAAAAAGTGCATTAATAATTGTATATTATTGTGTTTTACGTTTTAAGATTTTGGGGACATTTAAGATATCTAAACGTTGACAAATATAAAAAATATTCACCTTTTTCATATTGTTACTAGGTTTGTAAAGCATTTTCTTAAGATTTGGAAAGTAACACACTCTTTTTCGTTATGTCACTAAATGATTTTCTTTTAATTTAGGTGAAGTGAAAAATTGTATCAACCTGTGTAAACTAATACACATTTTTGCAAAAGCTTTTTATTTCTATTAGAATGAGAACATTTGAAATTGTTACTCACCTATTTGTGCGCAGGTGGTGACCAGTTTACGGCAATGGGAGTCCATTCTGATAATTCAAAGAAACAGCTTCTGTAAAAAGAAACAAAAAAGCCACAATTGGCCACAATTTGAGACTGCGAAAAAGTCCTCTGAGTCGTTTATTATCATCAAACTCTAACTGTGCAGTCAATAATTCGGGAGCCTACGTGAGGACTTTGATGTGGTCAAGGGGCAATCCTTTGATTGTAACAAGAAAGAAAAAGAAAAAGAATTCCTTTTGAAAACTCTTATTTTTGAGTGAATGGCAAATGATGATAATGGGACAAACATAAAAGCAAAAATATATAAGAGCATGGTGGGATTTCAGCGGCGGTGCATGATGATGACACTATTGCAAAATGTGGATCTTGATGAGATTTTTAAATTTTTATTTTTTAAATTTTTTTTTTTTAGTTTGAATGTGCCATTTTTGAAAGAATTTTGAGTTTAACTTCCGGTGTGCACGAAACAAGGAATATATCGCAATAATCAAGTGAATAATCTCTTAGTTTTGAAGGTATTTTTTTACTTAATTCTGATAAATTACAGTTCAAAACTCATCGTGATTTTACGTTATGTGTTTTTTTCTTATTTTTGCACGGTGTGGAAAACCCTTCATGTGTTTTGCTCGAGCCGGATTCTGTGTTTTGGTGCTGCCTGGTGCAGTTGGGAGTGGAGTGATTCCGTAGTAAAATCATGGGATTAGAGTCTGATTGAGATGTCTGTCGGTGGGATATTACAAAATTCATTATCGCAGCCCTCATACTACCTCGATATGAAGTTACACAGATGGGATTTTATTAGTCCAGGCTCACAATGTTTGCTTATGATAATTCAAGTCGGGGGAAATTTGCATCCAGTCATGCTGTTAACCATTTTCCTCAGTTCTTCTCTTCACCTGCTCTACATCATCTGCGAGTTTTTTTCTTTCTCTTTTTTTCACCCTTTAATTCAAAAGATGCAGATATTGGAGGTTAAGTTTTACATGCTGTGTACCTGCACAACCGTTCTTCGCATCCCTCCTCTATATCCCCGCTGCAAAATGAAATAGTGGGGGTCACGCTGTAAGGTGTAAGGTTATTGCATGCGGCTCGGTGTTACCTAATCAGTGAAATTTAATGAGAGGTTCGTCCAATATTTCAGTCTGTCGTGCTGCTCCACAGTCTCTGAAGTTACACACATTTTTTTTTTAATTTATTGTTATTAATTTTGTTTTATTGTGTGAAAATTTAACTGCAATTTCAGCTTTGAATTAACGACTTGAGCTTTTTTTTTTCTTTTGTTGTCTGTATTTTGTTCAGGACGCTTCAGATTTCGAAGAGTGCCTTTTCCTTTAAAGTTAGAGAGGAAAAGCATTTTTGTTTTAAATCGGAAGTTGCTCATTTAAGACGAACATCACCTTAGTATGATCTTTAAACTGCCTCATTCATTAAGTCAAATTTGAAAAGACATATGTGGGCAACTGTAATAATAATAATAATAATAATAATAATAATAATAATAATAATAATGCAAAATATTTCTAACGGCAATTGAACCTGACAACACGTATTTATTTAGATTTTGCAGCAGTTACCCCATAGGAGCGGTTTTAAAATAGTATGAGTATTATGATAACTTATATTAATCTCGTTCATCCATTCATTCTCACTTCATGGACTCTCTCTTCTTTCATCATCAACAGTTGATATGAATCAGTGACTCACATGGCATCAGGCCCAGTGCAGACAGCAAACTGGCATTGCCTCTCACTGGCTTTACTTCTGAAATTAACACAGTAGGCTAGAGCATGAGACTGCAGCCTTTACCGGGAGATGAATCGACTAACCTCCACCATATGGTCCTGTATTAATTAAAGGCGTGAGACCGTGAACGTCGCCTCTTTTACCCCCGTTACTTCTTTCTCTCAGTTTCGAAAACAGACTCGGAGGAGGGTGAATGACATCTAAACTCTTTTTGGACACTTTCTGTTAAAATTGTTATTTGCAGCTTGATTATTTCTTAGTTTCCACACTGTTTGTCAGCTTTTTTACTCACAGTTTATTCATTATCTTTGAAAATGCATTTTCAGCTCTGGTCTGAAGCTAAAAATCAAAATAAAACGTATAATTCTGAAATCAGCTTTAATGGCTTATGTGATATATTTTATTACAACCCTCGCCGGCTGAACATTGATTTATCTCGCTCTTCTCCTTTTTTTATTTCCCCACACTCCATCACTTCTAACGATACATCATTATCATCCACTGACCTGTAAGGCAAACTCTGCCCTCACATCACTTCATGCTCCTTTATATTGCAACCATGGCTTTTAAATTTACATCGGAAAGGCACAGAGCGCACAAAGCGCGAGGTGGAACAAATTCCTTCACTCGCATTAACTCACATCTCACTTTTTTAAGCGCCTCCACTCTTCTACTGTACTTACCAGTTGTAGACACCGGTGGGGAGGTTGCTTTTCCCGGCCGTCGGCGTTTTATTCTACAGAGATGAGATAAATTCCACCGTCCAAACGCACTGAGACACCAGTAGTTCTGTCTACAGCGACAAACCGAGCAACTTCAAGATCCAGTAGCACTGAAGTTTACGTTTCTGTCCGGGGAAAACCAGAGCGTAGCATGTGCTCTCCCACTATGTATCCAAAAAGAGACGCACCACTACCTTTAGGATTGTTTCATTTATGCGCATAAATAACCATCTATTTACAGTGAGGAGAAACTGCGAAGGAGGCGCTTTCATTCGAGTCTCCTCTTGGTTCGTCCTCTTCTGTCTTCCTCAACTTTTTCCCCCTTGAAAGACGCTCCAAGAGTGGCGCAATTTTTCCTGCTTTTGAGCTTAGAGAGGGACCCCGTGTGCGTATGCGTGTGTGTGTGTTTACGCGCGCGCTTTTAAAGGGGTGTGTTTGTGTACGCTCATGTGCCTGTGTAGTCTAGCAGAGGGCAACTCGGAGCGTCTCAGCTTTCAACAATAATCAAACACACACACAAAAATTCAGTGTCATCTTTAAAAAGAGCGTGTTAAAAAAATAAAACACGGAGATTCCTGATAGGCCATCCCGACAGGCATGCAAAACACAGAGCAGTTCAATTTGCTTAAACCCAACCTATTTACAACCAGCCACTTAACCGCTTATTATATAAACTCTGCCCGTGCAAAAATAAACAGCGAGCATGGCTGCAGATTCCTTATTTAACCAGCTCACTGGCCTTTATTTTAAATAAAATGCTTTTTAAGGCATTTAGTGATTTTTAAAATTTCTTTTTATAATCCAATCAGCAAAATGAGTCCATTTTACACAAGCTGGTTGTTGTGTCATTGTGGATTTATAATTTAACTAATTTACACAACGCAATATTTTGAATATTTGGAACTGCAAAGTATTTAAATTGATGCATTAGGCTCCTTCGGGGCCAGATAGCGCTATCGTGTTGCGGATTTATGTGCAGATGAAGTGAACAGCTGGCTCGGATGCAAATGTTCTTTATAGATCCGTTTCGTTAGATACAGGCTGATTTTCCATTCGCATCTTAAGTGAGGCAAGCCGACCGGACGTAGGCCTGCATTCCCCGCGCCTAATCCTTGTTTTACATTTTTAGTCATACTCCCATTAAACAAGTAATTAATGCACCCATCCACATGGGAATTTCTAGGCAAATGGGGACACTGAAGCAAGTGCGCATCATCTACACGCCATCCTCGATCAAAATTTGTTGAGTAAAGGATGGCTTGATTTCTGGGATCCAAGCACATTTCTGATAAATACCTTATATAGATAGATGTAATGGAAAAATAATAAGAGCCACCATAATGTAATTTTTTATAGCTTATTTGGTCTTCTTATGTAAGAGTAAAGACATCAAATTAAGCTGGGCTTTAGTCAAGAGAAATCCCTCTTAGTCTTCCACAAAGGCCCGAGAAAACCATATTTTATTAATTTTCCTCTCGCCAAACACACATGCACACTGAGCACAATGGGTCAAATGCGAACCAATATGGGGAAAAAATAAATAAAATAAGCATATTTGCCAAAACAGCTCGCTCTTTCAAATTTTGACCTCTGTGCTTTAATATTAGTTGTTGTATTATGGGACAGTCATGCACAAACACTCCAACACACATGCACCATCGCATAAAATGTGAGTAAAAGGACCCAGAAGCCAGAAGAGAAAACATCAGCCCTGCATGTGCACATCTTCAAATCACGCCCCGCCTGCACGGAGAGATAAAGAGGGTGAGTAGCGTCTGGAGAGGCATGATGGTTCGGTTATATTCTCCTCTTACCTTCTTATACAAAGAGAAAAAAAATCAGTCAAGAGCCTCCTCTTTCTCACGCAGAAAGGTGCAGAGGAATGCCTGAAGTTCAGAGAAGGCTGGCGGGTATGAAATCTTTCGCCTCGGGGGCAAACCGACGGCTTCTTTTCATTTCAAGCGCTTATCGATTCGCCGTTGTCATCTTTGGCGACGCAGAAGGACACTTGAAAGAATTTCTGATGGGGCTGTGATGTGAGAAACAGGGTGACCTGCTCCGCTGATGCTCTCTCCTGATTCTTAACGAGCACATCAGCGCGCCAGTGTCAGTGTAGTTGGACATTTCAACTTTTCCTCCTCCTGCATACTGGAGAGGATTTTAAAACACTCTTTCCGGCTTTTATGTATATCAGCACGCATCCCAGCCTCCACTTTAAAGACGAGAGTTGATAGACTTCCCGGCCTGTCAGCCACAACAACCACACACAGTCTGAAACCAGAGCCGTACTAGTTTGACTCAGTTTAAGTTTTATTTTGAAGGAGTTGTGTTTTTCTTCTTTTACTCAAACTTTCACAAGGACTTAGTGCAGCCCCAGAGTGTTTGCTATTGCTGACTTCACTGTGTGCGTGACACCAGACAGGAAACGCAATATATTTCACATTTGAACCAATATTTAGATGTCTAAGGCCTGACAGCAACAACACCATTTAAAGTCGCTATATGCAGATTTTGTAAATATGCGCAAGCCTTATAACCAAATATGCCACAGCCCCACATTTCTGCACAAATAAAATCTTTTTCACATTCACGTGAACCCTCTGCTTTACCAAACTGCACTGTGACACAATAGTTGTGCTGTGAAATTAGGTACACCTTAATTTCCACAAGATGCAAACACTAATTATCTTGGTACAAAAGATACCTTTTTCCACAAACGAGCCTTTTGTATCCTGTCCATTGCACGAGGAATAAACAAAATTAGTGTCAAATGATAAAAAACACGTCTCTAACTTCTGCTGCTTTTATACCGTTGTTAAAAAGCTAAAATAATCCTCTTTCCCATAACATTCAGTGATGTATATGACTGTCATCATGGCATTGGGAAGCTTGAGTAATGCAAATGTGAGGTGGTTTCATTATGCAAGGGTTTCTTTGCCTGAGAAACCAGGCTCATTTTTGCTCTATTTTTTCAAATTTTGCCTCAAACCACATGTGATTGTCGCCTTGAGTTCTGTCTGGCCAACACTCTGTGGCCACATAATAAAATTTTAAGTCAAATTGGTGTTTCCAAAGCCACAAATCTTTAAACAAATCAGTTTATGTGCTGCTAATATGCTAGAAATAAAGTACTGGCCAGGAACTTTGTTTTATTGAAGGTTGTGACTTCTATACAATTGCAGGGGAGATAAATATGAAGAAAAACGCACGAGTCAAAGATGAAAATAGAAGAAAGAGAGGAGAAAGAAACAAAATGAAAGGCAAAACATTAGATGAGGCATTCTCCACTGAGACAGAAATATCCTGTATGTATTTCCATTTGTCAAGTATCACTCCAAGAACGTTATTAGTGAAAAAGCTGCCTGTAAATTAACCAAATTAAAAGGGTGGCTTTTTGATAGCTCTTGAGCTTGTTGAGCGGCTTTATGCCTGATCCTTACTATTCCAGTGCTGTCACAGTACCAAAGGGAGATGAGCTACACCAATGCTAAGCACTCCAACTCAGCAACATGGCTTGTGGTTTAGGACGTAATATGCAAGGCCAGTAAATGACTTACATGTTAGGCTACCCTCACTTCTCCCGACATGCCCAACTAACAGGGTGTATATTTAAAAAGTACTCAGCTCTTTGTCTTTGTCTTCTTCTGTAATTATCCTATCCTCGGCTTCCAAAGAAAATGCTTAGCTGATGTCATTGTGGTTTTGGCCCCCCGACTGCTCTAATATTAATCCCATGCATGAAGCAGCTTAAAATGAGTAAGGACTACTTTGAATTAAACTCTCGGTCGATGTTTTTATGTGAACATATTAACTCCTGTCATTGTGGGTCAGTCAGACAAGGCTGTCTCTATTCCTCTTGACTTTGGACATGACATGGCTGTGGTCAAGCATGATTAAAAATGTCCCTGAGACCGGGACAGCATTCATTACGCTGACAGTCACAGACAGACAGCAGAGCAGCACTTTATGGCACACGGCTGATCTCGGGGATAGTAATAGCCGGTGTATGCATAAACACATGTGGCCTCAGCCTTAATCACAGGTGCGAGTGGGCCAATAAATTGCTCAAGCAGGTCTCTGATCAATTACATGAAAAATCAATGGGAAGCTGCCATTAACCTGCCTAAGGGGAAATCGGCCAAGAATGAAATTGGTGTGATAAAATGACTATGATGCCTCGCACCCCGTCGATAACATGTAAAACAGTTCAGCTACACGCTAACTCGCCTGTCAAAAGACTTGAGGTGGAACTAAAGGTCACAACTGGAATCAGATTAGTCTTAATTGGTCTACTGTGATACGAGGAATGGATGCAAAAAAACTGCACTGAGCAGAGGATAGAGAAAATGTGTAGAACATGCCCTTAAGATCTATATGAAAGACAAGCTGTACAGGTTCATAAAACAGAACTGTGCAAGTCAAAATAACGGCACAATCATGGTGCTTAACAAAAGGTCAGAGGATCATTAAAACGGTTTCAATTCATCCTCAGGAAAATATAGATATCTGCATCGTATTTCACGACACTATTTTCAACAGTTAAGACATTTTACTCCAATCCACCAAAGCTAAATTCACTCCAAATTCCCAGGTACTGACGATGCCACTAGCTCTCTGTCAGGCTTCAGTTTAGCTGATTGGAGATACTGAACTGGAGACCGTTCTTGAGGTGCTGCTATTTTTTTTAAACATCTTAATTTGCTTGTACCACTTTTTGTGAGTGAAATTTTAGTCTGTATCAGTTTTTTCTTTAGCACTGATTAATAGGCATCTCAGCTGTCTGTCTGTCCTTTTCACCTGACACCTTAGTACCTTACTCCACCTTGGTGTTCAAATATGGTCATTTCTGGCACAAAAACAAACAGCAGCCAAACTGGGCCAAACTAGAGCTCAATGCAGCGATGTCCATCTTAGCTCAAGACCAGCTGGTGCTGTTGTTGTGAGAAAGCTTTTGATGATGCTAATACATAACCATGTCATCTCAGCAGCCTGATTATCCTGTAATCGCATGACCAACTTGCTATGTTGCTCAGTGTCCCAAATTTTAACTACAGGTTTGTTTAAGATCCCCAAATCTCCTCTTTGGAAAGTTCTGTTGTTCATCGCTGTTGAGAACTGAGAGAACTGAATTTGTAGACAAATCTGAAAGCCACAAAAATGTTTGCCTTAAAAAATATAACCTATGTAGCTTTACGGGTAGCTGCAGGTTGACTTGGGTTAGGGATTGGGAACCTAAAAAAATATTATCATGTAAATTGGATGTGCTGGGCTTGAATTGATGTGAATAGTAGCAATGGCAGAAACAAGAGATAGTTATGAAAAGATTTCAGTTGAAAATTAGCACATTTTCTTTAGGGAGATTTTAATGATACAGATCAAAAGAACAACTCTACGTAGCAGACAAAGGCTGACAAAGATAAAAGATATAAAGACAGAGTGAAAAATAGAGAGCAGGAGGGAGGGTGGATAGGATACGGCTAATCTAAAATCAGGATGCTAGTCCCGTGTCATGTGTTCTGATTAGTTCCAGTGTTTCATGCTCGTCTCTCCTTTTCATGGAGCCGCATCGCTTGGCTGCACAGTACACGAGTGCACCGCAACACAAGGACCAAACCCACTATGTAGTGATCGCATGGGGGAGAAGTTTAAAGATGATGCATCTCAGTGTCATACCCCAAGCATCACAAACCGTAACTGTGTAAACTGATTTATAAGAAAGAGCATTGCAACTATTAATCTTTAGAGAACTGTGGATGGTTTCACATATAGACCTCAGCAGCTCCTTGGCCTTTTCCTTCAGATCTGTACTTGAGATTCACTAATCCGTTGTGGGGAAACATCATAGAGAAAGCGACGGAGGGAGGTAGACGTGTGTATACTCATAACCCTACATGCTGGATGCAAGATTTGCTGTGCGACTCTGTAAGTGTGTCTGTGTGTGCAGGGGTTTCTGTGCAAGTGGCGTGGAGGAGAGAAAAGGAAAGGAGAGGGGGGACGAGGCTGTGCGTGAATGAGGAGGGTGAGGTGGGGGTGTCTAATCCAGTCCCAGTGTGAAACTGTTGACATTTGTTCTTTTTTTCCCTTCATTATGTGACTGGGGCTGTTTTGCGCTGGATTAGCTACAAATCTCCCATGCAGCACATTCAGCATGCCACTAGTAGTTTAACTTCATTAATAATGGATGAAGAGATTGTAATCCAGGAGTAAGAGAGCATGCAAGCATACCATGTGCAGGGAGAGACAGACAGGGAGAGAGGGCACCCCTCTTATAAAATCCGATTTTTTTTTCTTTTCCTGAGACAGTCCTGTGCTGGTGATAACATTACTGATTACTGCAACCTACAGGTAGTATTGCATCAATACTTTTGTCTCAGGTTGTAATTTGCTCGAAGCCCCTCAGTGGTAGAGGTGTGTAATCGAATACGTGGAGGGATGAATAAAAGGAAGGGGGGAGACTTCGGAAGTCTCTGTGGTGCATATGCTAGTGTCTTCCATTGATTGTGTTTACTCAAGCTTCTCATTGCAGACTATTATAGTAGACCAGGGGACACACCCTGGCCTAACAGCAGGATAAGGGGGATTAAAGGTATACATATTCACAATTTCTGTCTCCACTGCCACTTTTGATTTCTGCCACAACAATGGAGATATGGCCTGAACAACAAGGGCCAGCGATTGGAAGTTTTGCCGATGCAGTAGAAAAACAACTGTTGACAACGATAGTTAATTATCTATCGTGGTATATTAATTTAATTATTTCTATTTTAATCATCTATTGCCACTTGATTTGTCCTCGTGACCCTGAATCAGATAAGTGAAAGAAACAGGATGGGTGGATGGACTTTTTTATTTCCATATATGCTCGAATACTTTGCAGTATTATAATTTTGCATTTTCTTTCAACATTTCTCTAAATTCTGGTTAATATTTAGCACAGGTACTGACAGAAAGTAGAGAGCTTTTTACAGTCATAGGTATCCATCAATTCATTGTGCCTAATGACAGATCAGAGACCATGAACCATTTGACCTCTGCTTATTAGACAGAAGCTTGTAATCCTTATGAGAGTCCACCACTGCCAGTTTGTTAATTATGTGACACTTTGCTATAGTGGAATTATTCAGGTCAAAGAAAGATAAAAGGACAGAAGATCAACATAGAAAAGAGAAAGCCTTTGATCCTACTGCTATGTATCCCAGGCAGATGGCCAGTTATATAGGAGAAGGTGCCGTGTTTTACTTTGCTCTGTTGTATATTAATTTAAAATGAACTGGATCCATGTTATTTTGGCTACATTTGATGACGATTCTAAGAATGACAAAATTGACTTTAAATTTGCATTTTGCTACCCTCCACCAAGCAGCAGTAGTTCAGTATACAGATACAAAATGACTATAACGTGATGCAACATGATGTATCACTAAAACAACGGTGAGAACAGTGAGAAAAGCACCCTTCCCTTACAACTATTTCAGGTGTAACAACACCCATATTTTACAGTTTCACCGGACAGCTCTTAAATGTGGGCTCTGTGTAACTGATATGTTTTGCTGAAAAGCGATGTGATGCTAAAGACATTTTTCTGATCTTGTCATTTAGGGACGTGTTGGGTACCCGGAAGCGTAATATGTTGACGATTTGTCACCTAGAGTAAAATATTATGCTTTGGGAGTGAGAACGTGTTGAAAGACAAGGTGTCTTTACTGTCTTTTGTAGCTTGTGGACATCCCTATCAATATTTGAAAGTCTGATTGCTTTTCCTGAAGTAAAACAAATGAAACTGCTCACCACAGCCACAAAACCTGCACAATGTCGTATATTTGCAGCTTGAACCCCTTTAATGAGACAAGTGGACATGCTTTAACTTGATGGTACTTTAACTTGTACTTTAATTTGTTCATTACTGCTCTTGCTATTTTAGCACATTGTTACGGCCCTAGCAGGGCCTCCTCCTGAAGGTGCCTGTGTGGGCGTGTCACACTACCTCTTCTACCTGAGGTGCCACCTTTCCCTTTTGTGCAGCTGACTCTCGTCAGTAATCAAGGAGATTTAAGCCCAGGGAAAGGTGAGCTCTGGGCCAGAGTGCCATTTTGTGTGGGCCCAGCTAGTGAGCTGAGTGTCTTGTGGTGTTTCCAGCTAGTGAGCTGTGTATTGTGGTTTCCAGCTAGTGAGCTGCGCTTTCCTTTTGACTTTTTGCCTTATTGACCGACGCCTGAGTTTTTGTTTGTTTCTTTTATGGTGATAACGGCTTGTCCGTCTCTTTTAGTTGAATTACTTCAATAAAACTGTTTTATTTAACTGTTTTGCCTCCCTGACTCCTTTTTCTGACCCGGTCACTTTTGTTACTTCCCCCTCCCCGCCTAGACCCCTCAGGGGAACGTAACACACATAATTTTCTCTGGTATTAATAAAGTATTGTGATTCTGATTCATTTTGGCGTGAGTAGTAAAAACCTGAAGTGCTTCTGAAAGCCACCTGTTTGAGAACTTCCTGTTTTAGCTGAGCAGAAATCTTGTTTGTTCTTGTTGTGGAACAGTGTTGCTCCAGGCTAACTTTCCTTCCTGCTTGAAAGTGACAAGTAGTCAAAATCAAAGCTTTTGCCTATTTATATTTGAAGATCAAAGTAGCAGTATAATTAGATGATTGAACTGTATTAATCCCACAGGGCAAATTTCAGTATTGAAATGCGAAAATGTGATGTAAGCATGTTTTGTCCTAAAAGGAAATTACAGCGATTGTATCGCCACTCCTTGTTACATTGACTGAATAGGAATTGGAGGACCAAAGTTCTCCTTTTAAAATGTCTTTGTCGGACATTCAATAAGATTATTTTTTATTTCCTGTCAATTCTATTTAATCTTTTGAAAAAACATAAAATCATAATAGTGTCAGACTTGCCCTAGATGTGGTTGACATCTACTAAATACTAATTGTTGGCCAATGAGCAGCTACTGGGTTGTGTGGGTTTAACACTTTGCTCAAGGGCACAGCAGCTGTTGCTGTTGTTGAGGTAGCGGTGAGCCACCTCAACAACATCGAGCACCCAGCAGCGTGCATCCAGTCACAACCCTCCTTGGGTAACCATCAGATCATGTAATTAGCTACAGGCAGTTGGAGGCGCAGGGAATACCGGGCGGACAGCTTTGATCTGTGAGGTGCCACATTGCTGCAAATCAATGCTTAATGGGCTAAGCTTAGGTGATGTCATAGTTCATTGTAATGGCAGTTGCCATCTCATAAATAATACTTAAGATTGTTTCCAAGTACATCTTTTGACTGACATGCTGGTTTGCTTCAGGCTGGCGCTGCTGACCCCTGGCATGTTGTGAATGTCACACAACAGTTTCCATTGTAATGAACGGAACAGACACACACAATGTAAGAGATGACTTTCATTGCTAAATGAATTTTCCAACATAAGACACTCTGACAGATGGCACAAATTTATAACAGCGGCCGTTTGTCCTTGCAAGAATAATGTCACATTTATAGTTTTGAGATGCATGAATATAAAAGACATCAAATTCCTTCTGATGTAGACACTCAACAGTTGTGACAAACACAGATACATATTACACACGATAACTGTTGTGAGAGTATGTAAAAAAATCCAGCCTGGCCTAAACCCTCACACATGGGTACACGGAAAGAAAGAAAGTTTTCAAGTCAAGAAGAAAACGTATTCCCCCTTTAGGTAAAAGCTTTTAACTGATTACTTTTAAAACACTACAATTAAAATAAACTGAAACCACATCATGACATAAATAAAGCTGGGATAATTCGCCCTGAAGATGTCCCCTGTAAGGATACGATGTGTGAGAGTGATTAATAATTTTCCAGAAAGGTTGATATGCTGAATCTGTTTTTTGTTATCAGGAATTGATCAATGATTATAAAAAAAGGGACATAAAATAGTGAAATTTGCCTATCACAGTTAAAGGATGAGCTTCCAATTGTATTTGACAAATGCTTAAAAAAAGTTCAGTTTATTGTCATAAAAGATTGAAAACAGCAGCAAATCCTTGACTTTAAGAAGCTGAAGTCAGCAAAAGCTGAAGTTTGAGTGTTTTGCTGGTGCATTTGACAGTATAATAAGTCATCATTTTAAGTGCGTATTGAACAAAGTGAATGCATTCCACAGGTTGATTTTCTTGCTAGAGGACACATGAGCAGTGGTTGAGATAGCACATGCTGCCACTCCCTACTCGGTTCTTACTTTCCAAAAGCCCCTTATCCTCATGTAACACACGAATAAATCATATGAGCGCCAGAAACTAGATGTCACCATTTTGGTTCTTTTATGTTTAACACTTTCAAAATAATACACAGCAGGGCAATAGCCTCATCACGAAAGGGACATTTACTTGATACATGTGCTAATGCTGAGTACAAAGTTACATCTGGTTCCCCCTGACTGGGAGAAAAGCTAGCCTGCTGACACTGAGGCTAGGCTAAGCTGCCGCTGGACAGCTCAGGCTTTCCGTGTCTTTTGGGGGCTGCAGTGCATGTGACTCGTCAGCCAAGGCCACATGAGCCCAAGAGCATTCCTTGCTCTCTCTAATGTTTCAATTAATTTCAGGGCTGTCACGAACTGTGTTTAGCTAACAGGAAACACATTGGCATTGACGTGAGCTCACCGATTGTTGATAGATGTAATTAGAACAGCTAAATCTCGCTCCACATTGTTTCACACAATCGGGCCCCTTCACTATTCCTAAGTCCGACAATCTTCATGTTTTTAAGTTATAGCGCTACTAAAAATATTGATTACACATCATTTTAATGACACTTTTGTGCCAAAAACAGGTCCTCAAATGTGGAGTCTAATTGTTTATTTATATATATATATTAATTCTGGAGATATTTAAAAGTAAGACCTAATTAAAGAGTGTTAAAAATGTCCTGAGCAGCTGCACCAAAGCCAAGTAGTGACATGGCACGCAGTGGAAGTTGTGACATACTCATACAGTTTTCCCCTCCAAGTTTTCCTAGCAAATCTGGCAGATTTCAAAAACTGTAACCTACTGATCACAAGAAAAAAATCTTTCACCTTCAGGCTAGTCCAGCACTGGAATACTTTTGTAATGAAAAAGGGATGAGATAGTTTATTATTTGGAGGAAAAATCTGAGGAGTGTGAGAGAAAATAAAGCATGGGAGTGGAACCAAAGCCTTCATTATATGACTGATAATGCCTGATGTGACGGATCACGCAAACACTGTGCATCCCTGGTGGTGCACATTACTTCATTTTGCATGTGTGGCGAGACAAACATTCACTCGAGGCAATTTCATCGCTTTCTCCTCGCTTTTGCTTCACATGTTACTTTAATAAATACAGCACAAGGAAAATCTGATTATCAGAATTAATCAGTATGTTACTGGATCCAATTTCATTTCTCTGATATTCAGCCACAAATGACCCTTTGAACTCGCCTTGTATCCTGACAGAATTATCTGAAATTGACAGTCAAGGATAAAGTGTGAATATTTAGGCCAAACACCAAGAGGTTATGCAGCTGATGAATAGGACCTGAGAGGCTTCTTAGAAAAATCACTGTGTGAAACCTGAAATGTGCATAAAACAAACAGCGTGCAGCGGTGGTGGCTATGAATCAGATATGTTAGGTGTAGTTAAACAAATATCTTGCCTCTTAGTGAAGATGATGAAACAGATTAATCAGAGGAATGTGATTAGGAACCGTATTGATTTTCAGACCAGAAAGAAAGCCAACACTAATGAAGCAAAATTTGCTTTGTTTCCTTTTCCTGTTACATTACTTCAACACTTCATCAAAGCAGCGTTATAATGTTCAAAGAAATTAATGTTGCTGTTAAGGCACAGATCTAAGTTCTGCTTCAAGTTATACAAGTAGACTTTTTTATGTGAGACTTCTAACATCCACTCACCCATCCATCTACTTCCCATCCCAGCACACTTTGAGCGAGAGGTGGGATACACCCTGGGCAGGTTGCCAGTCCGTCACATGGCTTGCAAAGGACATAGATCTTTTTTTCAGTGCAGGTAAATTACTGACCAGTTGCTGTAAATGCACATAAATACTTTCAACAGTACTCCACTTTCAGTTTTATTGCTGAACAGAGCGAATAGGAACATATATGTTTTAATCACTATAAAGAACGGAATCTTTAAAATTTAGAAGTGTGTTGGCTGTGAAAACACACTGAAAGAAGATTGTTTTAAAGGATAGCCAATGTTTGCTGACAGATAAAATGTTTACAGAATTTGCTGCAATTGAATGGTGGGCTTCAGGTAGTGATTGATTGATATTTTCCACTGGGCAGTGAGACATGAATTCAGCAGAGGTTGACAGGTTGCAGGTCCATGATCCTTGCAAAGAGAACTGCGGATGCCCGAGTATGTTGAAGGCTTGGCCCTTGTAGACCACCAACTGAGTCTTAACCCCTTCTATGGTGCTCATGGTTATAACACAGTGCATTCTGATCACCGGACCTGAAGGGCAGTTCAAATACCGTCAGGTCACCGGGGGCACATATTAACAGAAGCAAGGCTTTGTCACCAATCCCACTCAACTTCAAGGATCTTTAAGGGAAGCAAATCGATCAATTCCTGACTCCATAACTGTTCTATGGGCACAGAGAAGAAAAACACTTTGAAGAACATTTGGGCTCAAGAACTCAACTTTACCTGCACCTCAAAAGAAAAAAGAAAATATAAAATCTGTTAAATGAAGGATCACAGTGCCATAAAAATAACTACTTTGAAATAAACTGGCAACAAATTAGTAGAAAGCATGAAAACTATGTCATAATTTTCACTTTTTGCCAGCTGACATAAAAAAGAGCAGGAAAGAAGATGTCTCTGTTTCACTAATAAACAAAAGAAGATTTGTAGGTTGAACATCTGCTCCGTTCTCTCCTGACGCTCAATTAGGTATCCATCCGATTACCTCAACATACAAACCACAGATCACTTTACCTTTTGAAGCAACTGAGCCAAATCAAATGATTAGTTGGAATAAAATCAGATTCTCCATCTTCAATAACATCTACTGGCTACACCACATAAAAGTCATTTGCAGAGGTTGTAGAATCACTGACACAGGCAGAAATGTCAGGCCCAGTAAATAAAGGCTGCAGTGAAGGGAGTCAGGTATATCTCTTTTGTGTTGCGCTGACCCTTTGGTTTTAATATGGAGTCCACTTGTCTTCATTTAAATCTCTCTGCTTTGTCTTTTTCCGCTCATTAAATGCCTGAAAAAGTATTTCACTCTTTATGTTGCTATTTTTTTATCAAGTCATGAATTAAATGAAACAATGGGAGGAGTTACTGAACTACTGAAAGAGTGAGGCAGTACATTCAGGCTCATGCTAGATTATTGTTCAACTTTAACAGCCATATGATATTGTAGGTATAAGATCCATTCTTTTTTCCTTCTGTGCTGATGCAATATATATAGGAACACAGACATGCTGTAAAGGGCAGATAGCTATTGGTGTCTCAGAAGGTCACAGATAAGGCTTTTATGTCCTCCCATACTCTGGCGGCATGCTGTCCTGTTTCCTCCCTGCTGGGACACGAAGTAACTTTGTCCTGGCCACAAAGCAGGAACTCAGAAAGCGAGGGTGTTAGATATGCAGTTCCCAGCAGGACCAGTGGAGCTAGCAGTGGGGTAGCAGGGTCGAGGAACAAGGGTGCCACCTGTTCACTTCAGCTAAACATTCAACCCTGGGCAAAGGAGAGAGCGGGTATTTCTGTTTAAGATCAATGTGTACAATACCATTCAAAAGCTTGGACACACCTTCTCATTTAATGGTTTTTCCTTTATTTTTACTACTTTCTACACTGTAGATACAAACTGAAGACATCAAACATATGAAGCAAGATATATGGAATTATGTGGCAAAGAAAAAAATGATAAATTACTTTCAATTTGTCGTATATTTTAGTTTCCTTAAAGTAGTCACACTTTGCTTTGTTGACAGCGCTGCAAACCCATGGCTTTCTCTCAATGAGCCTCATGATGTAGTCATCTGAAATGGTTTTCACTTCACAGGTGTGCCTTGTCAGGGTTCATTTGTGGAATTTCTTGCCTTCTTAGTGGGGTTGGGACCATCAGTGGCGTTGTGCAGAAGTCGAGTGGTACACAGTTGACAGCCCTATTTGAAAACTGTTACAATTATATTATAGCAAGAACCAATCAGCCAAGTAAAGAGAAACGACAGTCCATCATTACTTTAAGAACTGAAGGTCAGTCAGTCTGGAAAATTGGTAAAACTTTGAATGTGTCCTCAAGTGCAGTCACAAAAACCTTCAAGCGCTACAACTGGCTCACATGAGGACCGCTGCAGGAAAGAAAGCCGAGGAGTCACCTGTGCTGCTGAGGATAAATTCATCCCAGTCACCGTCTGAAATTGAAAGTTAACAGCACCTCAGATTAGAGCCCAGATAAATGCCACATAGTGTCCCATTACCAGACACATCTCTATATCAACTGTTCAGTGGAGACTGCGCAAATCAGGCCTTTATGATCAAACAGCTGCTAAGAAACTACTATTAAGGAGGAGCAGCAAGAAGAAAAGATTTGTTTGGGCCAAAAACCCCTCACAAGGAATGGACATTAGACCAGTGAAAATCTATGCTTTAGTCCAAATTTGAGATCTTTGGTTCCAACTCTCGTGTCTTTGTGCAACGCAGAAAAGGTGAACGGATGGTCTCTACATGCATGGGTCCCACCAGGAAGCATGGAGGAGCAGGTGTGATGGTGTGGGGGTGCTTTGCTGGTGACGGTGTTAAGGACTTATTCAAAATTGAAGGCACACTGAACCAGCATGGCTACCACAACATCCTGCAGTGACATGTCATCCCATCCGGTTTGAGTTTAGTTGGACCATCATTTATTTTTTAACAGGACAATGACCCCAAACACACCTCCGGGCTGTGTAAGGTCTATTTGACCAAGAAGGAGAGTTATGGAGTGCTGCGGCAGATGGTCTGGCCTCCACAGTCACCTGACCTAAACCCAGTCGAGATGATTTGGGATGTGATGGACCAAAGAGTGAAGGCAAAAGGGCCAACAAGTGCTCAGCATCTCTGGGAACTCCTTCAAGACTGTTTGAAAACCATTTCAGGTGACTACCTCATGTATCGCATGACAGAACCGACCACATATCAACGCTTTTTAGCATACACTTTTCTTTATTGGGGTTGCTATTCACAACAATACACATGTCGGCAGCTTTCCAGCTCACAGCAGGTCATACACCACCAACAACAGTCAGGACCCAGTTCAATCTGTTTTAAGCTGTCGAGGCCTGATTGCAGATGCCGCTCATAGTTTTGATGCCTTCAGCGAATCTACAATGTGAATAGTCATGAAAATAAAGAAAAAACATTAAATAAGATGGTGTCCAAACCTTTGACTGGTAGTGTATGTGTTATCTAATTTATTACTCACCATAGCAATGATCTATTAATTTATTCATTACTAAAATTTGAATTAAATAAAAGAAAACAAAACATTAAAACCTACCCTGTTGTGCTTTTTTAAAGTCTTGATTCTGTAAGTAGTTCTGACTCAAACTAAATTCTGTAGCAAATACAAATTTTGGTAACAGCTAAATACAGGTAAGACACACTGAACATCACACATGAAACAAATGCAACATGAGCTGAACATAATATACATATATCAACATCAAAAGAATTGGGATATATAAGAAAATGATTAAAAAATGCTAAACATTGCTGTGTGTGATGATGTTTGTGAAAGGTTTAGCTAAGATAGGCTCACCAATTAAGGAGGATATAGGATGCATACAGGCATAGTATTATGATCAGCTGCCATATTGTGTTGGTCCCCCTTTAGCTATCAAAACAGCCCTGAACCACTGAGACATGGCCTCCACTTGATCTCTGAAGGTGTCTTGTGGTATCTTATACCAAGATGTTAGCAACAGATACTTTAAGTCCTGTAAGTTGCGAAGGCAGCACCCAAGGTCTCCCAGCAGAACATTGCCCAAAGCCTCACACTGCCTCCACTAGTTCGCCTTCATCCCACAGTGCATCCAGGTGCCAAGTATTCCCCAGGTAAGCGACGTACACACACCCAGGCATCCATGTGATGTAAAACAGAATGTGATTAACCACACCAGTCCACCTTCTTCCATTACTCCATGGTCCAGTTCTGATGCTCATGTGCTCATTGTTGAAACTTTTGAAGGGGGACAGCGATCAGCATGGGCATTCTGACTGGTCTGTGACAATGCAGCTCCATAGGCAACAAACTGCGATGCACAGCGTATTCTGACAACTTTCTATCCAAACCACCACTTTTTCAGCAATTTTAGCCACAGCAGGTCATGTGTTGGTTCAGGCCATATGGGCCAGCCTTCGCTCCCCACGTGCATCAGTGAGCCTTGGCTACTCATGGCACCATCGCTCGGTCACCACTGTTCCTTCCTTGGACTAGATACTGACCACTGCAGATTGGGATCACCCACAAGAGCTACAGTTTGGCGATGCTCTGAGCTAGTTCTTTAGTAATGATATTTTGATCCTTGTCAAACTTGCTCAAATCTTTATGCTTGCCCATTTTTCCTGCTTCTAACACATCAGCTTTGATAATATATATCGTACCAACTAACAGATGCCATGGTCAAGAGATAGTCAGTGTTATTCGCTTCACCTATCAGTGGTCACAATGTTATGGGTGGTGTATATACATACTTTCTGCAGTTATTATAGTAAGATATCACATTGAGTAGATGATATGGTCCTGGTTTGGAAAACAACAAAAGCATTTTAGAAAACAAAAATTAACAAACAATATTTCATAGGAATGTCAACTTAAGAACATGATGTGGCCATTTCACTGAAAGCAAAGAGCCATTTTTGTGGTAGTATAAACACGAGTGTTATTGTCACCTTTGTGGCTGATTTTTATTTGGAGCTCAGTTTAGTGTTTTGGGAGGTTAACATTTATAAAATGGTGCTATACACACATTACTTTTGATTGCCACGGTAGTTAACCAATTTTAATTTTAACCTACCATTAAAACTCAGACGTTCTGAAAAGTTAACACAGGTGACTTTGTGTCACCAACAACATTTGCAGCAATTTCATCTAAAACTATAAATGTCAATCTCACCATGACGCCAAAGGAAAATATTCTCATGGGGGAAGAAGGATGTGTATTTGTGAATGGCATATTTACTTTTTGAAACAAAATTGCAAAACAGTACCTGCTGAATGTCTTTAAAGGTTACAATAATTATACTTTCCTAATAATGATTTTAGGGACAAAACATAAAATACTGAGCAGCGCTGTTATGTTGCCATTTAGTTTTGATGCATGAGTTGCTGGTGCTACATTTGCCTTAGCATTGCAGTCGAAAAAGTTACCAACATTCTGACTCCGTTAACCCTCTCAGGCTCAAATTAAGTTTTTGTTGCTAATGCACAAAAGAATACATGCAGTGGTACTTCTGAGTAAAAAAACCTCATAAAATATGTATGTGGGGTAATCAGGTTGTTAGTTTTTACTTGTTGCAAATCTGCAACGCCTGCTTTGAGAGGGTTAATGTAGTGATATCATCAAAACATTGCAAAAGTTGTTTACCTACAGCAGCTGTTTGGTCAGAATATGTCATCATCAAGAACTGTCCTGTTTATCCATTGAAGTTTCACCACTCAGTTACTTTTCACACTTAACATCCTCTTCTTTCAGATCTATGCCTTCTTTCATCTCAAAGCTCTTTTACAAGGTGAGAAGTGCCAGACCCAACAACAATCGAAAGCAGAGCTGGCGAATCAGCTGTAGCCATCAATCATACTTCGATCAATCACTGTCGCCTGGTCCCACGCCAACCTCACACCAGTTTCTCCGCCACACCCTCAGCATGCAGGCCTCAGGAATGCTGGGTAATGAGGGATGGCAAAGGGGCATCTAGGCATCCGATTACAACCCATGTTGGGAAGAAAGAAAAGATGTGAGGGCGTGGAAGCCTGTTTACATTTACATCTGAGGTATTTAGCTTCTGCTTTCATCCAGAGGACCAGTGGAATGAGCTTCATGCATTGCAAACATTGCAAGCAACTTTGAAAGTAGATGAAATGTCACAGCAAGAAGGTGATGCAAGTTAAGAAGTTTGTGATGAAACAGGGATTATTGTTAACATGTAAGGTGATAAGCAGTCATCGCTCACTTCTTAAACATGTGATCACCTGTTAATCCCTTAGTGTATTGGCCTTTTATTTTGATTTTCTATCAGTAGTGTGACTTTTTAAATGCGCAAGGGATGTATTTGTCTATTAACGCTAACGCTAATAAGTCCTCCAATCACACATTGCTAAACAAAATTTCCACTTTTTTTTTTTTTTTTTTAAAGAAGACGAGGTTTCCAAACACACTCAACTATTAACTTGGAGACCGTTTCCTCTCACTAGCTCTTTGCTTTTGTTGTATACTTTTGGATACAACTTTGTACTAACATAGAGTTGAACAATAGTTTTCTCTCTAACCCGCTGATACCCCAACTTTCACTTTCTAAGCATATATTTACACAGCTGGAGGAATAATGTATCTTCTCTCTCAATTAATGTTACTGTCAAAGCCAACACACCTGCATCCACAGATCTCTACAGCAACCTTTTGGGGTGTTTACAGTTGTTACACCAGGTCCGGCACTGATTGCTTATCAGTCCATAAATAAAGGCTGCGCTGTTTGCATCCTGTATCCAATCACTGGACCAAAGGTTTCAAAACCAGTTTTGCATTGGTCAGATTCAGGTCAGAGTGAATGAGTTGACCCACACTTGGGCAGTTTAACCTAGTGATCTGAAACTCATTACTGTAATTTACTGTAATTTTAACACAGGCAGGTGTGGAAAACAAAGACAATTAAAACTTTGACCTGACAAATAACAACTGCTTTCAGTACCAGTATTTGTTGATATTTGGTTACAATTTTAAAGGAAGTAAAATCTATGGGAGTCATCAGCAATGTGCCACTCCCATTAACAAAAGCTGCATGAAAGCTGAATAGTCTACAAGCTTTGCTGTGTAATGTTCAATTAACAGCAACCCTTTTGCTGTATTATATGGAATATAATTATAATATATACTATAATAATAATAATAGTCAAATATTGATAATGCCACTAAAATATTTGGTCCTTGCACTGCTACCTCCTCATTTAATCTTCTGCAAGCAAGCAGACAGACTTATAAAGACATATTTGGACCTAAGATATTTACTTGCTGTGATTAAAGTTTTGCTTTCTGGGGATAACTTCTTCAATTCTGTCTGGACATGGAAGGTTTGTGTCCTCAGACTAATGAGTAACTTCTAAATGGCAACAAATATCACATCGTGACATGGAAGAAATGGAGATCTCCCCATTAACCTGCGCTACAAACAGCAGCTGTTGGAGGGGGCATCGTGAGGTATTAAGTATAAATCTTCTTTCCTGAAAATTGTTCACAGAGCAAATGGAAATTCCATCAGAAAATTCAGACTCATTTATTATTCATCATCGCCCCTTTGCCAATTCCACACCAGAGGTGATAAAAAAAACGATGGCGGATACGTAAGTATATCATGTGGAACTCTAATATATTGCTATCAAAACCAGTGAACTGGAAAAGACAGGATTTAATATGGTATCTCATCCTAAGTCCTTACTAATTCAATAACATTATGCCAAAGATTTATTAGGCATCCCATTTCCCATGAACACATCTGTGTGCTTGAGTTTTCTTGCAGGCTGTGCTGCAATATGTAATGCATTTCAGAGCTATTTACTGAGGAACAGAGTGAAGCTGATTGTTCTGAATACACCCTTAAAGAAAAACCCCAAAAGCCTTTCACTACACAGTTTTTCTTTGCTTCCTTTTGACCACTTATAACATATATCATGTTAACAATACTGTAGATATGCAGTTAAATACTTAAAACCTTTATACTCAACATATGCAGCTTTATAGGTACCGATTTTTTCAACATATGGAAGTGAAGCATCATTTTAAGATTTTCAGCCCCTTGATCTCCTTTGATTTATATATAGTAAATGATTTTCCCTTCCGAAACGGCCACATTATTTCGAAGAAGGCTACAGTTGAATGGAGAAGTGATCTGTCAAATCTGTAGTGGAAGAGTTCCAGTTCAGCAAAGTGCAGATGTTGCCTCCTTCCCTTATAAAACTAGCTGCGATTTCATAAATAAGAATCTTTATGACATAACTCACATTGTCAGATGTTTGAAAATGTTGTTTTGAAATAAACAAAACAAAATGAAAGATATCACTCTGGGACTGTTACCAGTTTCTTGCAGAGACGGTCATTCACCTATCAGACCATAACTAACCTCATTACTGAGGAATGTCTTACTTACAGTGAAGCTGCCTGCTCGCTGCAGTATATCTCCGTGGCAGGATGTGCTACCTTAAGATTAAGAAAAAAATGTGAATCTTGGGTGGAAAGTAACACGGGACTGTCTTTCTGAGGCACACATGTGATAGTCAAGAGTCATCGTTTCTGGAACCCATTAATAAAAGTATAAAATGCCTTCCTACCAGTTTGATTTGTAGCTAGTGGGTTAACCCCTTAAATGTCTGTCTGTGGTTCTTGAGAATTTGAAACCCCAGTACTGAGTGATTGTTTCAATGTAAATGGGGCATGAAAGCCCCTCTATAACTTTTCGTTTGGGTCATGTCATGCTTGATTATACATCCTGTAAGTGACTCTTGGTCTTCAAGTGGCCATTTTACAGTTTGAAAGTTAAACAATACTTTTGATTCATCAAATATACTTTTCTGAAGAGGTAAAATAACATTTTAAACCACTGATACAAATGGTGGTAAAAGGAGTGGGTCCCTATGTCAACATATCTGCTTGTTGTGACAGTGGGGTTGCTTTGTGCACAAACACATGGCTGAGTCGGGAGGTATAACTGAGGCCAGCACAGTGTTGACACCTCCAGCTGTCTCCAGGACTGGAATAAAGATCTGACACCCGCAGTGGTCCAGCACAGACACCAGCTGGGCCTAGAGCCAGAGAAAATGTCTTTCACCTCCTCTTTCAACACCACTATTCACTCTGCTTCACAGCCCCAAGTCTTACTCGTTCACCTTTTTTCACTCCCTTAAACTTTTCTTTTATCTCTGTATTTCACTTTATTCATCCAGCATTTTTTCCTCACTCTTTTTTTAGTCTCTCCAAAGCATCCCTCTTCCTCTGCAGCCCAAGTTGCTCTCTCAACCCCTCCCCACTTCCCCTCCTTCTTCCTCCTCCCACTTGCAAATCCTTTCCAGTGACACAACTCTGATTTTCTGCCAACTTTTCTTCCCTCCTTGAACACATCAGTCTCTGTGGCACAGTAGCTCTTGACTCTTGTGATGACTTCATACTGCCTCTCTTGGCTTCGGTGGCGGTCAACTCAAGCGGAGAATGAAGGAGGACTCTTGAGAGTCGCGAGTGCTGTCTGCTACAAGTAGTCCAGAAGATGCATCTGTGGGATAACATTATCAGGCATTTCTAGTACATTTAAATGTTAAGACCCTGTATTTTCGATTTACTTGGAAATGACTACATGGCTGCACTGACCCTAGAATGTACACAAATGATCTGTTTATTGTACAGAACTTTCATTCTGTTGCTTGCAACACATGGCAACATCCAAAGCTGAAAAATAAAGCTGTCACAGATGTGCCCAAATCTGCATTTTCTGGAGTGGCCACTTGGGGCTGGCTCAAAAAAACAAGTCAGTCCCATTAGACCCCTGTGCGAAGTAGCCAAACCTCCATGAATTATTTCACCCCATATAACTGGGTTGTTTTGACGCAATTTTAAGATTTGGAGTTTGAAGTCTTAAAATTATGCAGCTGTAGCTGGAAGCTGTAGCTGGAAGCTGTAGTCACTGAACTGATCTTCCCAACTGTGTTGGTGATGCTGGTAATTTTTCTGACAAATAATGTGGCTTGCTGTGAGGCACAGACAGTCCAATAATAAATGTACTGTCAGTAAAATTCCAGTACCTTATTAGTCTGTTACATACAAATATGTGTGTCTGTTCTTTGTATCTGCATAATTTATGGAGACAGTCTAAATATGGTCACTTTTGATTCCAAAAAACCCAACATCGTGGTGGGAAAGTTCCTAACACTGAAGTTTGAAAAGCCCTTCCATAAAGTCCAGAAAGCAATAGCCCATGTCCATCTTTTATTTACAGTCTATGACTTGAAGTTGTTGAAAAAAGGGCATTAATCAGAACAGTTAAATGATAATCTTGACACATCAAGCGGGTAGCACATTTTTAATCAGTATAAATATAAGCTCATGTTAAGCCGATGACAAAATGGGATTCCTGACTAGAAGAACCCAAAATGGTATCATTGCTTTTTAGCTAGACTCTTATAATGCTTATCTAATGAAGTATGAACTACCTCATTATAGAGTAATGGTTCTCAGGGTGTTAAAGCCAGGTTGAAGTGCTGATGTAACTGACCAGCTATGTTACATATTAGTTTGACTGAAACAGTATTTCAGGAACTAAGCCTCCAAGTAGCCCATATATCAGCAAGCTTGTAACATATCCTATTTATGTGAACAAACGGTGCTTTGCATTTTGTGGTTACAGATGGTCTGTTAGCCAGCTCTGTCTGGAAACCATCCTCAATGGAAAATGTTACTGAGCTATAGTACAATAGACTGTCCTTGCTTGAAATTATGTACATTCTACTTTCATGTGAATATATATATAAGTAGAATGTACATAACTTACATACCATGAAGAACCTGGACAGAGTGTGAGACTCTAAACTGGCTAAAAACATGGGCGACATTGTCATTCAGTTTTCATAGGAGGGCATATTGTCTCAAGTTATAGTATAGACTGTGACTTTAATCTTTCTGAACATTTCAGAAATTGCACAAGTTGCACTTTGAAGACAGCTTGAGATGGCTACACCATTATTTAAACTTAATATGTCAATCATTTCAGCCCGGAGTAGTTCTGTGGGAAAAGTTCTGTAACCACAAGATATCAACTCCTGCCATTGCATATTTACACTGTGTTCCAGCTTAGAAATTCTCTCAGTGTGTACAACCCCAAGAACATTACTGTAGACATTGTACTCATGCTTGGAGTAAAACTAAATTAAAATAAATTCTATATCAGTGCAGGATATATGGGTAACCAACAAATCATTAAAATGACCAGTCTTTTTCAAAATATTTTATCAAATCACACATTTAATTTAATCAAGGCAAGACCCAATGTGGATCCTGAGGTAGTTATGTTGAATCACTGACTCATGATAGAGACTGCTAACTGTACTCTGAAGAGAAAAAGCTCCAAATAAAGTAACAACAATTGCAAATATCAGTTGGTGAGGTAAAGAGAGACGTATTCTGTATGACTTTAGCTCTGAAAAAGGTGTGGAAAGGAAAAGGAATGCCTTCAGATTTCATTAGAAGTGAAAAATGCTGATGTAGTGGTAAATGAATGCAGACGAAAAGCTGGCGAAAGGAGTGAAATAATGATCACAGTCTTGACGTGGTTCTCAGACAGATTTTTGTGGTCACCCGGCAGTGTTACAAAAGCAATTCCCAGTTTCGACTCCTTTCCCCAAATGTTTTCCTATTGCCGCTCTTACACTTGCATTTTATGGGTCTCGGATTCTATAGCTGAGCGTGGTGTTTAAAACGTTAAATAAGGCTGATGTTAGAGGAACTTGAACTGAAATTAACTGAGTCTAAGTTGGTTAGAATTTAGAGTTCCACGTGTTAGCGTTTCAAGAAAATGATTTCAGTAAATCCACAAAGAAGCTATTAGCAGCTTTGAATTTTACGGTTGTTGCACTGCACTGATTGTAACAATGGTAAAAGTTGTCATCTAAGGAAATTAGACCTTGGAGAGTATTACAACTCAGTCTAAATAGTGGCTTACAGTCATAAAGTCAGTACCTCACTGGTTATACAAATCATTTTAAAACCTTTTGACCTGCTTGGCTTTTATACGAATGGAGGGAGATTCTTTGGTTTAAGCCTCTTAGTGACAGAAACTCTGGGCCTTCGGCCAGCAGTTATGACTGATGGAGAGGGTTGTCTCCTCAGCTGCCCATGTACCCACTGAGAGAACAAGCTAAAGATGTAGAGGCCAAATATAGAAGGCTATTTGTCACCCTGAGTTGATGGATTACACTAAAGCCAAACTATGTACAGTGTCCAAAGAGGTAACAATGTAACATATTCATAGGATGGGTATCTGTTATCACACACGGTAACTGAACCTTTTTTCACCTTTTCATTTTATGTTGACCCGGTGCATGTAATACGTTTCTTTTGCACTTTACCACTGTACTACACACAGCTCTGGAACTGAATAAGACCTCGAGCAAATTATGAGAGAAGCCAACTAAGTTGGTGGCGTTTGCTTTGAAGGCTGTCTGCTCCCAACTTATGCAGTCTCCTTAGCTACATTTTTGTTCTTTGGAGCTGAGTCCAACCAGATGTTTCTCTTCCAGCCACTGAAACTGATAGCTCATGATGCAGTGTCATTTTTCACTGCTGTATCTCCCAGCTCCACTCAACACCCACATAATGCTTCATTTCAGCAAGTGGAATCAATACCTATTTTAAACTATTATTCTCTGAGAACAATTTTTGGCGCATAGCTGGTATCTTCGAACTGTCAGAAAGTGATCTTTCAAGAGCAAAGCCTGTGTGGGAGGAATTGGCTATGAGTGGGGGGATACGAATCAAAAGAGGCAGAGATCAATATGATTTTGAATCAAACAACACAACAGTAGTTCCCGCTGTCTGTTTGCACCAAACTCAAAACTGAATGACTTGTGTGTGTGTTTGTGTGTGTGCGTGCACACCACAGCAGACAATATGATTACAAAGATGGGCTTATTCAGTTTGTAGTAACGATTGACCTTGTTAATTTAATGAGAACGGCTACTATGCATGGCATTGAACTATTAAAGATTTCACACAAAGTTACAGAGTAAACCACAAAAATCAATACTCAGCCGGGAGGAAGATCAAAAATTGCTTGATGAAATGCTTTTGCTTAGTTTTCTATTCATGACTTCCCACTCCCACTGCTCAGTGGCTCCTCTGGTATGTTTATATCTTTTCAAAAGTATTGATTTATAGATACCTCAGCATTGTAAATCATCTAGAAATCAAGCACCCACATGCTCAGTATCTACCTCTATGGCCAAAAATACTTCAGCTTTTTCCAGGAAACGTTGCTCCTTTGTGTTAAATCAAGACGATTGGTCAGACAAAAGTTCAAAGCTTGCCACAACAACACAAGAGTATAAGGTCCAGTCAGATGCTACACCTCTTCTAAGCAACAACACAAAAAAAAAGACAGCAGTGACCTGTGTATCTACAAAATTAGGACATTTTTTAAAGTTTGACGTAGCTGTTTACATGCAGGGTGTTTCATTCATTCATCAATACCTGCCAAGTCAAGTTTCCTACAGCAGAAGACAGCAGTGGAATTAGATTTTATTAGAACATCCTATAAAACATAATATAATAGTAAAACAGCAGCCACAACAAAAGAGCTTAAACTGAATCTAATCTATTACAGTATCTAAAGATAATGACATTCATGACTTTTCCACTATGAGTCTTGACATTTTCAGTGTCAAGGCACTGCAAATGGTACATCATGGTACATCCCTTGTACTTTTCCTGACTAGGTCAAGTTCGTGCACCACAGCTTGCTCGTTGCACCAAGCTCTCTGTTTTGAAATGTCAAGGTCAAATCTGTGTGTAGGTCACACCAAGAATTTTAGAAGACATTATTTTTAGGAAACTGATGCCAGTAATGCTGGCAGCAGATGTTAAAGGGCCCAAACACACAAAACCAACAAAAATTCACTTGTCATACTGGGTTAGCTTTACTGAAACAGTATCAGATTGTATAAAAACTATGTGTTGTTATATAATGAAAGAAAATGAAGATAAGTAAACCTCACAGTTTGTGTTTTTGTCATCATAAAACAATAACTTGATGGGTAGTTTTATTCTTTCAGCATTTCCCTTAAACGACCTCCCTCAACCTCAACTGCTACCCAAACTCACAGGAATAAAATATTTGTAACAATTATAATACAAGTGGGTGCTTGTACTTTTAAATGCATTATTTTAAGACTTTATATTTAGCCCAGTATCATAATCCCTGACATTGTTCTGTTGGGAGCAATGCTAGATATGCGTTTGGACACACAGCACCCACAGTTTCAATGTGGAATCAAGTCCAGGCCAAGTTTACCTAGTACAATGTGTCATCTGCCTGACACAGAGATGACTCACTGCACAACTGGAATTGAGGAGCCCGTGGTGTCGGGTGTCCCATATGCTCAAGAATAACCAGTCAATGTCAAGAAACAAAGGAAAGCACAAATGGCCCGGCACAACTGTACATTGGATATCTGTCTATATAGAGTTGCATTTCCTGAGTTAAAAGCGTTTCAGAAAAAAGATGTGTGGATGCTTGAGACCTAATGTGGATTTTTTTCACCACTTCAAAATTAATTTGTAATTTTCTTTGCCTACATTGATGGAAAAACTTTATTGAGAATTCCATCACAGCACTGCGGTGTTGCTCACGGAAACCCCTTAAAAGACTAGGCATGTCCGCTTCATTCTCCTAAAACTATAAAGAGTTAAATTACATTTGTTTTCACACATGTTAATCCCAGCTTGTAAAACTTACACAAGCCCAAAGAGGTGTGCTCATGCAAAAATTCCTCAGTGGGTTTGTCAGGCGGTGAGTGCGTGGCTGGAGTGAGTGAAATTAATGAAGTCTGTAATGGGTTATCAAAGAGCGTAACTTGATATCTGTGGCAGAGAACCCCACCTGTTTATGGGGAGTGGTGCACTCGGTTGACACACGTACACATACATACACACATCACAGTCTACCAGACCAGTGAATTGCAGGTGGGGTTCAAAATGGCCCCCACCCCCCCAACCAATGCCAGAACAACAGGTGGATAGGCATTTTTTTTATGATGTCTGCGGTCTCCATGTGTACGTTTCAAGGCGAGCAACATGAGACATCAGAATTTCCTGCTAGAAATAATGACAGAGAGCCTGCAACTATATACTTTCTAGTGCGTGAAATACTGACTAAGTTCTACTTGATCAAGAAATGCTGAATATCTCATTTGACATTTGAAAAATCCTGATACAGATATGATTTGACAAAACCAAAAACACATCAACAACACCAGTCACCATCAATAGCCACCAAAAGCTAGTCATGATACTTCCACAATAATGAGGAGAATCTTCAGGCAATTCTTCCTTAAAAAAAGGCTGTTTGAGTTTATCAGGTGTCTGAAGAAAGCTTGATTGAACAGTCCCATTCAAGTCACGCTATATCATTTCCACTGGGTTAAGGTCAGGACTGAATTGGAAAGAAATTTATTGCTTTTGTATATGCTATATTTTATAATATCTCTTTTAATGAGGGCACCACAGCAAACACTTCCACAACATTTACCAAGTCCAGAGGCAAGGATTGAGTCCAAGAAGCAGAGAGAAAAGAACCAGGGTGGAGAGAGACTATAAAACACCCTCAAGGAAAGAGGGCGCTACGTGAATAAGGTCACCAATGCCATACTGTAGCACTCACACTCACATATCCGAGGCAATTTGTATGAAGAATACTTTAGGAAAAGTACAATGGTTCAAGTGTTGACCAGGGAGGAAAAGACTGACTGTGAATGAAATTGAGGAACTGGATACGAGATTGTGGTACTTTTAAAAAGAGTGGAGAAAGCTAATACAAAGAAGAAAGGAAGGCCAAAGTTGCTGTGAAAAGGCACAAAGAAGAACCTAGAAGAGTCCACTGAAGGCAAAGTACATCAGAAGGAAGACAGATGAAAAAAAAGGAATAAACTTGTAACCATGCAAATAAACTACTAGAGACATAGAGAGGTTAGATACCAGCTAGATAGAAAAAGAGCTAAAGTTCAGCAACACATCATTGCACAGTAAAGGTTCTCCAATTTACAGCTCACGCTCCTCCTCCAGCCTTTCTAAACAACACCTTTCTTCCCAAGCTAGAAAGGTAGAAATGCATACAAGCATTATTAAGCAGGTATCCTAAAAATCCCGTGGAAGTTTGCAAGGTGCATCAAAGAAACAAACCATCCTGGATTTCTTTTTCCAACTATTACAACATTAGAAACTCGGTAGCCCATTACAGTGAGGACCACCAAGTAAGCTATGTCCATCTGGTCTTCTTTACAAGTTGGCAAAAGTTAGAAGTAGGCATCAGGGTAGGACAGATATTTGGAGTAAAACTGCCATCAAAGCAAAGACCACTGCATGGACAGCGTCACTGTCATACTCCAGCTAGAACAACAAGACTGCTGAAGAGGATTGCCAAGTTTATGCATGGGCATGGATTGAGATCAAACCCTGAAACTTATAGTGTGTTAGTTTAGGACAGGACCAGAAGCAAAGACAGATTTGTTGGCAGAGTCCAAGGAGGTGGAGCAGACCTCAAATGGAGCAAATCTTTCTAATCTGGTCAAAGGCCAACCATGGTAGAAAGGTCGTGGTGGTAGTAGAAGTGACAAGTGCTAAGCAGGAATGCTAGCAGGCCAAAGTTGCCTACCAAGACCAGCAGGTTTGATAGACAACATTTTATGTTATGGTCTTTGATGCATTACTCAAGGAAATCTTAGCATGTGGGGCATGACTGAGGAAGTTTTTGGAGTTGATTAAGGGACACAGGGCAGATGCAAACAATCCTTCCTTTCCAGCCAAACATTTTGTCCAGGTTACTAGGTCTGGAGAGCACATTAAAGCCTCCCGACTAAAAGAAAGAACAAAACTTCTCTCACCAGACATGAGTAGAGCATAAGAATTGACCTTGGGAAGCAGCTTCAGTTCCTACTGCAGACTACTGCAACATCGCTCTGGTCTGACCTTGTAATTTGTTTCTTCTCCATTCTACTTGTTGAGCTCATTGCCCCAGGGGGAAAAGGGCTGGCACAGCTGCCCATGAGCAGAAGCAAATAAATTATTACGACCTGGCTGCTGAGTCCAGAGAAGATGGTTGGAGGACTGTTATGTATCCTGCAGAAGTGGAATCCTGGGAATTCGTGATTGAGCACAGTATCGAAAGGTTGTGAAAGAGCTAGCTGAGGAGGCAAATTCTAGTTGCGGTTGAAGAAGAAATGCAAGAGCTAGGAATTGAACTACATTTAGAGCATTGGCAGGGGTAATAGTAGTAAATTTATGTCATTGTTGCAGGGCTGGAATAGAGGAGTAAAACACAGTGATCCCTAATTACTGACCAGAGTTATGGACGAGTGGAGAGACACTAAATCGTTTACTTTGTAGCTGGAAATTGGTCACTAGTGGACAGTCTAAGACCTGACCTCATAGGTATTCTCAAATATTCTGATTTACATCATATCAACAATCAGCCAACAACAACCATTGCATCCATTGGTAGTCTTAAACACGTTGCCTCAAAGTTTATCTCAAGTCTATAAAAATATGTCATAGCCAAATGGTTATGATACCAAGTACTTCACTGTGCAGCTACACAACAGCCCTCTGAAACCACTTAAAAAAGCCCTTTAAAATAACAGACCGCTGTACACCTTGCTACATAGGCAAAGTTCCCCAGCTAATATGTCTAAAGTGACTGTTAATCTGTAGAATATTAAAGAGTTATTTGCACTACTTGTAATGTCAGTTCTTCATCTACTGTGACAGTTCTTAATCTCAGGATACAGATCCATGTTACTTAATCCTTGAAGCTTACATGTTGAATTTTCTCCTTCTTCTGTGTCATCAAAACAAGTCTCATAAATACATGCGATGCAGATTATGTTGCACAAATTAGGATAATGTTAAGAATATCCGACTCTTGAGTGGTGACTACTCAAACAAGACATGATGCTTTTAAAATAGATCTTTGCTCCATATCTGAAGCCAAACATCGAAGAGTCAGACATGAAATACAAGACGATATCGGAAGGTATGACACTCAGCACAGGTCACAGAATCAAATGAAGGATATTTCTCTACCCACATTTGAGGATGTATTTAATTCTAAATTTATCTATATACTAGATTAAGAAAACACATGGATGGGTGGATAGATGGATTTGAATTGCTCTCTAGTTACTACTATTGTTCCATGTGTATAAATATCATATTCCTTAAACACTGGCGAGTATGGTGAACAGGAACAGAAAAAAACTGCTCATTCAGAATAGCTGAACAGGAATGTTAAATTGTAAGAGGTAATATTACATCTACAGAGAGTGATGTTGTCCGTAACCCAGAAAGAGGGCCAATGCAAACTTTAACACTGGAACCTAAAGGAAAATTAAACTCACCCTTGTAACATGGTACAGCGCACACTGTAGTTACATGTCTTTAAAAACCTGAATTTCTGGAAACCTAATAGTTCTTATAGTTTAATACTTGACACCTGCAGCATTGCACACAAATTTTCTTTCTACAGTTTAAATATATTCGGGTGATTTGCTCTCTAGAACTCTAACATCCCTTTTTGTTTGTTTTCTTCTTTTGTGCTATTTTTCATTCAGTTTTGATTAAATACTTTGCTTTTAACACCACAATGTATTCTGTTTACCGCATGGTGAAATGAGAGGTCCTTTAAACAACCGTGAAATGTTAAATTCTGGAAACAATGGTGACAATTACATTTTTTTTTCAAGTTCAATATTTTGGTCCTGATATATGAACCCAACCTTCTCAGTAAATCCTGACCATCTCCAAGGTCATCAGTCAGTTGTGTCTGTTGTAACTTTATTTCCAAATGAAGCTTTCCGTCAGTTTTCCATCACCCCCACTGCTCCACATTTTCCATCCCACGGAAACACGGAGCATCCACTAATGCTCTGGCCTCTTTATGTCTTTTAAGTTCAGCTATATACAGTATGTCCTAAATCACTATACAGAAGTGCTAATCATTTTCAGTGCACAAGGGCCAGTGTATTGTAAGATCAAAGTTAAGCTCAGTCATAGTAGGAATGTGTTACCCTCTGCGCTATTTTAGGTTCTCCTTGCTAACTATCTGCCTTTTGGACTTGATTGGAGATTAGCGCCATTTTCATTCTGGCGATGAGTAAACATCCCTTACTTTATTTCGAACCTCTGAATCCCCCCACCATGGCTAACTGGTTGGACACCTGCTATTTTTGGGAGAATATGGGGCGGGTTATTCTAAAGAGAGAAGGGCTGGTTTTACACCCTTATCAGGGACTATAAATAATATCTATGTGTGGGGGGTAGTGAGGGGGTCTGAGCAAAGTATATGGGTGATGATATGTGTGTATGTACATGCTGTGTGAATGGGTGTGTATTTGTGTATATCTGTGAGGGACAGAAACTGAGACCAACTCAAGTGAGTGTTGAAATATAACAGCATATACAGTTTCTTCTCGGTGTAGTGTCAGTTTGGTGAGGGAGGAGTTGTTGATTGATTTTCCAGGTCTTTAGCTGCCATTCCATGTAGCTCACACAAACAAGCAAACAAACCAACAAATAAAAAATGTAACGATAAACCCAATTTATTGTCAAGTAAGCATTATTTGTACCTTTCATATTTCAAAAGCCATTTTTCCTCAACAAACAAGTTTCTTCATGAATTGCTGTGATTTTTTTTCTTCTGTAAAATAAACAAAAACAAAAACTGCTGCTGTACTGGAGAAGCAGTGATGTCACAGCAAGTGTTTTCCATCAGCTGCTGAAATCAAAAGACTGGTTGTGACATCTGTAGTTGGGTGTGGCCACAAGTCCAAGATGCTTGATAGTTTGAACCGATAAAACTGTTGCATAAGTTGTGGCTTCCTGTTCTTTAAATATGGTTAAAATATGCATTTAGTTTTCATATTTATCTGGCAAAAACAAAATAACAAAACCAAACATAACAAACAAAAACAAGAAAGGCACATGAAGAGCATGCTGAGCAAAATATCCTGTATTACAATTGTAAAAAAAAAAAGTGCTCCAGACTCAGCTTTGTAGCTTTGTTTTTTCTTGGGTTCCTTCAGAGTGACAAATATCATGAAAGTTGTCAGTGCAGTTTGCTACACTAATAGTTCAGTCACATGACACTAAACATGGGATCCTCGTGACTAGTAACATCAGTGGCATTTTTTGCTTTTGCTTTACCAATTGTGGAACCATTTTCAATCATAAGGCACTTGCACAGGTGCCCTGGTTTGAGGCAACCTGTCTCCACACTGTTGCAGTCTGATTTGTACTAACTGAAATCACTCTCAGACACATTTAGTTAAGCAAATAATCACAGTATAATACTATATAATTTGACAAACCTAGATTGTCAGCTTGCTGCAATCAACTGAAGTCAGTGTGCATAACGTGTCTCAGTACTTCTTTTTGGAATAGTGGACTTACTTCAACTGGTTGCCACTTGGTTTCTATTCCTGTTATTCCTATATAAATTGCAGTCATTTTGCAGTTAAACTCTCATCCTGCCAAAACTATGACACTATTTGTGGAAGAATGTCAGAATTTTGTTTCAAATCTATAAAATAAAAAAATCCCCCAGAAAAATGTTTCTCTAAAATGTTATATTAAAAAATGTTACCCGAAGTGTTTATAGTATAGAAGGCAAACACAGGCCGGCCAGCTGGTCAGTTTCATGACTTTGAGGCGTACGTTCACAGTGACTGGTTTTGAGCACACCATCCACCCATTCGACATGGCTCCAAGACCCCTGCTTAGAACTTCAGACAGCTGGACCTTGGTTCTGGTTTCACCACTAGTTTGGAGACTACAACTACAGACTACCACTCTCTGTTACCACTGTCACATATTCATATGTCTCTATTTCCACACAGTCTCACCATACTATAATTCTGTCTATGATACGAACACTTGTTGCACATAAAAACAGATTTTCTGTAAGCAGATATTCTAAAGAATTGAGACGCCAAGAGGAAAACCTTCTCCCTCAGACTTCTCTTTTATGAGTTCTGTCGTTTTTCAAACTGCCCTTCCCCCTCCTCTCTCCTCCCTCCTTCCTGCTCCTTTCTCCCCTGCTTTCTCTTGCCTCTTCGCGCCAGCTGTGGTCTGCACAAAAAATGATTTTCAGAGTGTTAACCACCATGTTCTTCAAACCGACGGCAGGATTTCATTTGCAGAGCACAGGGGGCCAATATCTAGGGTAATTCCTGGGGTTTAGTGCCACTGATCTCTTCCCAGCTCACCTTGGGGAGAAAAATTAAAGCAGCGATAAGGCCTTACTCAGCCCAGCACTGTGTTCACCCTGTGCTGCCCGCTGCCTGGCTGATGTTAGCTACTGGTGAGTCACACCTGGTCAGTTCCATGTTCGTGTGTGTGCGCTTACTTAAATCAGGACGCTTTCAGGAAGAACTTTCAGTAAAAAAACTGAATTTAGGTAAATGCAAAGGTCTATGTAGGCCTTTTATTAGTCTTATCTGTCTTATCTTCTTACAGGCACATAAGTCAGTGTCTTCAAGAAATATAGACATTCTATGCATGCTTTTTCATTTCCTCAGCTACAATGTCATAAACACATTGGACACAAATACAATGATTACATTTGGCAAATGCTTTGAAACTGGTATTTGTGATTTCAAATGAGCGTTAACTGGGAAAAACGAGAAAGTTTCACATTATTGTCATTCTTTCAAAATTTCAGAGCCTTAATACCTCCATGATGGGAGTAAAAAAAAAGTCTACTAAGTAGACTTGTATGTTTCTATCTTCCCAGTTGCAAATTACTTTTCTAGTGTTTAATGAAATTCTTGTCCATGACCATTTTTAGGACTTGGATAAATGTCATTCCCTGTGAATATGACATCTGCAGAAATCCTAATTTAATTTGAAATATGTTCAAAGTGACAGTATTACATTTAGAGGAGGGAGAAACACATTAACAAATGAAATGTCAAAAGCTTGAGTCACAGTTTTACAATTCAATCAAGTGGGGAGATTTCCATACATGGAATAGAAAATTGGTTGGAGGGGATACATATGAGAAAATTAAAAAAGAAATAAAGTTTTTTTTTCAGGTTTTAGGTTTCATGGCCCATTCAAGGACGTTTCTTGCCTTTACTCTGGCAGTACACCTCAACTATGTGATGGGAACAATTAATGGCACAACCTCGTTAACCAAGTTCTCAGGCTGAGCACAGGGGAAGTGGAAATAAATAGGCACAGAAAACACACGTTTTACAGTATCTATTATCCACTTGTATAAACATCTGCCATTTATTTTTGGTTATTTTTTTCCTCCACGCCTCTAAGAGCAAAAGATAGAAGCAGAAAAATAAAAAAAAAATCCTCTGACACTTTTTGAAAGCTAATTATTTTTTAAACTATCTTTGAAACAGCCACACACACAGCACTTTATTCTTTCTCAGCAGGAGTGGGGGGTCCATCAAATAGTCTACTTCTGCACATCAGTGGGGCTTCTGGATTTAAGTGAAACCAAATGAGTTGATATCTCCTTTATTAAATGCATAAGATATTCTTTCGTTTTTTTTTTAAAGAGCATCATATAATTCTCTCCCTGTCTTATACATGACATGACTGTTGGTTTGACATTTTCACCATGCAGAGTGCGCTGCAATGTGTTTCCAATCGGTGAGAGATGTGAAACCCACGATGGCACATGCACGCTGCCCTTTGAAATGATGCACCAGGGGGAAAACATAAACAAATGTTTGCCACCAAGCACGTTCAAATCACCCCTCCTCCGTTCATTGCTCGCCCACCCCCGCTCTCGAAAAAGCCACAGCCTCACATGTGACACATTACCAGCAAAGCAGAAAACATGTTTTTGGAATTAAACTATTACGAGGCTTCCAAACAAGATAAATTTCCTAATTGGCTCCTTTCACAACATTTACATATTGCCCTTTTTTTTCCAAGGAGGTGGGTGCCATTGGTTTGCTGGGTGTGATGTAGAAGTGTCCCGTGGAGGTAAAGTTTATGAGAAACGGTCTGATGGCGAATCACTGCGGGACAGAACCACACTGGGAGAAAAAGAGTGGCCGTGTCGACATGCGAAGCAAAACAAACAGTCTTACTTCTAAGCCTTGGCAGACCCTGCTGACGGGTCTCTCGGTTTCTCAGCTTTCCTCCCAGATGCCTTTTAAGCCTTTTATTCTGTTTTTTTTACAGGGACTCTTTTTTTTTCTTTCTTTTTGCTGCTTTGGGTGTGTGTGTCTTTAATCTCAAGGCGAAAAGCGAGAATGGGAGAAAGACTCAAAAGGGGTACAAGGTCCACTGTGAAAGAGGTGTACGTTAGTTTCAATTAGCCTTCTATAGCATTTGATTTATAGACACATTCACACCCACACGCTTGCAAATAATCCTGCAACAATACACGTAGCCTATGTGAAACAATACCGTCAAAAAGGCCAAATCTTGCTGAACCAAAAATAGCTTCACACCGCACTTTAACAGCTCCTCACTTTCGCTGTCAAGTTGAGCAAACACAGACGTCACAACTATCAGAGGAGTCTTCCTTCTCCCTCTCCCCTACCCACTTCTGAAAAGCTGCTGCTGCTGAGAAACTCAATCTATTGTTTGATGTGAACAGACAGATTGTCTTCCAAAGACTGTCAAATACTTTGTGTAAACAACCCCCATTTTAACCTTCCCCCGAAGTGTGACTTAATAAAGATGAAAATGTGAGGTGTCCGTTTCCCCTGTGCTCGGGCAGCAGAATGAAAACCACATGCGTAAATACAGCCCGGTGTGTGGCGTTAAGTGCGCACATGAGAGAAGAAACAGTAATCAGATTGGTTTCCTGTGACAAACAATAACATTTATTCTAAACCAGCGGCATTTTTCTCAGGGAGAGGCAGTAGCTCCGATGCTAATCAGAGCCAGACTTGTGCTGGCTCCAGAACGGAGGGATGTTGCTACCTTTGTACTAGCATGGCAAGTGGGAGGTCATGTTAGCACTGGTGTGAGACAAGATGGTACCGCTGTTTAGGAATTGCTTTTGTTTGGAAGAGGATTCAGAGGAAAGCAATCATGGATCATTACTTAAATGCAGCCCTTAAAGGTTTTATTAGGAAGGCTTTTACTGGGATTTTCCACTTTGTAAAGAACCTCGACTTATTAGCTTATTAACTCCTGGCCTGTAGTGGTGCAGACAAATGCATCAAGACTTACCTTTTGAAGTAATATGCTGCATACATTTATTAAATGTCCTCACATATGGTCAGGGCAGTAATTTTATCATGGAATTGACCGCTGTGATGTGTAGTGTATTTAGTTATTGGTAGATACATTAGTAACAAGGTATATATGGACCCGAATGGCCCATTAGACATGATATGTTAGACTATAAAATATCCATTTTGTTGATAGAATGCGATTTTATAATTTAAAGGAAATACTTTTTGTTAGCCTGTTGTTAGCATTTCCCTAGATCTCACTTTAAAGAAATTACTGTACTGGAAAGCTGCGATAAGGAAATTATTTTTTTTTAAATTCTAAGATATTTTGCTTTGTACAAATATTGTTCAGCATTCTGATTTTTTTTTAAGAATCACTTTTACATACCAAAAATATTTTTCATGCTTTTAAATTGAAATATGGAAAATATCAGTATCTATATTGCAATCGGCATGTAGTATTGGCCAGGCTGTACTGAAATTAAAACATTTTATCATGATCATATTTAACCTTTTGAAATAATATCTTGAAGCTCTATTTTATACACTCGAATGAAATTATCTAATACCTTACATTTCATACTGTGGCATAGAACCACTGAAATATATATAAATCTACATACAAAAGGCACTGTAAGGCATTACTTTCAGCCATATTGCAAAAGTAAAGTGACATGAAGAATATATAACACACCTGGTCTTTTTTTTAGTGTATTTGGATAAAATATTATATCAATTGAGATTAAAGGGATATTTTATGGGGATAATATTTACTTCTTAAACTGGTCCCTACTATAAGGATTTCTGCTAATCATTTAATGTGGACGCTTATCTCAGGTTCCGTCCATTTTCATAATGAGTGATAGCTTTGGTACCCCATGTTGCTCAGCTTAACTGTGATCAAGTTGAGGCATGTGGGAGCTCCCAGCATGCTTACAGTCCCTAACAGACAAACGTGCCGGCAATGACGGATCACACGGTTTTCATCACAAACTCATAGGAGTGTGAGCTTTCCTCAACTTAAGGCTTCTGACCTAAGATCTCTCCCCCGTTGGGGTGATTTTAGTCGGACAAATTTCCCCTCCTACAGGTTCGCCGGCTGCGAAGGGAGCGGCTACAAGACTCATCTGCCTCCTATTAAGTTCCTAAATTGAATGCACACACAGTGGATGTGTTAATGGACAGAAATGTGGTATAAGGACATGGCGTACAGGGCTGGTAAAGAGAAACTTCTCTCATAGCTTGATGCACTGCAAGGGTAGCCAGAACTCTCAGTTTATCTCTGCTATTATTTCTAGTGTTATGTTACATGGTAGAGGTTGGAAAGTCTGATATTTCTGTGTTATTTATTTACGCACTGCACATGTGAGCATTTTCCTTAGAGACAACTTAAAAACTTCAGAAATGTACAATATTTTCCTTCTTATTTTCACTTTTGCGGCCTGCCAATATGACCTAGAATTACATGCCAAATGCTAATGTTGACTTATGTAGACACCAAAGTCACTTCCCAGCTGCTGTTGTGTATCAGCACAACCTTTACCGAGTTGCAAAAAAGGCATTTGCTGAAAAGAATATCACCACCATCCTCATAAGTTGCATGCTCGCTAAAACATTAAACACTAAAATGAAGACTTAAAAGATAGAGGTGAATTTTTTTTGGTACTGGCAATTACAAAGGAATACTTCACCGGGTAAAAAAACTAATTTTATATTTTAATAATACAATAGAGGACAACGTCAAGAGTGGATGTCCACTAGCTGATCTGACGAGTGGATGAAAAAACTTGTTTCACACATTGCACATAAGTGTGTGAGGATTACTTGGCGAGGGCTGTTAGCGGCGCGCTGTGCAAGTGAAGTGTGTTCAGTGTGGAGAAAATCTCATGGCAACAGTCAGCACCAGTTGTTTGATACTGTAGCTCAGCCTGAGCTTTGGCATGATGGGTGCCTTGCTGAGCCCACAATGGATCATGCATGACCACAGCACTTAAAAATAGAAGTGGAGAAAGCAAAACTGCAGATATTCTAGCAGCTGCCTTGTGGCATAAATATTGTGATATGAGCCATTTATAATCAATCTGAAAACAAATATATTTTCTTTGAATGTATTACAGTGACACAAAGTGACACTCTTACGTATAAGAAAATGTGTGTTAGCGTTATTGCGTTTGAAGGTTTTTCTTTTTCTGTTCTTTTTTTTTATAGAAAAGATGCATACCAAGCTTGGGGAATAGAGACTGACAGCATGTGTCCAGCAGACAAGTAAATGGTAAGATAATGAACTCTGCTCAGTTGTGTCTTTTTGAACTTGTATGTTTCAAACTTGCATTAGGGCAAGTAGTATCCTTTGAAGCTTTTAGACATTTGTCAGCTTGTTGCTTCTACATTTGCCTTTACAATAAAGTACATAATGCAGTAGGATCTTTATTTATTATGTTGTTTTTTTAGATCTTATGCTAAAACATAAAAGCTGTTCTTTCAGCTGTTTTTTTTTTTCACTTAAAAGTCATAAAGGAAACTCTGACATTAGACTAAACAAATCAGTACTTTACAATGATGAATGCCTTATTCTCACAGTCCCTTCACTCTGAATATGAACACAAAGTTAATTTAGTTATTTATTTATTTTTACAGTCGGTACTTATTTAAATCACTGTAAGCTTAGCAAGAATGCTACTTACTGTATAGGCAAAGCTATCAATAGCATTCAATAGCAGTAGTAAATAGCATTAGAAGTATCAATGTTACTCAGTATTTGCTAGATGTGTGAATAGGCTCATAATTGCTAACATCTTTACTATATCAATTCCTATGGGACCTTATCTAGGTCAGGTTTTTGTTATGCACCACCCACTGAGAATATTAAATTTGGGCATTGTAGGCCTAACACTTATTACTATGCTTGCGATACCAGTCACTGGGTCACATACAAAGACAGTTCTGACACATATGAACTGTTAAAGTTCCTAACCTATCAATGATGGAGTAAATCTGCAGTTAATGAGATGCTGAGATACATTTAACAGTTTTCTTTTCTAACATTTGCAACAGGTGTGCCAAACTTCACCATCTTTTGCTATTAAAAGACAAACAGCAAATGTTTTGGTATTCAGATCATGGAGACAAAAATTGAAAGAGGATTAGGAACAGCTTGGAGTGCAATTTGAATTAGCCCTTTGGAGATGACTTGTGTAGGAAAATGAAATGTCATCCTCTCCCAGCAAGAAATGCAAAACATGTGAACACGTGGAGAGAATCTTTTACTTTTTTCTTTTCCTCTAATGTATACTGACTCTTTGTGCTGCACAGTAAGATGTGTCAGGAGCAAGTCATCACACCGAGGATGAGAAACCACTGCCTGCAGCTCCTCGAAACGCTATAACACTCTTGCTATAGGGTGAGCGGTACAGCTGTTTTCAAATTGTGCGTCACAACTTCAAACCTTGGACTAATTACCTCCTGCGGCGCTGCATCTCCCACCAACAAAAAAGACAGTTCAAGATTGATTTATCATTTAGAAATGATTAATGCAAACCACAACTCCTCTGTGTTTTTTGAAAAGAAAAATGCTGAAGTTTTAAAACAGGAGCATTTCTGTTCTTTAATATATTTGTAAGTGGTCTGGGAATCTGCACTGAAATGCAAAGTGCTATTTATTCCATCAAGTCAAATAATCAATACTTCTTTGCAAATGATGCTTGCTTTGGAGTAATAATCCACCATTAAATCTGAAAGTCAAACTAAAGGGTGCTTTAGTGAGCTGAAGCTCAAGTAAGCAGCTTGTAGAAAAAGTGATCAGGTTTCACTTTAGGCACGAGCTATTCCATCAGTATTTTTATGGACATAGAATCTCAACGTTCAGAAGGATTCTTTTTTTTTTATCCTAGGAGAAAAAGTTATGTGCAGCTCCTTTTTGCTGGTTTTGACGTTGATATTCAAGACTTATATAAGATATGATATGATGGGAGCAGAAGTGAGGGAGTCGGATGGTTTCTTTGCTCCCTTGCATTCTGCAGTTAAGGTTGCGGTTGTGTCGCTGAAACAGGCTTAAACACTGGATATGTTTCCCAAAAACTGTTTTTGGTGAGAACACAAATGCTCGAGTCATAACAACATGATCACATTACACGTTTCTTTGTATTATTGTATTGCTCATGTAATGAGGGCATCAAAGGAGCGCAAATGTGCATTCCATTGAATTTCTTTTTGCTCTGATTTGGTTAGAGGCAATAGGATGACAGATTTAAAAGAGCATCTCAAACCACGTAAAACATGCTGAAAATATAACCAGCCGTTCTGTAAAGCTCCATAAGGATCTGATTTTTTTTCTGCCTGTCACTGTTTTTCATCTCTTCATTGATGCAAGGTTTACTGGATGTTAGTCACACACTCTTGTCAGTCATATATTATTTGAATTTCATTACTCCTTTTTGCTTTGTTGCATTTTTCCTTTAATTAATAATAAATAATTTCCTTATTGGCTTTGCATATAATTATTATTATTCATCATAAAAATGTGTCTAAAATATTGTTTGCCAGCATATGACAGTCACTTATGGTTAGCAGTGACTTTTGCTTTGATCATTTTAATAAATATCTAGTTTGTAGTTACACCCTGTCTTTTAATATTAATTTTTCTTGACCTGCTGGAAGCTATAAAGAGGTCACACATGTCAGATGATGCATTCATTAGCTGGAAAGACGTACTGGTAACTGATCATAACACTACATATTAGTCAATTGCTATGATCTGCTGAATAAAATGCAAATTACTTCATACTGCCATTTTGATACAAATCTGGAGCATTAAATGTGAATAAAGATTGTTTGCCGTGTCCATTAAAAACAACTTGCACATGTTACACAAATGTGCTGTTTTTAAGTTGTGTTACAGGGGTGAGGTTATGTTTCCACAGCATTTACCAGCCCTCTTTATGAGTGTTGACTTTTCATGACTCATTCCTTTTTGGTCATGGATTTTGATACCCTTTCCATAAAGACTAATTCTATGTTTTTAATAATTTGATGATAAATGAGATGCAGTTAATGTGATGTCACTTACTTTCTCTTCCCTGATTCTGTATCTTGAGCATGCTCAGTGTGTGCGGGTGGGTGGGGGGTACTTTACTACAGATACAAGGCACATGCTGTATGGTGATGACGGGTCTGAAACTAGGTTATCCATCACCGACCTTCCTCAGTCCATGGGCCCCTGTCCAATACCACATCCATTATCAAGTTGTGGGGACGCAATAGGGAAAATAAAAGGGCATTTTCCCAACAGGAGACTACATTAAAATCGTATGGACAGATCTGAGAGCCGGCAGATCTACTACACTCTTCAGTCTGGAAAGACTGAAGTTCAGGAATGTCTGCTCATAAATGATAAAATAGTCTGAAGATGTATGACTTTTAATGATCCAATTTAGAAACACATTATGTGCTGTTTAAAATGAGTATAAAAAATCTAAAATGTAAATAACAAAATAAAAAATAAATTGTAATAATTTACTTTTTATACAAAGCTTTATTTGTGCATATATGGATATAATGTGTTTTACTATAGACATTTAGATGCAGTAGTAGAAACTACAGTGCGGAGAAAAGCAATTTTCTTTTCTCTGTGAGATGAGGCAGAAGAGAAGAAAAATCCCACTACGACTTGGCCAACACAGCTTTTTTATATTGTAAATTAAGGAGAAGACTGAGAAGACTGTGGCTTTCTAAGCAAACCATTATGATAGTTAACGTAGAACCACTTAAAAGGCCAGCTGCAGGAGTGACGTGAATAATAGTGTTTAATTTGTCTAATCTTAGCTGGAGCAGTGGGTGGCGGGGGTGGGGGGTTGCACTGGTACCCTGCTGGCACTTGAAGAGAACTTCTTCCACCACAATGTGGTGCAAATGCCCTAAATTATCATTTGGCTGTGTTGCTGTTGTTTTTTGTGCTTTTACCCTTTCATTTGTAGTTTGTTGTTAACATGTGTGTACAACGGACAGACATGGCGGGACTACTGTGGAAAAGTTCAAGAGTGGCACACGCCAAGAAGCTGATTGAGGAGATGATTTTCAGTTGCCTTTTTCAAGGGCACTGTAATTTACCCAGGCACTATGAAATCCCTATAAATAAATAATTTAAGAACTTTATTGAGGTAGTTTGGAAAGTATTTACAAGGGTAAGTTCCTCTGACCCCTTTTGCTGCAAGAGAGACGCTCACTTGCCCACATTTTAACGTTACATGTATGGTGAGCCTTATTTAAAATGTCAATAAAATTGTCTCCTTTTGGAAACATATTTGAAAGTGGCAGCTCTCAGTGTGAGTGGTTAAAAATACAAAATAATGCAGATATCAACAGTTTTGTGAGTATTCATCATCTCAGAGTTGTGGTTTATACTGAGCTACATTTCCTTTATTTTATTTTCCTAGCTGAATTCAGCACTGCCTCCTGTGTTGGCCAGCACTAGCTTTGCAGTGGAAAATTTACTGCTGATTTTTATGCTGCTTGTTTTCAATTTGACTCAGTTTTACTTTCCTGTAAAAGACTGTCGAAGTTGAGACATCTCCTGCAATTCTCCTCCCAGCCCTGCTCAGCGCTGGTTTGTGTTGGAACCAAAGATGTTGTTATATGCTACAAGCAGCTAGACAGTCTCATACTATTTATTGTGATAATCCCTTAGCACACATTATAATTATGTGACAGAGCTAATATGTACTGCGCTGAAATGTAAACTAATGACATCAAATACATGTATAAGATTTCAGGATTGCTACTAGAAACAGGAGGAAATATCTTTTAAGTGTTAAATTATAAACATTAATGGCTTCTGCGGATGTAACAAAAACAAATTATGCTCCAAAACAGCCAACGTAAAGGGATGAAGGCAATATACTGTGAAGGAATACTGTGTGTGTGAGTGTAGATCTCACCTAAATTAAACCATGTGGTCACCAAAAGCCCCCAGCCCTTGCCCACCCCCCACCTCAATCCCCTCGTCCCTTCAATCCAGGCCTCTCATTGACCTTCCAGGCGCTCATTGTCCCAAAGTGAGACTTGATTACTGGCCTAAGCCCTGTGAAGGTTCGCCTCAGTGGCCACAGCTGATCTTTTATACTAATTTCGGATTAATGCGGGGTCTGCAACACTGCGTAAACACAGCCACTGAGAAGGCCCCTGCCACACAGAGCTAAACATTAATCCTCCTTAATGCTGAGAGTCAACTTCCAGTCCTTATCAGAATTTGTCTTAATCTCTGCCTAGGCTGTACAAAACTCCACTGCTCAATAAGTAAAATGTACACCATCAAACAACAAATGAGCCAATGAACTGTGCTGGACTTGCACTTAAACAACACGATGAATTGAAATGAAATCAGTCTTACCTTAGAGATCCCTCAAACCTGTTGCTCTAGCCTGCAGATTCAAATGAAGAAAAGGGATAATAGCAGTAGCTGCATTTCTTTTTCTCGTAATTTAAAACATTCATGAGTTAATTCATAGCTATGCTGTGTACAAATTTTAGCCTTCTCTTCCTTGATTTCAGTCTGAGCCACAAGCACGTTTCGCTACTCCCCTACTCTCTTTCGTATTTTGGTCTCTCGTGCCGTTATGGATCCACTGATGTGTGGGTTTTGACCATGTGGGTCCGAGTCCCTGTCTAGTCTAGCGCCCGTCCCTAGAGTGAGAGTGCTTCTCTGTAATTTTCTCAATATGAGATATGTGATATATTATTTCAGCAAATATCTGGGCTTGGTTCAGCAGCATTTGGGATACTTTGATTTATGTGTGGATGTTTTTGTATCGGAAGCACTGGCAAATTTACAGTATGGTAGGTAAAATATTTCCTTTCTTCTTAAAATAGATGGAGAGGATTTGTCTTTTCTGGGTGCACATGTTCTACATGTAGATTTTCTTTTTCTTGAAGAAAAGAAACAAAGAAAAGAGTGGCAACAAAGTTTCTGTTTTAAAATATTCTTTTACGTTACTTCAGACTTTGGGACAAACAGATATGTAGTGTGCCAGATGGGAAATCCCTGTATTCCACACTGTCTACTATATTTCAGTTTAATCCAATGTGGTTTTATTTAGAGAGTGTCAAATCAGCTCATGCTTTATATATGATGCTCTATATTGTTCACGCATCATGAGTTCAAAAATATAAATATTAACCCACAATATTAATTTTATAATATTAAAGAGTTCTTTGTTTGCCATGTGATTAGTCATTCATTCATTTAAAAATCTTGAATTATTTACTGAAGTTACTAATGTTTCAGTTCATTGACAATGTAATATAAACTATTGTATGCTAGAAATTGATATGTTCACACATATTTAATTACATTTCACCAGACTTTGCAAAGGAAAAGTAGCAGCTCATTACAAAATAATAGTGATTATTTTGGTCCTATTGGAAAATGAGCAGACAAGCCCTTTGGGTGAGGAAGATTATACTGAGGCACCAGAGGGAACGAGGCGACTAATCTCTCTGTAGCCCAGTCCAACAAACACTGCTGCAGAACGACATGTGGACCGTGGAAGAGCTGCGTGTGTGGACTGGACTGTGTGCATGCTAAGCTGGCAAATGTAAACACAGTCGGCTGGGGAAAAAAGGGAGGCCACATAATTATAAAGATTTAAAGTAAATGCCAAAGCGAAGTGTAAGCGCTCATAAAACAGAGAAGCATGGAAAGAAGAAGCGGGGAATGCCGTGTACTCACCTACATAGATACGAAGGCCTTAGCCGAGTTGCTGTTTTAAACTGATTTTTAGCTCTTACACACCACAGCCTGGGTGAGACTCTGTTGACTTTTGCAGTCTCTTTTTGGCCACACTCTACTTTGCAAAACAAAATTATCCCATTCTGAGGTTTTGGGAAAGAGCTTTTAATTTAATGGTTGCATTTGGCAAGAATCCTCATCACTCTGAAAATTCATCACTCTAAATTTTCTATTTTCTTCCACATGAAGATTTATCTTGCTGCCCTGTAATTATGCTGGTAAGGAGATCAATGAGCTGGGAGGCTTTCCCTCCAAACTTGGGTCAATAACTTTAGTATTCTTTAAGAAAGCTCTGCGCTGCTTCTAGCCACTCTACATTATTCAGTTTTTACAGAGGTTAGCACTAGTCTTTTATGAGCTGTGAACTGACCACAAATGTACGGACTAGTCCGTCCCAAAGTACATCCCTTACACTTCTTCCCATCTTCTCTCAGCTACACTTCTTAAATCTATGGGAAAGGGCAAAAAGATGGAACAGCTTTAAAGCAGAAAAATCCTTTAATGCAATTCCTACCTTATCTAAAACACCTACATATCTGTCTCCAGTCTGCGGCCTTTGAAAGGATATTTCAGGCCTGGGATTGAGGGAGGAAAATCTCCCGTCAGAAGCAGGACTAGGGATGAGTTATAGGCATCTAAGAGGCTGGAAATCTCTGGGGCCTGACCATGGCTTTAGCATACAGCTTCAACCACAGCCAGGGTCTAGAGCAGAAGCAACCCCACTGGCCCTCGTCAAAGGAATAAATACAGAGAAGCATAAGAAGGTAGCAATGATATAAAGAATTAGGAGCCAGGTTTCGGTTTAATGCTGTTTTTGATTCACACATGTTGGAATGAAACATTGCATTCTGCCATAATATTGGCTCCAGTGGAAACAATTCACACTGCTGTCAGAAGGTTAAACAAATGCAACACAACAGGATATCATTTACTAATTGTTGTTAATGCAGACTTTCAAATTTAAAACATTTTATTATACACACAGTTTATGTTTGCATTCCAAATTAGTTGTGATGCCCCCATATCCTGTTCGCACATGCACATTGTTAAAAATAGATGTTTGAGAGAAGTGCTTGTACTGTATTTTACAGACTTTGAGGGCTAAGATGTACTGTCCTGCCCACTCTCTCAGTTGTCTTTTCCCCTCTATTAGTCTGACTTTAACGCACTACTCTGGTCAAAGCCAATAAATTTTCGAGCAGAGGATAAAGTTCAAGACGATAAAATCAAACAGATGTCAGTGTGAGGGTGAGTCTTAGTGACTTATAAAAGTGCTCTCATCAAAGAGCTGAATCATTTGTTTTGAATTATTACGTTGTTAACAAAAGGGTCGGCAACAGCCTGTTTGAGGAGGAATCTGATCTGTTTGTCTAAAAACACGAACAGACATACTCTAGTCCAGAGGAACCATGGGAAAATAGTCATAGCTGACATGCGAAGGCAGCTGTGGATGGGTTTGACTGACAGCCATCAGCTATCTTTACACTTAATGTTTACTTTTGTTTTGTAAAGGCAATTGTTAACTGCGTGGTGCGCTGCGCCGCAGTTTTTCCCAAACTTCCACTTCAACCAAATAAACAAGTTCAAAAGAAATGTTGTGTTGTGAATTTTTTAGTATGTACGACATGCAGACAGTGCACGTTTCCTCTGTTGTAAATTTGATTAAGTTTCAGTAATGAAACTTGTGATAAGATCAAACGCAAACTAAGATTTTGGACAGATAAGTTCAATAGATGTTTATTCTTTTTGAATTATTTGGCACACATTGGACTTATTTAGTCTTACATGAGAGGAAGATCATACCGCTCAGGGTCATGTGTTCATGCAAAGTTCATGTTGGGGTGAAATTTTTAGCTTATCTCTTAAATCTTGTTTCAGCTGATGTAAAAAGGTTAAGTCCTGGACAGTAAAAAGTTTCTTTTAGAGCTGCCTTGTGGTACATACATACTAAAAAATGACATTTTTTTACATATATACTTAGACTGTTAACAACTTTTGTTCTGATTCAGGACTGGACAAATTCACACTGTCTGAGTGTTGTCTTGGGATGAAGCCAGGAACAAACAACACAGGAAATTTGAGGTCACACACAGAGAGCGGGGGTGGGATAATTAACTTCCAGTAAATGCACACGTGAACCATGTAGTTTTATTTGATTACTTTTATGTCTTTTAAATTTATACTTGCCTTATCTTGCATTAATACTCTAATTTGTTATATTTTGCATTAACTCTCTTAATTTTCCCATTCAGATTTCCTATGGACCTGCGAGAGTAACATTTCTTATAATATACTAGTTTCACTGTTAGACAAAGCTTTAAAACATTTTCTAAAGTTTCTTGTTGCACTGGCCAAGAGTTACTGTGTCTCCTGCAATGCCTCGCTGACAGGATGAACCACAAGGGCCTAGCTAGCTGAGATCACAGGAAGACGTTTGATAAGCAGGCCCCAGAGTGCTTTTGCTCCCAGCACGCTATTCTCACATTCGCAGTGCGGGGGCGGCATGCCAGTAGCCAGATTACACACCAAAGCAGTCAATGCAGTTTCTGCAGCCTTCTCGCAGTCTATGCAGCGTTAGCACAAGCTCATACCTTATGGGCCAAGAGCCAGCAGTCTGATTACAAATACCCTGAGTCATGTGATGTACTTCAGTTAAAGTCTGCAACATGCTCTTTATTGAATGAACATTAAGCAAAACCAGTCCAAATATGAACCTTAATTGGGAGGGCTACACAAAATGTGTTGAGAAGTAAATTTATTTAGCAGCAAGTGAAAACAATCTAAACATTTTTGAGAATTTAAACAGTTTACTGGCACATCAGTGATGTGACATTACAATGCAGATCTGTAAAGATGAGTTGAATGTGTCAGTGCTGATCACTGGCTGCTTCAAGCAACAGTAAAATTCAAATTCTTCAATGCAGGTAGCTCTAAATGTTACAGAACTTTCTGGGACAATCAAAACACTAATATTGGGTGTGTGTTCTGGTACCTGAATGGGCAAAAAGTAAATCACATAACTGTGATATCTTGCTTTGTTGATGCCTTTCTTGGTGTGTTGCCTCTGTCTTATAAATACCTAGATGTTCACAAAATAGCCAGAAGTTTAAAGAGAGTCAGTCGTCAACTGCTTGTTCACTACTTTGCAGAGTGGTATTAAGTTTTTTTTTTTTTTTTTCTGCCATGTGGTTGTAAAATGTACTCAGCTTACCTCACTTAACTACTGATTCGGTATACAGCAAACCCTTGTCTTTCCTTTCTTTGACACTCCTGACACTCTTTTCTGTTTCAAGCGGATATTGTCATATCAAACATGGTAAAATTCTTTAAACAACACACTTTCTCAGATAACACCTCATCATCGGTGAAATTCTTGTGTTAAACAGAAGCATTTTCTTGCTTTTTACTCGCAAAACCTTTAGTGCTGTAACTCCAGAAAAGTACGTCTAAAACTGTACAAGTAAGTTTACTGATATATATCTGAATGAGCGCTAACGTCAGTTCTCACCAGATAATTAAAAGTCTTCAGAAAGTTCATGTGCAAACTTGTGCATCAGAAGCCTCTAACCCCAGCAGAAGCACTCTCGCATGCTGATTTGATATTTCACGCTGACATTTAACAATAATCTGTGTTTCTCTGCTGAGAGACGAGCTGTCAACAACAGCAAACCTTCTCATCTGCCGGAGGCGACACAGACTTGTAATGAATTGCTGACGTTTGCTTCTGGACCCCTCCATCTCCCAGTTATTGATACAGTTGGGTGGGAAGATAGCTCTATTTTCGGCAGAGGTGAATGATGAGTGTGGCACATTTACACACTGTATTTTCCAGTGTTTGCCCTGAGGAAAGAAGCCTTGGTGGAATTTCTTATTGACTCTACAAATGTTTAATGAGCGAGCAGCAACAGCAGCTGGTTGCCCGGTGCTGATGACGTGATGACACAAGACACACGTGTGTTCCCTTGCACTGCAGCAACTGGGAATGTTTAGTACAAAGAGCAGGGTGTATTTTTATTTATTTATTTATGTGTTTTAAAATTCCATTTAAAGTGAAACCTCTTAAGAACTTTGAAAAAACTGCTAGGCCATTTTTAATAGTAATCTTTGGCACATATTTTTTTTACCTACAATAAACAAAACATTGAAACACTGTCCCAATGAAATATTCTTCACAGAAAGCAAATTCCATAATTTTGAAATATAAAAAGTAAATAAAAAAAGGAAAAAAGAAGTGTAAATAGATTACACTTTTCAGACACGAATGGCTTCTCCACCTCAAATGCTGCAGAATAGTCAAACAGCAGAAACACCGTGGCACCAGGCATCATGACGATCTTTAAGAGAGCGTGGGCAGCTACAGTCCACAAAGCTAACCCTGTCATCTGGCAGCAGATTTGCAAGAGAGATAAACTGAGATCCTACAGGGGATCAAACTCAGCCTCTTTCTCTAACAGAGGATTTAGCCAGCAGAGACTAAAGGGGCTAGAGCAGAATTACTGTGTATGGAACCTGAATGAGTCGTTGCATTTACCCTGCAAGTTGACCGCTTTTGTACTTGGATACTGTTTAGCAGGATAATATAAAATATAAAAATGCATTTTTACCTAGGGTTAAAGGTTAACACAGGAGTGTGTTTTAAAGGAGGTGTAATTTTGACAACAACACTTTAGGGTGAAAATTAAAGAAATAATAATATTGGGAAGTGAGGAGTGACAACCAGGAAGTAACCTCAAACCAGGTTATTTGGTGAGGACTCAGAAAAAACAAAATATCTGCATAAAACATCCAACAATATCAGACTACTGAATACAATACATTTTTGGCTGTTTCTGTAAATGTTTATATGAATATATATATACATATATGCAGTATAATTCATATGGGTAGATTTTATGTACACAGGAAATCTGTTTCTTTTTTTTTTATTTTAAATCCTGCCATGACCTTTTTCTGTGAACATTATGATCGTTATGATCATTTGGTTCTAGTGAAAACCTCATGGCTTTTTATAAGGTCCATACTTATTAATGCTATTATTAGACATTTGAATAAGGGGTGAGTGGAGTTGGGTACTGTCAGCTGAGTATTTTAATTTGTTGACTAACTTAAGTAAAGGCCAATCAAAACAAAGATCACTCTCCTGCAGGAGGTTTTGAAATGTCACAAGTCCCAAGTTAACAAAAACATGTCAATAGATGCGTAAAGGCCAGTTGCACTTTGAGTAAATGATGTGAAATACTATTGAGCTGTCAAAATGAATTGCGTTCTTTATACATTGAGCATAGCATCTTAATATTATGAAAACCCCTTATGAAGTAAAAAGGTAACTTGCACCACTGAAACTACTAAGAAGCAACATTCTAGTCCGCTAGTCTCTGCAGTTTGACACTCCCAAAAAACCCTTTGTCTTCAACAGTCACCCCCACAAAGTCAGGCCCGCTATTTATAGAACAGTGAACTCAAACCAGCTCATTGTTTCCTACTATTTTAACAGAAAGCAATGGAAAAGTGACGTGAACAAGACTGTGGTGAAGCTGTAAAAATATCATGATGCAGAGGAATGAAACTACAATCCATGGGGTCGATGGATGGTGTACAGCACATCTTGACAGCGATAGTGGTGTCCATGTTTATTTTCCTCCTTTTTTTTTTTTTGTAAAAATATCTCACGAAGTCACTCTGGGATCATGTCATCATCACTACAATGCTGAATTCTATAGTATATCTATTGTCCATGGAGATTGCATGTTATCCATTACTAAAAAAAGCTCCATGCTCAGAGGACGACAGTAGATGCTGATTTTGTAAATCAAGACATTGGACATGCTTTAAAACAGTTTCACATTGGAATGATGGAACTCTTACGACTGAAGATTAAACATGCAAACAGATTCCAAAGTATTTCTTATGATACAATATCAATGACTTTTTTTCTTTTTATAGCAGTTAGTAAGAAAAGTAAATTAAATAAGATCCCCTCATTCCCTTTAAAAGACACATTCCTCTCATTACAATATATCAGCAGTTTTGCTATGCAATCAATTCATATGAAGGCAGTGTACAATGTAATATATCATGCAGTAATAGTACAATAAATATATATAAATGTATGCCTTCTAGAGTTTTTAAAAAAAAAAAGAATCTTGGCCTTCAGTAGGTAGAAAAGGCTTTATTCAATTTAATATTAGGATTTTTTTTATTATTATTTTATGTTCATTTTTTTATTTACCTTGCTTTAGCAATGCCAACTCCTAATTTTGCTTTGTTAAAATGTAGCTTAAAGTTTTGTGTCAACTTATGGTATCATTTAATTGCGCCACTCAATTTATGACAGTGTTTTTAATTAAACAGTCGTTTCTTTTTTGGCATTGCAACCAGTATCCACACACCCCTTTTTGTCTGTCTCTAATTATTATTGAGTGACTGTAATGAGGAGGTACATTGGGGTGTAAGTAATAGAGTTTTCAAGAGTATGAAAAATTTTATAGATTAAGAAAAAAAGATGACAGATGAGTTGTACAGATTGTGCTGAATTTATAATATTGCCCATAAACTTCAAAATAGTATCGTAGTAAAGTAGTTTTTCTGTTATTTTGTAAGTGGTTGTATTTTAAATAGCAAAACAATCTTTAAACATAGAAATTATTTTTAAATTCTCAGCTAACACATAAACATTAAATGAATAGAATAATCGTAAGGATTGTTCCCATCTTTGTTTCCCATCTTTGATTGATGTACAGTTGTAGACTTGAATTATTAAAGGGGAAAAGATGGGAATAAAAAAGGATTGCAAAATTAGCATTCTCGATTGTCTATGTACACTGGAGGCCAGAGTTGCAGTGCAAGCTATTAGCCCACTGCCCAACCCCTGTTGCACAGTCCTACTTCTTATTACTACAATGGTGGTTTCACCTTTTCAGTTTAATCATTCCAGTAGATATTAAACTCTCCCAGCAGGCTGGGAGCTATATAGTGTAGGGATTTACTGAGGGATTTGCATCCTTCTTTCTGCTAGTTCAAATCTCTGTCTTCTCAGATCAAATTATCATAACCATCATCGGGCACAACTCCACCATGAAAATACAGAGCAGGAAAAACACTGTCAGCGATTCCATGTGCCTATTTCTCAGAAATATGAAATATGGTTATTGTGCATTGCTATGCGGTAAAATTGGAGCGTTATCCCATGGTACCAGGGCCATTGTGGAAAACATGAGTTATTGTCAAACAGCATTCACATAAAAGAACTCTCCTTTGTTGGAATAAGTTTGTTTTTTCTGTCATATTAAATCATAAATCATATAATACAAAGTAAGATTGCTTGTAATCAGATTGTACATAAACAGCATGTGAATTGCTGATTAATTATACCCCTCACTCTAAACTAGAACTGTTTTGATGAGGTTAACATTGACGCAGTAAAGTATTTTTATGAAGACAAATTCATATCTTTGTTTTGAAAACTATCATTTTTAGTGCAGATATCTATGCCTGAGAACTGGAAGCTCTTCAACAAATACAGCTGAATGACTCAAACACAACTGGATAGTGAGAACTTTCATATGGGTGAACTTTCCTGTTATAGCACATTATATATCCAACTTAATACATCATCAAGGGGGTTAACACACCATCGCGTGACTAGCTTTGATACCATAAGACTGAAAGTAAATTAACGTTACGCGGTAGACTCTGGGACTCTTGATAAACGTGGAAATCGTTATTATTATTTATCTAATTTTGGGTGTGTAAGCTGAGAGCAGACGGGGCGGGTCGGCACAATGTCCGGATTGTTCCACACTGCACGCACCTACATACTCAGAGAGACGGCGGCTTCTACCTATATGGGCACTGCTTCACTTTCTAATCTGTAGACCTGAATATGGCTTGTGTGGGAAAAAGTGAGTTTTTTTCCTTTCTGCCTCTGACTGCAAGGGAACAGGTCAAATCCTCTGCCAGGTGCCCCAGGCTATTTTTCCTTTCCTCTTTTTTTTTCTGAACACCTCCACACCAAGAGAGCAAAATCTCTGTCAGAAGGAGGAGGGGAGAGGGATGCAGAAACGCTCTTCTGTTTTCACTTTGTGAGTGTTGAACCCTCTGGGGCCAAAATAATTAAGATCAATATATATGAAAGTTCAAGATACTTTTGGTTCATTTCAAGGTAATTAGTGTTATATGGATCTCATAAGTTTGTGCAGCCTCGCTGACATACTGTATTGCCAGATTTATGAGCCATATATTTTCAGCATGTGCTAATTACTCATACTCTACCCTTGTGCCTTGTTTCAAATTGTGTTTGGTCCAACTGTTAAAAGGAGTATACACAGATTTTATGTCTTTAACTCTAATTTGTTTACTTTTACAGAACCTCAGTTGCATAATTGCTTGCATAATTTCGTGTTTGCATAAATTTCTCATGTAAATGTGTGTCCGCATAAAGTTTACAATGCATTGTTTTTTAATCCACAATTTAAAAGTGGAGAAAATGATTTCTTTATACATTTTTAAAATGTGCATTCCTATAATTTTTTTGTAATTGTTCTTCTAATATTGTACACATGAATACAATTGTACTGCAGCTTGTCTTTGTGACAGTGCAGCTTGATAAAAATACATAAATTGAGTTTAAACATGAAGCAAAATGTTTGGGGTGTGTTTGTGGAATAGAAATATTTTTCCCTCTCTTTAATCATTGATTCCCATGAATGTTTGATCTAACTCAATTGACTTTTAAGAGCTAAAGGTCATGAATTTCACATAAATACATACAGCAAAATGCCCATGTTAACTTTCAATTCCAGCAATGAGAAGATAAAAAAAATAACAAAAATAAATTGTGTGTGTGTGTGTGTGTGTGTGTGTGTGTGTGTGTGTGTGTGTGTGTGTGTGTGTGTGTGTTGGAAGTGGGGGTAGTTTTTACCTCCCAGCTTTAATATGTTATCATTACTTTCCTGAGCATCTCTGGCCAGAGTGACACCAGTCCATTACACCATCAAAGCCCTCAACTCTTCCCCCACCACACTTCAGAGGTCACCTTGGGGAGGATTCCACTATCCAGCGAGCCCACCAAACAACACCCTTCCCATCATACCATTGTTCAACCCAATTCCACCTGGGATAGATACAAGAGGATTGCAGAGCGGCTGTGAGGAAATGTGTGCATGGCTGTGTGCTTGTTGCAGTGACACAGTGTATGTGTTTGTGTGGACAGCCAGCTGTCCCAGGGTTGTCGGTGGAAGGCTGCAGCTGTTTAGGAAGCTTTATGCTGATAACGGCTGGATGACTCTTTAGTTGACGCTATGAAGGCTGTAATACAGAGAGACAGAAATGTGGACACAGAAATACATTTCTACTTGGAGTACTATTTATTTCTTCACTGAGCACCTATAGAATAGAAATAATTAGGAACCCTGAGTCATAAATAGATGAGGGAAAAAGATTTCAGTTCAATACCTGATTGATACTCTTAAAATGAGATTATGCATGATTCTGCTAAACAACTTTCATGTTACAGTAGCTTGTACACTCTAAAATGCACACAGGCTTGTTCCTAAGACTGTAAAATACAAAAACTGATATCACCTCAAAGAAACTCAAAATGCTGCAAAGTTGAAGCGCATGTGCAAAATCCACTGATGGTAAAATTTCATTTTAAGCTACTGCCAATAGGGTTAGCCCCTAAGGCAGCAAATTTGACATCAAATAAACACTTCAGTCAAATAAACAACAGCAACAGTACTAAGTCTACTTCTACTATTACTACTACTAATGCTAACTACTTCAGCATTCCATTCATCAGCTTAATAAGTAAAGCAAGACACTAGCACTGAGAGGACTCTCATTTCCTTTTTGGACGCTAGTATTAATGTGTCCAACATTTCTAAATCGATTTGCTGCGGGGTCAGCCGTACAAATGTACATACTTGTGGCATCTGCAAATTGGGGTACAGTATGAATTACATAAATGGTGTTTGAGCACCTAAGTCACAGGGATTAATGTGTCCTGCTGTGTCCTCTGCATGCCTTGCCTCGGATTAACCAAAGCTGGCACAGCGGGGGGTCACTGTGTGCCACCTAATTTACAGCTGACATCCCATGTCTCCTACTGTGGACACTTGGATGGCATGATGTGAGACACAGATGCCTGCAAAGGCCTGGCATCATGATAAATTTGGAAACAATACTTGTTGCAGTTCAGATACAGGATGATTAATTGCAAGTGTTCCTAACCTTTTATGGTGAAGCTCAGTGAGGCACTGAATTTACTTACAGCTGAGGCTGCTTGTCAAAATGATAATTTATGTTAGTAGCAGTAAGAGAGATTACATTTGTCATATTCCCAATATTTAATTTTCTTACAGTTTATTTCTTAAAGGTTATTACTGCATAACTTTTACTCATTAAAATAGTTATTATATTTACAAAGAAAAGTTTGGGGAATCTCAACACATCGCACGATTAAAATTGTTGTGCGTAGGCAAAACCATGATTCTTACACATTAAAGTGCTTTGGCACCTCTCCTCACATTATGTAGCTTATTTATATTGTGAAAAATATCAGCATGGGTGATCAGTGATAAAATTATGCCCCCCCCCCCCCCCCCCCCCCCAAAAAAAAAAAAAAAACAACAACAACAAAAAAACAAAAACAAAAACAGGACATTTACATTTTAATACTCATTCTAGATAAAGAAACCAGTGCTGGAATTTAACCTTAATGCTTCCCACTTTTTAAAATGATCTGAATGCAGTAGTAGAAATGTACATATTTTCTCATTTAAGCAGCAGGTTAAGTATATATAAGCCCCTTTGACTCTACTGCCATGTGACATCAAGCTAAAGGTTTAAAAGTTTGAAATTAAATCCTTTTTTCTCCAATGTACTCAGCAACAGTAAAGGTTATAGGAAATTACCCTAGTTCAAATGGTGATAGCATTTCAAATGTAAGATAACACAGTGTGAGCAGGCTGCTTTGTATAGCAAAGATGCAACATCATTTCATTCTGACATACCAGTAACAACAGTATCCAGAAACTATCCACACTCGTAGTGAATGTGATAATGCCATTAAAAAAAGAAAATAAATATCTACAGCAGGTCAGTGGTGTGCCAAAATAAAGAAATAGCATTCCCAGAAGCTTTGTGACGGATTCGTGGAAGTCTTTGGAGTTAGATGCAAGGTTATACAGAGGGCAGCCAGAACGGGTGTTTAGTTTGGGAGATCGAGTCAAACAACAGCAGCAGAATCGAGAAGACAGAAGAACTAAATTCACCTTGCATCCGGAAAAACACAGACTGGGAAAAAAGGCTGGAACGCAATGGTTCAATAAACAAGTGAAAAGTGATAGTGAAATAAAATACGGAATCATGGGATAAAGACATCCGCTTTTAACAAAAAAAATCTAAATTTTATAAAAAAAAAATTTCTTCAATCTGAGAGTACTGGGAATAATTTGATTTGAAGGTGGTTCACCTGGGAGAGCTGGCTGGTCTGACTACTGGAGGATTTGTGAACTGGCTCCAAGGCAAGTTCAACAGAACACACAAGCTCTTATTAAACTTCCTGTTTTCACCAAGTGAGACCAATATCACACACACATGCACACACACACACACACTTGGCATTTAACCAGTCTTTATGATATCGTATATGTTAACAGTCTGGGAAACAAATTGTGTTTTATGAAAGAAAATAGAAAGAATAACTAATATTTGACTTAATGTTCTTATGTATTGTTGAAGCCATAAATTGGAATTATTCTTATAAGACACCGATCATTGGGTGGCTATAACACAAAAGCTGTTGCTCTACATCTCTGTCAATACTTCAAGGTCAAACGAGGCAACCAGGAATATCAACCACACAGAAGTCGAGATGCTGTGTTTTGGGTCACACTGGGATTCTATTGTAAATGCACTGACGAGTTCCCCATTGCATCCTTTTCTCTCTCTGCTTCACTGTTTTACTCATTTTAAATCTAAATTTTAATTAAAAAAGCAACATAGCAGTAATAGATCCAAAACCTGCCGTCCAGTCAAGTCAAACTCCATCTTCATCACAACTGGCCGTCCTTATGTTAAAACAAAATAAAGCAAAGGTAAGTAAAAGTAAATGGGTTTTCCTATTGAATGTTATTGCTTTAGGAATGGGTGCAGATAGCTATTGATCTCCCTCATCCTTGGCCATTACCATTGGGATAGCAATCAGGGAGGCCAGTTGGCTTCCTGGTAAACAAGCATTTTCTCCCCTCATGGCAGAGCGGAGCAGAGATTGAGTGCAGTAAAAGGCTTGGAATAACATTTCTCCTGGTGTCCCCAGTGCTGCGACAGGACACTTAAAAACTATCTTTCATTCATAGGCATCCCAATCATGATTGCTTCTCTTCTCACTGTGGCCCATGAGAACAAATCCATGCACGGGGGAATAACAGGACATTTACAAGAACAAACATTGTTGTAGAATGCATGGAAAGGGAGCATTTTTGTTGATGTCTTTAATTGTTTTTGCATCTTAAACACATTTATTCTCCCCAAATGAAGTAGGCATAATTGCCTTAAATACATTTTCTGTCTTGTTGCACTGAGACTAGCAGAGAAAAAAAGAGAAATATAAAGATTAAAAGCAGCAGCATTTGGTAATTTCTTTACAGCCTCAAGTTAACATTATTCCACAAGGGAACAGGATTTAGTGGAAATTCAGAATCTGAAAAGTGTTTTTATTGTTTTTTGCACATGATGCTGTCACTCAAACACTATTGCAATAGCTCTGATGTAGGCTTTGTCCAAGTCAACAAGAGCTTCCTTTAGTATGCAGGACAAATAAATACAAAAGATCCCTAAAATAGAGATGCTTTGTTGAGAAATACTACATTTTGGCTCATGTTAAAATCAAACTGATCGCATCAAATTAGTCAAAAAACAAACACTTTAAAAAAACCAAAATTAGTATGTGCATTCTTTGAAACACAAATTCTTGCCCTTTCCTCCAGCGGTAAATGCTCACACGGAATAAAGAACTAAGCCGTATGTTTTCATTAAAACTATTCTTTCTGAATCCATGGAGTGATGAGTCAGGTGTGCGTCTCGAGTCTCTCGCTGCTCTAAATGCCATTCCAAACTCATTACCTCTGTCTCGCGTCTGGCCAGCTACCCATCATGTTCTGACCTTGAGAAAATGATAGAAAGGTGACAACTAAGTACCCAGTTCTATAAAGAAGAAGAAGGTAAGAATGCAACTGCAGAACTGTGTCTATATGAGGTGCTTAACTGTGATTTCTAAATTTTGAATGAGAAGGTCTGTAGTAAATTATCTCTTTGGTATATGTTGTTGTACTGTGAGATGTATTATTTTATGGAGGATATTAATCATATCATGGCACAAACTGTCTGTTGTGTCTTGTCATATATCAAAAATATAGTAAGACTGCAGGAATATGAATACAGGTACAACATTAGATTTGTCTGGGAAAAACATAAATGATCTAATTTTGTTTCCATGCTGTATAAGTGACTCTTACACAAATGTTTGTAGGTGAAGTTATTTCTCGTGTCATATGTTCAATTTCGTTCATTACTTTTCTTTTGAAGGATTACCACAGTAGTACTTACCTACAAAATCACACCCGGCCACAATATATTCCTTTAACTTTTACAAGTTAGAGAGTCTAGGCAATCAGATCTGTCGGTAAGAAGGATTTCTGTCACGACTTACGACACACTTCCACTGCTTTATATTACTGTGTCTTATTTTTCTTGCATAAAAAGGCAAATCTGCACCTGAAGTAATTTCCCTTGTGTTCAGACAGATCAGGCCCCTTATATTGACTGTTTTATGAAAATCATTGAAATGGCTTGATTTGCAATAGAAATAGCTAAAACCTTTCACGTTCTGCTATCTACTCAGAAAATAAAGGGAGTTTAATGATGAGGTTTTGATTATACAACTGGGTTTATATAGTCACATATCTTTTGTTGATGTTTACCTGATGAACCAATAAAAAATGAATATCCCTTGTCATTTTTTACCATATTGAACAATAATACTATTGTAGATCAGCAATAATATTGTACACCAATGAACACCTTTAATATTCCTGTGACAAAACATATGAATCCATGCATGAACTCCAATCAATCATAATTTTGTTTCAGTGACATTACCAGGTATCTTAGCAACAGGATTTAAATCTCACTGGCTTAATACGATAACTTCAAAGCAGCCATTCCCTACCTATTCTTTTTCCTAATTTCCACCAGATAGCTATATTACTAGTACAAGTATGGTGCACTGGCTGAATGTACATGTGAGGTGTAGTGATTCAATCAAATTCTTAATGTGTCCATTAAGAATTTGATTGAAGTTAAGACCTCGCCTTGTTAGACGCTTTTGTGTGCATGTGTGTGTGTGTGAGAGAGAGATAGAAATTCACAGAAGTCCTGTACACCTTGATTAAACCATGTTTCTGGCTCATCTTTGAACTGAAGAAATCAGCTGGAATCCTCAATATGGAGATGTCATTTAGAGTCAAATAGAATGCAAATTACTTGTACAATTGAAATGTCAACTTAAACATGCAGCGTGCCTGACCTGTGGCTACCCAAAGAAGTCATTTAAAGTCATTTCGTTGATTCAGAGTTCCACTAATCCTTTTTCATTTCCTTATAGTCTTGAGGTTACAGGAATAACTGGGAGGAGGGTTGTGGTGGGGGTCTGACACATCTGGGAATCAGGTTGATTTCTTCCTTCATCTAGCTGGTCAAATGAAGTTTATTATGACAGGGTGCGCTTATATTTTGGTCAAAACACAAAAGGGCGGCTGGCCTTTATTACCATGGCTGAGTGATAATATAGGTTATTAGGGCAAGATGTTGTAAGGAATTGTATTTTTTTCATTTCCCATATAATACCAATGTGCAGTTAAAAATCTATCTATCTATCTATCTATCTATCTATCTATCTATCTATCTATCTATCTATCTATCTATCTATCTATCTATCTATCTATCTATCTATCTATCTATCTATCTATCTATCTATCTATCTATCTATCTATCTATCTATCTATCTACACATCTATCTATCTATCTATCTATCTATCTACACATCTATCTATCTATCTATCTACACATCTATCTATCTATCTATCTATCTACACATCTATCTATCTATCTATCTACACATCTATCTATCTACACATCTATCTACACCCAGGTTAAATTCCCCAGTGACTGTCACAATGAATCTGATTAGTAATGCTACATCCATCATTGGGTTCGATCACATGTGAAAGGATCCATTCCAGTGTCACGTCATATATTCATATCCAATGAAATGTACAAATTGTAATTGCTTAATAAAATAGGTAGAATCACTCCAGAGGGGTCTTAAACAGTGGCAGTGTGTGAAATATTCATGATTTACACATAGACAGTAAGCGGTCCAGTGTAAACTACAGCGATGTAAGTGCACAAACATCTACCCTGGGACATTTACCTTTCGCCCTCATTGTCTCTATCTCATTGACACGTGGCCATCAATTTCTACTGCATCTCACACTAGACTGTCCTTAAGGTCGATTTGATCTGTCCAAGCAGTGGCCTGATGCACTGTCGCCCTCTCTCCCCCTTCAAATTGCCTACCCCAGGGGAGTGCTTGTGTTTGCTAGTAAGCGCATGGCCATGCTGTTAATTTATAAGAGCGCTGAAATGTTTTCTTGATTTGTCTGCAGCACACTGTATGCTCTTACGGCGCTCTGTGATGAAATGGAAAGTCCAGTTTTAAATGAAATATTTTCAGAAATAATTTCCTTTATTTTGTAGTTGAGAATTAAATAAGAACATTTGTGTCACTCTTTTCATTTTGTGTACTGAAAGTGTTAAGCTACATCCAAAAGTAATTAGCCTTGTGCTGTGTTAATCTGTTACTCTTGCACAGTGAGTAGAAAGAACAGCTGTATCAATCTGTCACAATGTGAACATCTTTCAAAGTACTGAATTACTCTTTACAGTTTTTCTCAGTCGCTTTGGTGCGTTTCTCAGAACACCATTAACATTTGCACAGCAGTTAGTGCATTTCCCAAAACAATTAGTGCAAACTGCAAAACCTAGTGGATAGCCTGCAAAAGCACGTCACATGCACAGAATTGATTATCCATACCTCAAAAGCAAGTATCCATGTCAATGAAACTGTCAGTGCCATCAAAATGAAAAGTCTTGACACCATCTTTATGAACAAGATAGTCAAATGGCATTGTCATGTTTCCACTATGACAGTTTATAATTTCAGTGTTTCCCATTGCAAAAACAATTGGTGACACCTGAAAATGCTGACAACAGCACTATGGCCTACCTGTACAGCCATCTGAAATGTGCAGTAAAGTCACTGTAGATGTTATGGGAGTCTTGGGAGTAACTAAGACACTGAATACGTACGTTTCACATTTCCATTGTGTAGAAGTGTTTGTAATCCTACAGAATTGTGCAAAAGAAAAATATGCTACAGTCACTTGTTCACTGTAGAATACATGTAAACATAAAATCACCAATTTGGTAGAGCCTCCTCATGAGTGACAGCTGTAATTCACCTGAGATCAATTGTTCAATTTCGGAGACATTTCCAAGAACAATGATACAGAAAGGTATAGGATTTGCTTGACAGATGGCGAATATTTGGCATGTGATAACTAGTTCAACAATTTTGTGTGTGATGACTTAAGCAATGGATGTATGACTATTAGTTTTATTGGGAATGACTATTCAGCATCCATAGGTATGATTACTTTTGACTGACATGACATAAGCAAATGGAAATGTCAGAAAGCAGCAGGGAAATGTATGGAAGCAACTGATTCATGTCCAAAATCATTTGCAGTTTGTTCAGAGAGAGGAGAAATTGCTACTATGATGTGCACAAATGACTGAGTGTTGTGGAGGTTGAACTAATAGTTATGAGAATTTCAATTCTGATCTGAGAAACGCACCAAAGCGACTGAGAAAAACTGTAAAAAGATCATCCCTGTAAAGTGTATCCCTGCAAAATTTTTAAACACAACTATCTTTTATAAAATTTGACATCTTTTTTAAAACACAGCACTTGTTATCCCAAGTACTGCAGTCTATTTAATATATTTTATCTTTTAAAATAAACAGCACAAAGCCTTTCTCTCACCTGATGTAGGATTCTGTTAAATATATCACATTCACTACTAGTGTTGATATATAAAACATCCTAAATAACACATTTTTAAGCATTTTTCTTTTAAGATATAATAAATGTCTATCATATGACAGCAAAAATAAATTGCTTTGTTTAAAGCGTTTTCAGCAACTTGTGTTATGTTGATAGGTGATAAACTGCTAGCTTTATTTGTTTTTGTGAGCAAAAGTATTGTCGTGATACTCACTGATGTCCCTCCGCATCATGCCTTGACCTCTGGCAGCTACTGGAAGTTTGTTGCATTCCCTTCAACAAGAGTTAGACAGCTGCTTTTTCAGGATGGACTTTTCTATTACATTCATGTTAGGCTTCTGAAAAGCCCTGCCACCTCATTGTAGTTCATAAGTGTTACATCTTCAGGGAGCCATTGGTGCTCTCAGTTGCCAAATAGCAGCAGGAGAAGCCATTTATCTTGGCCTGCTCATCTTTAGCAGAGCAGACCCAAACAGCCTCTGTACAGCTTGGAAAAGGAAAGAAAGGCGTTGATTGGAAATAAGGCAGTCCTGTAAAAATTTGATTGCTTTCGCAGGGACAGAATATGACAAATTTAACCTTTTATTTATGTCTAACTTGAAAATTTATAAAGGCGTGGGCAGTTTTTGCAGCATATGCTTTCAGTTTGGCAACAAGCTGTCATATGGGATGTATTAAACTTCTGATGTGTTAATGTTATGATCTTAGACGTGTTTGAGGGACAAATGTTATTTATTGGTTGCATTTGCTGTGTTTGTATCTTTGTTTGCTGTTTTGCATTCATTGCAAATTGACTGAACATAGCAAAATTATTACATTGTTTCTACTCCAACAACAGTTACATTTCATTATTTTCGTTTTTAATTGCAATTGTGTCAGTATATAAAACACAACTTCTTGGCCTTGCATAGCCAACTACCCATTTATAACCTTTTGTAATTTCAGGAATACACCAGCAATAAAAAGATCATCACCAGCTAATCTGTTTTTATATAATTAATCAGTCTATCATATCCAAAACAAACTGAGCTGTCAAACTCAATGGCCATCCGTTCCTCTCTTCCTCAACCTGACCTTTTCTTTTTCCTGCTGAACCATCAGAGGTAATAAAAGCTTCAAAGTCAGATGCTAAATGTGTTTAGATTTTAATTATTAGACTGATCCTCTTGGCAAATAACAGTACCGATCAATATAGGCTACTGGGAAATATTCCATTGTGAATGCATAGTGAGGATTATCGTCATCTCCATCATTGTCATCGTCAATTGAAAAATCAAATTACTGTTGATGATGAGTGGATCAAGCTGTGGTAGATGTGACAGATGGATTTGGATGTGAGAAAATGTGGATTGTAATTCTTTAACATCTTTAACTTTGTGATTAAATGTTTGTTCTTTGTTCTACCTTTATATTCAGTGTTAAAGGTGGAAAGAATTTTCTGTTACTCAGGATTGAAACACTTCCTGGTTTGAGGAATTATTCATTAATTATTTATTAATTATTTTTTTTGTTTTTATGTTAAAATCACTTTTGTTCTGTTGTGCTAGAATGTGTTAAGTAAACCCAACAAAATCAGACGGAAAGAATATTGATATCAGCCTGAAGCACCACCCCACATCACTGATGACAACATGTATCCAGCTTTACATATCCTTTTCTACCCTATATTTGTCATTTGCTTGTTTGGCAGGTCCAACTGCAGCTTTATCAGCACTGCTCTGTCCAGCAGTAGATTCCCTGCCGTTAGCAGGAGACAATTTGCACTACGACCAGACTGGAAGCTGAACAAGACAAGTGCAGTTGTGAATAACAGCAAGAGGCAAACACAGACTGAGCTGATATACACACACGAATTAGGTAATTAACAGAGATAAAATATATTATTAATATATTATTTTCCTTTGGTTGCTTGGGGAGTTGTGTTGTTCCTAAGAAGCACAGTAGAGGAAGCGATGAAGATATTCTTGCAGTGTCCACTTATGCGCAGTTGTACTATCAGAGATGATGGATTTTTAAGTGTGTGGTAAATGGTCCCTCTCATTCTTTGCATGCTACAGCTTTTAATTGCATCAAGCAATAAACTGTGTCCAATGACAATAGTTATAAAGAGTTTTAAGAGTCTGTGCAGTAATATTCCCTGCAATATCCTCACTGTTTTTCATGCAGTGATACCAGAAAGCAATGGATTATCCAATAAACTTATTCACAGTTCCATCCAATTTGATCTTGTCCTTGCATGCAACTATTCGTCCAGATGATATTGTATACTGTAGATGATGAAATTCCCTAGATTTTTGCAAATTTTTCTTGAGAAGCATCTTTTGGATCTTTTTTTAAAAATCGATTTTATCTAGTTGTTTGACTGAATTGTGACTATATTAATTATGAATATAAATTCTAAATACCAGGACCGGAAAAAAAAAATTCAGAATACCAACTGTGATTCTTAATTTTCATTCATTTTTGTCTGATTTCTATGCCAATAGACTGTGGGTAAGATGCAGTGAACAAACATACAGACAGCTAAATTTACATTGTTTTTTCTCGAATCAGTTAACCTTAAATTTCTAAGAACCAGAGAATAAACACTTACATAATATGCAAAAGGAGTTTTACAATGGGTTGTATGAGGAAGCATCACAAAGTTTTATTTTAACCATAAAAGGTACTGCATCCATATGATTATCACTTAAGGGTTAACACAAATAGCAATGCAGCTTTAATATCAGAAATCCAGGACAGAAAAAAAATTGAGAATACCTGCCAACTGTGATTCTCTCCTCACTCAATGGTAGTACAATACTAAGTCGATGAAGTATACTTGTTCGTTGTTTCATAGATTAATGTCGCTTCTTTTGTTATAAATGCTCACTGTTGTGTTGCTGCAGAGCAAAAAAATATCAGCACATTTGTCACAGTGTACTGTATGTTCATGTAGGTGCCACAGGTCTGTTGACTGTGATAATTTGCCAAAGCTGGTTTAATCTCCTTGTCTTATATAGTGTTGATCATGAAGAAACCAGCTGTGGTCAATAAAGTCTCAAAAATAACTTTGAGGGGTAAATCAACTTTTAATGTGCTTCTCCAAACATCAGCCTCTTGCTGACCTTTTGCCTCTGCGACAAGAGACTAAGTAAACTGCACTTATGCTCTTAAGAAAGTTTATAAATGTTGCATGTGCACCGAATGTTGCCTTTGCTAATCAAGCCCAGTCATAGAAAACAAACTGCCTTTAATTTCAGCTTGTGACTTGTGACTTGTGAGAGGTTACCTCTGTAGTTCACCAAAAAGGACACATTCCAGCAACCAAACCAGCAGCTAAATAAGACAGTCTGTTTGCAATTTGTCCTCTCACTGTTGAACTTTGGAAAAGACTCACAACAGATTCCCCAACAGTGTCTGCCTCTTATACAGTAATAGTGAGTTCTTCTGTAAGGTAAAATCACACAAAGCCACAAGCCGCTGTGGACATTTTAGATTTTAAAAAAAATTTTTTTTATCTGCTATTAAAGCTTCATGTTGGATGTTCTAGGGGTCAGTTCCTACTATCAGTACAGCAGTACTTCTCTGCGTATTTGATACATGTTGAAATAAACTGGTTCTGTGCTAAACCTAAACCTTTTTCACTCCTTTGTCACTTGTTGTGCAGCATAAGCATACCAAACGTACCCACCCTTCATATATACTACAGGTAATTATGGGACAGTAACCTAGGTGAAGGCACAAAATATACATGTAGGTTAGAGGAATTCAAGCTTTGTATTCACAGACGTACTCACCAAGCCCAACAAAGGAGCAAAAAGATTTTTCTTTCCTGACTGAGTAATGCATTATTTTTTAATTCCCTTCTTGCATTGCCCAGTGGCATGTCTAGCTGCTTTTACCTCCAACAGAGCTTTGGGAAAACACTAAACTCACCTTCTCATGCTGCCTTCGCCTTGAGCAACAGTCTGAGGGTTCTCATTTTAGGTAGATTTTATTACTATTTGAAAAAAAAGTGTGTACAACCAGGAAAGGAGAAGGTGGCGAAAGGTTGCAAGCAGTGCAACCATAAACGTCATCTGTGTAGTGAATGATATATCAAATTCAGTATCTAAAGGTAATTCTTGATAAAAAAAATTTTGGGATAATGGAAACTAATTTTGATGTTTTCTTAGTGTAAAACTCAAACACACACACATGCACACTGAAAAAAAATGTATTCACCACTTAAAGCTCTATCTACATGCACAGACAGCGTGTTACTGATAGCTTCTTGGATGCTCTCATGTAAGTTCAGGTTATGCTTCATTCTGAATAAATCCGCTCCAGTGCTTTTTTGAATGAGAAACATATCTAAATTATACAATAATGGCTATAACTCATACTTTTACACTGTTATAGAGTGCCTCTAAGGGTTTCACTGCTTAAATGAAACCCAGAGCAGAATCTAACAAAAAAGGACATCTGACTGCTCAGAAGATGAGTGATCACAGAGTTCCTGAAAAGTTAAAGAAGCCACATTTTTCATAATTTTACATGATACTTGTGCTATGGGCTAAGAGTATTGTGTGTGTTGTGGCTTCATGTGCGCTAGCTTTGGGTTTTCATCTCTCCCTGACCCAAAACGTTTTGTCCACATCAAAGCCTCGGCACATCTGGTTCTAAGTAAAGGCAGAGGGCAGGTGGACACGAGAGGTCTTCATTTTAGCAGCAGGGGGATGTCAGAGGATAGCGAGGGTTTAATAGCGACACAGAAATTTTCACCACACTTCAGTGGAATTAATCAGAGTTGAGGAGAACAGGATTGTCATTTCCTGTTGAGTGTTAGAGAATTAGCTGGACAATAAATCGTCGTAGTTTTAGGTATCTTGTTCTGTTTTTTTTTTTTTTTTGGTACATACTGTTTAAGGTAACTACAACCATGTGACAGCTGCATTATACAGCACCAGGGCCCACTCCAGTTTAAATAAAGATCATGGTGGGTTTGTATCACCATTACAGGTGATACAAACCCACCATGATCAACATCCATCATGCTGATGTCAGTTAAAAACCAGTAAAACGCAAAAATGCTTTTGTGGTTTTAGGAACTTTAAAAGGTATTTATATATACCATCATGGCATTGAATTAACAACATGCTAAAAATATTTCTCATTTCCGTATTGACATGATAACATCAAGCAGTTGCTGTTGATTTGTTCCACCACATCCCACATCCTTGCACGGCATCTGCAATCATGCCTCGCCGGCTTTGAAATCTGTACCGAGAGTCCTGAGAGTGGTTGTTGTTGGTGTGTGCGGCTGACGCCTGCACAGCTGCAGCCGACCGTGTGTACAGCAACCGAGTAAGAAACAAAAGTGTGAATAAAGATTATGATGAAAAGCATGAAACTGTGGACAAGTCTGCCGTGTGATTGCTACAGTACAGTAAATTCATCCTGACATTCAAGAAACCATTTGAAGATGATTTAAGCTTTATGACATGGCATGTTATCCTGGTGGCAGTAGCCATCAAAACATCAAATCAAAATCAAATCAAATCAAATCACTTTTATTGTCACATCACATGTGCAGGCACACTGGCACAGCACATGCGAGTGAAATTCTTGTGTGCGAGCCCCACAAGCAACAGAGATGTGCAAACACAACAACACAAACGAGCAAAATACAAGAATGGCCAACCTGAAACTAATAAATATATGTACAATATATAATAGTGTATGCATTTCTGGATGTGTATACTAAATATTTTCCTACGTACGTGTGTGTGTGTGTGTGTGTGTGTGTGTGTGTGTGTGTACACATTTTTACAAATTAAATAGTAAAAAAGTAAAATAATAATAATAATAATAAAAATAATAATAATAAAATATATAAAATATACAGAGTTGAATATGTGCAAAACAAGTGACATGGACATGTTGTGGTCAAAAAGGGATAGACAAGGTCACCAATAATAATGTTTAATAGACAGTCAGTTAGTACTACTGAGCCCAAAGTGTACCAGGAAAATATCCCCCGCACCATCATCACCTGGCAGGATGGATCCATGCTTTTTTGTTGTTTATTTAAAAAACTGACCATACCTTGTGAATGGTAGAGTCATGACACCAGGAAATGGTTTTTTTTTAATCTTCTATAATCCTATTTTGGAGAGCCAGTGTAAATTCTAGCCTCAGTTTCCTGTTCTTAGCTGACAAGAGTGGTACTTTGTCTTATCTTCTGCTGCGACCCAACTGCTACAAGGTTTGATGTGCTGTGCAGTCACAGATGCTTCTCTGCTTACCTTGGTTGTAACGAGTGGTAATTTGGGTTATTATGAACTTGATACAATCTGGTCATTCTCCTGTGACCTCAACAAGGCATTTTCACCCAGAGAACTGACACACACTAGTCTCTTTTTCAAGCCATTCTCTTCGAACCCTAGATATATCTGCGTGGGAATGCATGAACTTGTTGTGATTGGCTGATTAATCATTTGCATTAACAAGCAGCTGAGCAGGTGTACCTAACAAAGAGACCAGTGAATGTATATAATAACCCAAATATGATGTGAGAAATTTGATGCTTAAATAAAGTCAAAGAATAGTACTTTTCAAGAGTGATAAACCTCCGGACTGAAAATTAAAGGCAATGAGGTAATGCCAAAAACTGCAGTTCCCTCATTGGCCACTTGAGGCTCACTAAAAAAGAGAATCGATCCCTAAAGACTTCATGTTAAAATGCTCATCTTAAATATAAAATGAACATGTTTGCCACCTGATCATGTTGTCAGCTAAAATGTTAACGCTCATTTAAATATAAGCATCTATGGCTTCAAAACGTAACATAAATACACTAATAAAGTGTGTTTTTGTATTCATCTGTATTGACGGTGAGAATGGAAAAAGGGAGAGGGAGAGACAGGAAACACTTAGGTTAAAAAGAGAGAAAGCAAGAAAGTGTGTGTGTGTTTGTTTTTTTGTATGTATGTGTGCGTGTGAGGTTATAGGCTGATGCATATAACCCCTGCAACCATGGCCAAGTCATCCTGTGGAAGATTGCTGGCAGGCCTGGGGTCAGGGGTCGCCTCTCTGAGGGAATTGTCCCTTTAAAAGGTTATCTGGGACTCGGTTTGGTGCTATGATGTGATTTCAGTTTGTAATTGTGTATGATTGAAATAATATATAATATCAAACAAGCTCTGAAGGTCATATTTTTCCCATGGTCCCACATTTTCTCAGCTCTTGAGACAAATTCTCCAAATGTGTGACTTGTCTGGCAAATCCATTTGCAACCAGATTTATTTATTTTTTTAAGGAAGCAACTCCAGGAATCCAAGACATACAAAGGAGTATGATGTCTTGCTGTACTACAAAAGACACAACATACAATTACTGTAAATTTCATCTCTTTTATCTGAAATGTAAATATACTTATGACAAGCCTTTATTTGTACAGTTTTTCCTTGGATGTGTAAATCCACTTCTTTTAAATAAAAAAAAGGACATTCATCTCTTTGCCTTTTCTTCCATTGCCTGTTTGTTGGTTATTCCTGATTAGAAAGGATCTCCATCTGCCTGTCTGGAGCTTGTAAGCCTGCTCAGATCTCTGCATCTTGTTGGGCGAAAGCTCAGCTAAATCCGTGGAAGCCTAATGTTTATCCGATGTGAAAATAATTACTCAAAAGTGTTTTTCCTAATCCTGATAATTAGAGCACGAAAAGAAAGATCAGTGTCACTGTATATCATGGGGGCCTGGCGATTGACTTCCTGGTCGCTGTAAGTTTCAGGTGAAGATGGGAGCGGATAAAGGTTAGATTAGGTCTAATCCAGAGCAGCAGCAGCCCTTAATCTGTTATGATACAAGGATGATCACTTAAAAAGGTCTGGATCCAGGGCTCTGCCTCCTGGTTGGGGGAGAGAAGGCTCGACTGGGACCCATCTTAAAACCTGCTTAGCGGCACGGTGGCGCCAGCAGCTGTGAGCACTTGTGGACAGCCTTGGAGAAGAGAAAGAAATACAGAGGGAGAAAGAGACAGAGGAAGACATCTCAATATCATCCCACGCTTGGGTTTCCCCATCTAGGATGGACAGGGCTTAGAGGGGAAACCTGTTGTCGACCAGTAATCTCAAGATCAACAAGCAGGTTTGAGTCCAGGGCTATGATATCACCGTGGCACATCAGAGATCTGCAAAATGAAGCCCAGAGTGGCATTAACAGCCCAAATGGAAGACAGCTCATCTTGTTAGAGCCAGAGACGCAAGAGACTAGCGACCTGGTGATATTGGACTGATTGAGAATTCAGTCATCTCTCCAGATCGTATTACCAAACTCCAGCGGGATGGGGACGTGAGCAAAGGGGGGATTAGATGAGAAAATCTGTGTGGCTTCATGAATTAGGGTTGGAAAAGATGGCAGGATGGCATGTTGTGCGGTTGGCATCTTCAAATTGCTGAATGAGTTAGTGTGGATTCCTGCTGATGCACATGCCAAATAGGGCAGTGATCTGCATATAGTGACACCTACAGTCTTAAGATTTTTAGATTTCTTTTTAGATTTTTAAGTTACATGATATATTAATAAATCCTTTAGGGGAACACATATTTTGTAAAATAATTTCTTTTATTTTGGAATAAGAAACCAAAGCAACAATATTCAATATTACCACAGATATTCTACATAAACCCGTGAATATTTTGGAGTCTTTTTAATTATAGAAATGAGTTTGGTTTAAACATTAAAAGAAAAACTAAAGAGAACAGAAAAAACTAATAAAGACAAACAGTTTTCCCATATTTACAATTTTTAAAAAATCTATGAATGCAGTGAATTTGGCAAACTAAACATCAATTTTACAGGTTATTTGAAACTGAAGTGTCACCGGTAATTAGTTGCATATTTACCAGGTTGTTTTATATGATAATAAGCAGATAGAATCAATTTACGCATATGTTTATTGACTTTTTTAAAACCGTGTCCATTGATTGAAACTGTAATAACTTGACATCCAGTTGCCTACAAGAGCTTCATTATCTCCTTTGATGTGTTTTAACAACGTGACAGTTGAAATGCCATTTTGTTTTACTACTCATGACTGTCACACATCAACAACACACAAATATTTATTTTGTTGTCTCCAAACTGAACTAGTAGTTAGTAGCTATTGATTATTGGTGATGGAGATGCGTCATTGTGAGATTGATATTCACAAGCAGATGAATTTGCTAACTTAAGCACCATATTTATATTTATTAATATGACTTCTCATTTCCTCCTGCTTGTTATTGCTGTCACGCCATACTGAATGTGTAGCCTGCAATAAGACATATGCAGGCTACACATATAAGTCATTTTCTTATACCAGGGATCTGAATCTCATCAACGCAGTTACTTCCAAAATAATTTACCTTGTATTGCTATGTGGACTGTAAAATACTTAGCGCTAAAGCAATGTGAAAACCTCATAATTGCCATGTATGTCATGTAATTGGAATATGAAAGCAACAAAGAAAGAAAAGTTTTGACTACAAGAACTTAAATCTTTCTTTTTAAAAAGAGGAAAATAGTTTCACTCCCAATCAATGGTATCTCAAATATCATTATTCTTTATATAAAGATCTATATTAATTTAATTAATTGACAAGGTAGAAATTCAATTCGACATATATTAATATTGCTGTTTGTTTAGAGCATTTAAAAACTGCTCATCTTTAATTCTTTTTTTTTTGTCAAAACTACAACAGCAAGCATTGATATGTAATTCAAGCAATGATCGTAAATAATTAAAGAATAACAATAAAAATCTACTATATGACAAAGCATAAATACATTAGCTATATAATTCTAAGTTTGTAGCAAAAGGTTAATCACTGAATGAGGAGTTTTGTAGCTGATAAAGTACCCATGTGATTCAAGCATCAATGCCTTTCTGTTCATTAGATGACATCTGATGATAAAATGGATAAATGCCACCATTTCACAAAACCACATGCACTGTTGCAAACATTTGGAAGTACAAGACTGCACACAACTTGTGTTTGCAGCCTATGCCCAAGTGATCATAATCAAGGAATTAAGTCCCTCAATATCTTCTTATTTCCTGGAGGACGTAGATATAGTTTTTGTGCCACCATGGTAATTTCCTGTAATTAAGAATCTAATCAAAGCATATGCTAAACCACGCTTTTAATAAACACATGAGCTGTTGCTGACAGAGGACAGGGAGCTAAATGTTATTGGATTCCTGCATGTATTAAAAAAGGGCAAGAAGATCAAGATGAAGATGAAGGTGTAAGATGAACCTTGCAGTTCTACTGTAATCAGTCCAGCAGTTTGTGCTAGAGGAGGTATGTTTAAAATCTGTGAAAATAGCTTGTGAATAAAAGTCCAACCAAGATGTAAAAATTAAGCTACCTGGAAATAACTTTCAATAATAATTGTGACTGAAAACAAAAAAAAAGTTTTTTTTTTATTAGGATAAGCAGTTATCAAATCCTTTAGATGGAAACTCTGACAGTTAAATAAAATGTCAGATGCTGAAAATATGCAAAGGTTAGGCAGGCACTTGCACATTGTTTATTGCAAAAGATTAATCTCAAGCTTTTTTTAAACAGTCTTCATAATGGATCTAATTATATTTGGGCTACTTTTGCTGATTTACCAGGTGACTCCAGTAAGCACAGGAGGGCATGTGCAATCTCTTTTGTCTGGATATAAAAGAATAAATATCCTGCTAAATCCAGAGTGCTTGCAGGGCCGGGCTAAAGCTGCCGCTCAGTATTCACCACTGTGTCTCTATTTGCTCTTTGGTTCCACCATCCTGGAACTTTACTCCTTTTTGTCTCTCTCGCAGGAGATGGAGCAAGGGAGGGGGTGCGAGGCAGAGGGGAAAGGACAGCGAGGGAGGGAGAAAAATGAATTGGGGCTGGCGTTTGATGTGCTGATTGGAAGAGAACTGAGGACAGCAGCTGCACTCACAACCATCCCTGGAGAGAGCAGGTTTGATAGCTAAATGAAGACCTCTAGTGCTTTCTTGTTAGCCACGATGGATCCTGCACCCAGATGAAGCACAATTAGTCAGTGGTGGTGGCTTTAAGTGTCCACCAATCACAAGGCAAAAGTCAGTGCTTCTCATTGGCAGTTAGTGCCCCGGGCTGTGTCCTAGCCCTGCTGGCCTTTTCAGGCCTCTTTAACACTACAGAGGAGAGAACATAAATCCCAAGCTGAGAGGGGCTGCTGGTATCGTGAAATGATCCCTCTGGCATTTCAGATACAGCTGTGCACATCTGATTAGTGCTAGTCGCGCATGGTCCAGTTTGGCTAAGAAGTGCTTTCTCTTAGATCTTGGCGGCTTTCTCATCTGACACATAAAAAAGGAAAAATTCTCAATAGAGTTGCAGTTTGCCTATCAGTCAGCTATTAAATCCCTCATGTCTGTGCAAGCCCACTGGCATACTGACAAGAGAGAACTGATTGCTGCTCTAGCTTATGTTTAAGAGAAGCTGAATTTGTACTTTGTATCAAGTCACTTGGAAATAAAGCTTCTTTGGCCGTCAAAGTACTACTTCTTGTTGCTATTCAGCATCGTGTTTTTATTGCAATTGTTCTTGCCTCACAGACAAAACAAACTAGACTGGCCGTTTGAAACTATAGCAAAACATATTTGCTTTTTATCTGTATTTTACTGGTGCTCTTTCCTCTCAGTATGTCCTCCTATCTGCTGCTGCTACTAATGCCACTGGAGCAATGCAACATGGGGAAGTTTGTGCCACTGCATGATGAACCGTTCTATTTATATTAAAATGAGTGTGCTCCTCTGGGAGATATAGAGGGGAATGGAACAACAAACATGGAGCTTTGGAGATGAAGGGAACTGTGGAGGGACCGGTGACAGCAAAATGGCAACTCCTCCATACAAAGTGGCCCTAAGGACCTTAGGAAGAGTAATAATATGAACGGTGGCATCTAGAAGGGCCTTGTGGGCGTAGTGCACACACTGCACTTTGCCATAAAACAACACCCACGGTAATAAAGTAAACCCCTTAAAGCCACACACAGCACCAAACTATTCCCTTAAATTGTTCATACTTGGTGTGTGTGGGGGGGGTTTGTTTTTTTGTTTTTTACTGTTATTGACCAATGGTGTTGTAGCTTTGGCTGACCTGTGATGGATTGTTGAGGCATTGTGTTTGTTGTAGTACTTGTCAAAGCTTGTATTTGTAAGAATATTGAGTGGTGTGTCATTCATGTTTCCCAGAAAGACAAATGACACCCCAAAGGATTGTGTGGAGGGACTAAACTACTCTCAGGATAATTGCTATTGTACCGTGAGACTACTTGTTTGTGAGTCATTTTGTATCGTATAAAACACATTATACAAACTGATTTTCACAATTAGATAGATAGATAGATAGATAGATAGATAGATAGATAGATAGATAGATAGATAGATAGATAGATAGATAGATAGATAGATAGATAGATAGATAGATAGATAGATAGATAGATAGATAGATAGGCCAGTTTTACTGCACATTGGTATTATATGGGCTCATGAAAAAAAGACAATTCCTTACAACATCTTGCCCTAAAAACCTATATTATCACTCAGCCATGGTAATAAAGGCCAGTGGGCAATAACAGCTGGGTTTTCCTCTTTTTCTCCAAGAGCCCGGCAAGAGTGGAGGAGAATGGACCCTGGCCCTGCAGTCTGTCTAGTTAATTAAGCTCAGGGGTGAAGGCGTTATTTGTGGGAAAGAATCCAATTATTTTGCCTCTCCACTCCCGAAGAAGAGAGGGGTTTGTGTGGTGATGATGATGATGATGATACCACTCAGAGGCAAGACAGCCACTTCACGACTTAAGAGTTCATTCTTGTACCTTGCTTTCCCCTTTTCCTTCCCCAGATTAGCCAATTCCCATATGTAACCCCTTGCCTTTTAACAGAAACTGTGATATTTCTTTTGATGAAGTGCAAATGTGATTGTCACTGCTTCAGAAAACACACTGGCACATATGCAAGCACACAAGAAAAGAAAACCCCAAATTGTATATATTTTTTGTGGCTCTAATGTTGCTGGTGGGAAATTCTTGAGATGAGTAAAAGTGGTAGCTCTGTTAATTGTTGCTTCAAAGGCAAAGGGGCTTATTTGAAACAAAAGAACCAATTAAAATTTCTGAAACCTTAATTACTTCTTTAACATCTAAAAACAGACTGCTATATCCTGGTCTCAGTCTCAGTGTAATAGATGGCCTTGTTTGAACACTGAGTTTTTGCATGCAATTAGTAGCCCTAGGAAGAGATCAGTGAACCCTGCTCTCAAAGAACCATCTTAAACAAATGTAGGTGTTTTTTAATTTTTTTAAAGAAATGTCTTACTTAAGGAGTAGCCTCAAACTCTGCTTCAAAGCACTAATTACACATATTCTCTCGTTGAGATCAGATCCACATCTGTCTTTCATTCTGACTGCCTGACAATTTTTTCACACATGCATTAAAGTTGTATAATAAGACATTTTTGTGCCATTTATTATTGAATAGATTTATTTGCTAAACAGTCACTGATCTACTGATTTTTCTTGCAACAATCCTGGAATAAAAAACAAAAACAAAAACAGTTTTTTACAAGAATTTATTTTGCTGTAGTTCATCATTTGTGCACTTTTTTATTAACCTTCTCCAGGACTTAAACGGTGCCATTTCTTCTCAGTTTAGCTACAGAAAAAGCAAAAACTACTCACTCTGGTTAACCTGCCTTTGCAATATTTTTCATGCTCTTAGCTGATTGAGTAGTTTTTCTGATGTGAACTCTGCTTTGCGGTGGAGAAATTAGGCTAATTAATTAAGCTAGCTTAATATGTATCTTTAAGATTTGTTAGCATAAAGTTAGCATAAATCCGGGCAACGAGACTGAGTGAAAAGTGCGCATGGCTGATACAAAGCAGTGATAATGTATATATGAACATTAACTAAGTAGTAGATCAGAAAAGAAAAACGTGACAAAATTAAGATCAGTGTTCATGCAGAAAATAATTTAATCTACTAAATAAACCAAAGAACTGCAATTATTTCATTTATCCCCTGATTCATTTATTCCCATATTATTGTGTTAATATGAAAATGTCACTTACCTTTTTGTGTTTTTTCTGTTTTTCTTCATAATATCAGTACACTACTATCTACCTGTCACATGTGACACATTCCCCTAATTGGAGTTTTGTTTTAACAAATCTGAACCGTTTGATGTGACTGTTTGTGTGTGTACAAAGACACATCATATCATTTTGCACTTTCATGTGTCCACTGGGAAAGTCAAGGCCCCCTAATCTGTGCCCAGGAGAGCTCACCCTGCTTCTCCCCTCCTGAACTTTGTCCCAGTGTGGGTCACCTCGGCGGGGCCACGAGGGAGAGACTGCCTCAGCGAAGCCCTAATCCTGGGGAGTCGATAGATGCTAGCATGGCTGCAGGCCTCAGCTTTCGCACAAGTGCCCCAGGGAGAGCTGCTCATTTCAATAAATGTAAAGTGATACTGTCCACAAGCAAACATAGAGCCACACACACGTTATTATACATGCACACGCATACCCACACATGTGAACCAGAGCTCATATGTGATGGAGAATTGCTTGTCCTCGGGGCAAAATATGGGAGAGTGATCCAGTGATGTAGTTAAATGACAGGCAAGCGAGTGGAACATTTGCTTGCTTGATGCTGTCGATGCATCGCTGCTGCCCCGATAAGACCTTATTTACATTTGTCAGGGTAGAATTGATTTCTTTTTTGCCCTTTACAGACTGCTCAAATTGCAGAGTGGATGGGAGCAGTGTCACACACCTCAGATAAAGCTGAGAATGTCTGTCAAAAGTCTTAGGCATAAAACCCTGACAACTTTTGAAAAATAAACAAACAGAAAATTAAAGAAAAATCTGGATATTTGATATTTTGCATACATATACTCACGTTTGTGCATATGCAACCTTACATCATTCACCTTTGGCTGTGTTACTTGGACATATGTTGATGTTAGCACCCTGTGGTGCAAAGACTGGTGCAATATCTGTTTTTGTGGATGTAAACCTTTGTATATGTGTGCGTATGCATCGTGCTCATAGGTTCGTGTTCCTGTGCATCTCCTGTCTATGTATTTGTTCACTGTGTGCGTGTGGTTTTAGGGGAGGACACAATGAAATGGGTGGCTGAGCGGGCCCCTCCCACAATTAAAGAACTAAATGGGCAGCCGAAGGTCCCAGTGAGAGTGTGAATGAGGAGAGTTCTCCTGGGAGGTTAAGGTCAGCCAGTTTCTGATGGGACTGTATGATTAAGGTCAGACCTAGCTACTAATGTGACTGTGTGTAGCGCTGAGATGGATACCAAACTCTTAAGGGCTGGGTTCATTATTTTTTTTCTAATGGGCCAAGGTTAAGATCATACTCCATAAAAGAAAACAGATTAGAAAAGAAATAGTGTCAAATAGTGTAAAAAAAAAAGATCCAGTTTCATTGCAAGTGTTTGGAAGTTTCAAGATCTGTCCGGTTCTGTTCTTCACAGTCGATAGCACTTTATCTTACCTCATGTTGCTGTTTTCCTTTCACACAGTGCAGCAATGTTACTGGTATTTCTGATTGGTCTTTACATTTAACATAGTGTGTCCAAACTGCAAAACTGGAATAACAACCCTGTTTCTACTGTTTACTGAATGGTTCATGTTTTGAAAATCATAAAGGGTTCCATATATACTAAAGATTAAAGTCTGATTTGGGCCTTTGTAAATAAAGCCTTGACCTAAGTTTATAAGTTGATGCCAGAAAAAAAGTAATACCAAAGGTATTTAAAAAATTCGTTATTTAAGAGGTATTTTTATTTAAGCGCTAAGCAGTATAAGCCAGATATCTGAGTACCTATATTCAATTTTATATTTCCAAATAAGCCTTCAGTATCTGTAGTACATACTAAAAATAAAAATTTATTTTATTTCACATTGTGATTTACTAGAATCCAGTGATGACAGAGTAACAGTGCGTGTCTCTTGGAAATGTACCACAGAGAAAGATGAAAAATGTCACTTCTAGGCTGGGCTAACAACATCGGGTTGTTAGCAGCATGGGGTGCTGCTGCACTTCATAAAATTTTAATACAATCTAAACAATGCAATGATTTTTGACAGATCTGCGAGGGCCACTTCCAGTGTTACAATGATATCAATAAAACATCATCACGGGGATAATGACATTGCCCACGATCTTTACCTGCAGCCAGTCCCGTGTTACCGTCGAGCTGGACTGACTGACAGACGCACAAGGAAAATAAATAAATCTGACCTCTAGTACTAAGGGTATTTCACTTATAGCTGCCAGACGGTCCCCATGCCAAAAAGTGTTTATTAACAAGCCACCCCCTCCCCAGTCCCTCAAAAAAATAAATTAGAGGTGGCCCTCCTTCCCTATCGCCTTAAAATGAAACGCCGAAAGATTATTCCAAATAATTATACTAAAGGGCAATTGGTTGATATGTGGCAGGGTCGGAGGTCGTGGCCTGGTATAAGCAATCTTTAGGCTTTGGTTGGCAAGCGGTAATACGCAACCAGGCGTCAGCCTCTAACCCTATTCCCCAGGCTGATTGCTACCTGTCACCGCCCTTCAGCTCATGTAAATTGTGTCTGCTTTTTGCAGGAGGGGGGTGGGTGGTGTAAGGATGGGAATATGTGGATTTCCAGTGTTGTATGTGCGTATGCATTTGTGAATACATGCCTGCTTCCGTGTGTGTATGAGTTGGAGCATGTGTCCAGTCTTCACCGGCACCATCCTGCTGCTGTTGAGCGGTAATGGTTTCTTGGGGCAATCAGAAGCAGGACACTTTCTTGACTCATCTCCTTTAATGGCGTGTCCTCCTCAGGCTAAAATTGAACAGTCCTGACATGTCCTAAGGCAACCGATGAAAATTCAATAATGCGGCTCAGTCAAGATCTTGTCATTTTTTGGGAGATGCCGAGTGTAATTACACTGCACTAACATGATGTCTAGATGGGGCTGTGTGTGTGAGTTTGAGTGCGATGGTGGCTTGAAAGTTCCCAAGTGACACTATAGTTTGGATGTCACCTTGAGGCACCTGTCTGTCTGATACCAGGGCCTTATGAACCTGATAAAATCATAACAATGATGTAATAGAAAAACAAACAAACAAAAAAAACAAGAGCAGTTGTCCAGTATTAGAAACCTGGTTTATTTTCACTTTATCAACAAAAACAACACTTCTGCAAGGTGTTGGTCAGTTTGATGTGATGAAAAATAAAATTGTTTTGGAATGATAAAAAAAACACATTAACTGCTTAGGTAACTTGCAGTATAAAGAAGGATAATTTTAAAGGATAAAGGAGAAATATTCTCTAAATAATAAAAAAAAAGCCTATGACTCTTCTGTCTCAGAACCTATGAACAAAACAAAACTGATAACTGATTTGAAAGAACCTTGAATTTTATTTTGTAATATGCATGTTTTAATTGTAAGTAGTTTGTAATTAGCCTAGTGTAAAATAAAATTGTTTAAAAGATAGTTTAATGCAGAATAAATGTTGTTTATAATGGTTCAGTTTATGTTGTTGTTTCATATATATATATATATATATATATATATATATATATATATATATATATATATATATATGGACAAAAAGATTTCTCACAAAATAATGAAGTGTGCAATGTGTATGGTTTATAAATTCATATTGATTTTTTTCTTCAATGTCAAACACAAATATTTCATTTTCTAAGATAAAAAGGAGAGATAGAGCGAATACATTTCAAATGGAGAATGGCTGTGACAGGGCCATCCCAGTGGTGGTGGGCTGAGGCTTAGATGAATTGGGGGGCCCTATTTGGCTCTGTCAGTTTTTATATGACATTATTATTCTGTGGGTAATAAATTCTGGCATGTTAAGATCTTCGACAACAGCGACATAAAATTCAATCAATGACGCCTCTTTTCCCCACCTCGACTCTCAGCTCAGCAGCTCGGCCCGCTGATAGTTCCTAAATCAAAGCCAATGGGATTCTGCATAATTGTGCAGCAGCAGTGGCCGTGTGTTGGGTCGCGAGTGGTGGCTCCATGGCTTTATGGAGTTAATGTGAATGACGGTATAAAACACAGCTTCATAAAACATTACAGCACTGACATGTTGCCAAGTAGAGTGCAGATTTATTTATAACTGCTGCTGCTTGCATGGAGGTTGGGGTACATCACACTGCTCCTGTTGGACCAAAGATAATTATCTGCATAGAGTGCATGTTGTTTTGCTGCTTGAGGCTTTGCATCGGGTTTGTGTGAGCACTGCCAACAAAACACAAAAAACTTCCACTTAGAGGATTTTTTTGCAAGTCAATACTTGAATCACAACATAATGTATAAGTTTTGTATTTCAGTGCTTGTTCTTACTGAGATGCATCTCTTTTCCATTTGTATGCTGCTGCTTGTCTGCCTGCTGATTGCTTTGATTGATCATTATCTGATGGCCTCTTAATTAGAATGCTAATGAGGAGGAGGTTTTCTTCGCTCTTCCGTGCCTTGTCTCTGAAATGAGGCGTAATGGAAATGCAGTAATGGAAATGACATGGGCGATGTGGGATGGATGATCCCCCAGTTAATAATTCCAATCTGTTAATCAATGGCCTGGTCGATTGGCTGCCACGCAGAGCAGCAACACAAAACTACAAAAACATTTGGTGTCAGCACCCTGGGTGAAAGGGATTGTGGGAGGCTGATTTGAGGATGTGGCTCATTGATTATAATGGCCAGTGACTGTGTTTTCCACAGTAAGACACACAATTATTAAATTCTGCAGCTTTAACATCTGTAAATAGCGGAGATGAAAAAATGGATCTGCCATGTACATTTTTAATTACTGTATGTGGAAATAATTAACAATTTTTTCTCCCTTATATATTAGGGTCTTTGCAGCTCTGTTCACAAGGTTAGAGGAACATAGAAATAAATCCCTTTTTTCAGGCGGTGGTTGTGGGGCACTGGGGGTGGGTTTGTTTGAGATCAGTGTGTGGAACGAAAACGTATTAACAGCATAATAACAAAAGATTATGTTCATCTGGGGCGAGGCCCTCCGTTTTCTCGCCAGGCGCTGACTGTGAAGTCTTTATTCTGTGAGTCGGCAGCATGCTGCACCCTTAAAAAGGTTATTATGTTCCCTCACCGTGGCAGCACCAGCCCACGGAGCTCCGGTATTGTGACGGGGGTCGCCTGTACCACATTAGAGCCAATAAATGTGCGTTGGCACTTCCTCAATTTAAAGTAAAGCCCCCTTTCCCTTCTACCTCCCTTCTTCATTCCTAATAGGGTATTCCAGCAACGCATCTAATAAGTTGTGGGATATCTGCTGTGGGATAGGGCTGAATATTTCTATTCTCTCTATCTGCAGTTGTTGCAGTGGGAATTTGTCATCTGGTGGCTGTTACTTTGTATGGACTGCATATTTTTAATATATTCACTGTAATTTCACTTATTTTCATTAAAAAGGTTACTTCTTTGCAGTTTTAATTCATGGCCTCCAAAAATTAGCTCATACTCTACTCCAGCTGTGTTTCTGAAGCAATATCACGCTGTGAGCATATTCCAGTCCAGTCCAGTGTGCTTTCTGTGGCTTTTAAAAGAGTTAAGGTTGGTGAATCTGAACACATTCTAAGCTGGGTTATTCTTTGATGCCTATCATGGGAGCTAATATCAACCTCTGGGATCATCCAAAGCCCACTGGGTCCACAGAAGACTCCAAATTCATGAAGATGATAAGTGTGTGTGTGTGCATGTGTGCGCGTAGATGCATTTGAAAAGAACAGAAATAGAAATCTGATGATATTCTGATCATCTGTGGACACTAACAACAATATCTCCGGTTTTAACTTGTTTCTAAAAAGCTGCAAAAGTGAGAGCTGAAGGCCATGAATAATTACCACACACACACACACAGACTTGCCTTCATCCTCACATCCATTGCCACACTGAAAGTCTGTAAGTAATGAAGAACATCCTCCAATGGCAGGACAAGCACTTTCAGCGACTGATTGGTGATTGATTGCCTGCAGAGCACCTCCCTAACGGTCACTATGTGAGGGTTTTTCTTTTCATCTTTTTCATCCTTACAGAGAAAAGGGTGAGGGAGAAGCAGAGGGAGGGTTGAGGGAGCATGAATTCATTAAATGTGCCAAACCCTTGCCTCTAAAATTGATCTCTCCTCTTTTTTTGAGCCATTGCCCGATCTCATCTGTATTCCAGATCCATTCCCAGATGATACCACCTCGATCAAGAGGCAAATGCAATAGAATCATAAATCTCCTTTAAAATATCCTGCTTTAGAACATGTGCATGTTCTATGGGTTGTCAGAATTTAATTAAATAAGCCTCCTTTAATAGTTTCCTCAAAGGCTTATTTTTGCTGCTTATAAATGCTGCTTATAAATGTAGGTTTCAAGTGTTAAAAAGAGGCAAAATTTCAATGTATGTTTAAAAAAAAAGATTTGTTTTTGTTTAGCTTGTCTCTTTACAGTAATCAAGGGATTTTAAGGGTCAAGTAAAGACTAAGCATCTGCTCTCTTTCTCCTACAATTAACATTAATGATAGTTTAAATAGCTCAGCTGAAAGGCTTCAAATTTACTCCCCTGTCTGAGTCAATTAACCAAATGATATTTCCCACCTTCTCCAATTGCCACTTCACAGCAAGAGTGATGTGGCACTTCTTAATTTAACTATTCAGTAGCACAATCCAGCAGTCTTTTGCTGGCATGGTGTGTCGTGTTTAAACACGCATTGATTTGAGGAGTCGCCACATTAAACATTAACAGGGGAGGCCCAGCCTCAGCTTGTCATGAACACTGGGGGCAATTAATAGAGCAGTAATGGTGGGGTGGGGGGGACACATCGCTCAGACAAAGCTGAGCGATGACCGGGCTGTTACCACCTGTTTAGTGTGGAGGGAAATGAAGTCAAACCTTGGCACCCCGCTGTGGGACGCTGATTGAAATTTACAAGGCTACACGCACGCCACTGACAGCCATGTCAGATTGGACACTTTGAGGTGGGCCAGAAGTGTCACAAGTAAAGAATGCTTTGTGCTAAGACCTACAGGCATGGGAAGGGCTGTTGAGTACTCGAGAAGCACAGAAATAATTTACTAGCAATGCAGAGAGTGGCCAGACAAAAGTGACACAAAAATGTAAAAATCCAGGTGAGTGAATAGAATACAGTGAAATGTAGTTTTGATTGTACAGGAAATACAGGAAATACAATTGTACAGGAAAAAAAAAAAAAAAAAAAAAAAAAAAAAAAACTATATATATATATATATATATATATATATATATATATATATATATGTAAAACCACAAGACCTCAATTTGCTATAATAACAAAGCATAAAAACAGTGTGTTGCTCTTTATGTATTTCCTTCTTTTGTCATTTGCTCCCTCTAACAAGGCTTGACAAGTCTAAAGTGGCCCTGTTTGTTCTCCTTTATCAGGCAGGCAGCTCCTGGCCTCTTGTATTCAACACACACTACAGTGGAACCAGATGTCCTTTTGCCAGCGGCACAACTTTCAAGTTGACAAGGTCCCCCTGGAGAATGGGGGATGGATCGGTGGCAGGCAGAATTTGTGACTAATAGCCAGTTTGATGTGACAGGGCCCCACTGTCTGGGGAAATTGAAGCGCTCTGTGTGTCGATACCTTTTGTGTCTCGCTCAGTTGTAGGTTATTGTTGGCCTGGCCTTAGGGACCAAGGGGCCGGGCAGTTTACTCTGCAGACTGTACATGGTCAGCACCAACTTTTTTATTGTGGCTATTGATTGGTCCTCGCTGCCCCGCTGTGGCTAATTCGCTTGTTAACATAAATTTGTCAGACAGTGAGGCACAAGGTGAGGTGGGAGTTTTGCAGCATCCATTTTGTCCCACTCGACTCCTTTATCTCCACAGATTGTCAGCCCAGACACTTAGTTCAAACCATCTTTTTTTTTTCCTTTTTTTTTGGCTCCTCTAGTCCAATAGACGAGGCATATTTATTAAACAACTAGTTGTTAAGCTGTCATTTAATCAATACCGCTTCTCTTCACTCGCTGCCTTGAATTAAACACAAGTTAAACACAAACCAGACATAATGACCTTTATATGGGACCCACTCATCCAATTAAATTAACACCAGAGACTGTCCATTTATGCCTATAAGCCTGTGTAAGTCATTAACTTCAGAAAATATCGTTTTAAATGACAACACATGGCAGTCAGCAGGGCCACACACTTTCTGCTCCCACCCTCACTTTCATATGTTGAGTCTGTCAGTGCGCGGAGGAATGCCGCGGCTTTCTAACTAACAACAGACTGCATATATCTGTGAGGGAGAAAAAGAGAGAAAGCATGAATTTTATATTAAATTCCTTTGGCTAATCCAGCTTGCTGTTCAGTCCAGACTGAGTTTAGGCAAAATATTAATAATGCATTGAAAGGAGCTTATATTCTTCCTACTGGAAAGGGTTTAGGGGACTAGTACTTCCTCAAGTTATGCATCTTGGTTATTTGTAAGCACCCAATAACTAAGCAGGTGACAGTTCATTTTATGAGATCTTAAGCCTTCCAAAGCCTGAGAACGCCCCTGGTTGGATTTCCTAATACAACAGAGAGATGGTATGAAACGCAGATAATGAATTGGTGGAATATTTTTGTCCTTTGTTTCTTTGCATCCTTTGAAACTGCAGTTGAGGCCTTTCCTTAACCTTTTACAAGCCATTTTGCATTTCAATAAACAGCAGCTTCCTTTTAGTGTTACCTGCAGTAATCATAGCAACAAACTCAGATTTTCTCACTTTATTATATATCTTAGATTCTACTTAAAATTCATCAAAAATTTTACTTTTGCTATGATCTGTCACATATTGTTGGCAGTCTTTCTGCTCGGGAAAGAACTAAATGGATTTGTCTGGCACAGGTACACATGAAACATGATAAACACTACTTAGTGTCACAGCCATTCTCACATGCCCAACAGTGTTTTGGACTGTTCCTCATTCTGACTGCACAAGTCTTAGCTGTCTTTGCCTCATCTCTGGGAAGTACAATTTTGGTTTTGGGAGCCGCTACTATCCTGTGGTAGGGGTACATGGCAGGGAAGCTTTCTGATATGATGCACTGTCTATGCCCCCCAGCATGACACATGTGCACAGACACATCCCATGTCCCTCATTTTTCCATCTTTCAGCGGTGTAAGGTTACCCAGCAATCTGTAGCTCCTGCAAACATGTATGGAGTAACCAGAGTAGGAAACATCAGAAACAACTGGTATAAGATATTATCATTATTATTATTTTAAAAAATAGCAGTTTTAAAAAAGTATATAAATGTATTCTTGTGTTTCAGGAGCGCAAAACCTTATTTCTAGTAGCTGTGTGTTAGATTATATCTCTAACTGGACACAGAGGTAAACCCTGACCACTTAAATGCTACCCTAAGGGAGTAGCATACTTTGACCTCACCGTGACCCCAACCTGGCCATAACCCTGACCTTCATCTGACCTTCAACCTCTAAATTTAACCCTAACACCAAGTCAGCTTGGCTTGCACCCTTCAACCTGATGGCCCATGCCTCAGAGGCACATCTGCTCCAGGATCCAGGCTCTGAGCAAGGAAGAGAAAGACAGCGAAATTTGACTCCCAGATGAAACAGACTCAATTTCTCAGTGATCCGCTACCGTGAGACAAATGTTGATCTTTCGTCACTGAAGCAAAAACAGCAGCGTGGCTGGCAGTGGCCCCACCCAGAACGCATCATGTGCCAGTTAGTGTCCTTTGTGCTTTCTTGATTTACTGGTTGCTGTTTAATGCTTTCATAGAAAACTTGCCAGGCATTAATAACCGATTGGTGTATTTGTTAATAAGACAGAAATGATTTTGATTGTGGAAGTCTTACAAAATTCGTTTTTAAAATGAACCCTATTTTAAGTATCGGTGAATAATATTTTGGAAAAAACAAATGATGTGGATTTCCACTTCACCAATTTTATATGTTGACTGCATGTCAAAAGTGAAATTAGTGGAAAAACACTGTGAAATACACACTGCCTCCAAAATGTCCATTACTGTTTTAGTGTGCCAATGTTAAGGCACTAAATCAGTTACAGCATTTAGAGACATTTAGCATTTTATGAAATTCTGTTTTGTTACCTTTTTAAACTTGCCTTCATATTTGTCATATTGGCAAACCCGTGTTGCGTATTCTACCATGGATTGGCCCACATGCCTCACCTCAAACGCGGTGGTCTTTTTGATACATGGGCCTGTGGACTGGCCCAGAAGCAAGAGAACAGGAATAAATTTCCCCTCACAACCCCTCCCTCCCTCTTCCTTTCCATGTGTCCCCGTGACTCCCAAGCTGAAGATGTACTTTTCATCCCAACCTTGAAAATACTCCCCTGCAGCCTTTGGCTGCAACTCCTTATGGCCTAAATCCCCAGACCCTGAGCTAGCACTGGCCCTGGTTTCAGTGGATGTTCACCAGTAGAGTTGGAGACTTTCAAAGAATACACTTTTTAATAGAGCAAAAAAAGAATACTGCTGCATTAAGGAGACATCCTGTTAAAATAAAATAAAAAAACCTCCCCTTTGAATGCAGATGCTCATATTGCATTTGACAGTTGTTGAGCGGTAAGGTTCAGGCTTTAAAGCAACTGGCTTTCTGTTTCTGTTTTCGGCTTTAGCCTCCTACACTGTAATGAAAGCAAAACAGTAGAAAATTCCCACATTATTAAATAAAACATTTTGGTGGCCAGGGGCCAAACATTGTCACGCTAAGAGGGGAAGAACACACAGCGATATTGTGCTCCGATCTAAATGACTGAGAATGTGTAAAATATTAAAAGTAATTGAGTGCATGGAGATGTAAATGTAAATAAAACATCCTGTTGTATTCCATTTTATTTTATTTCTTGCACTGTTGGTATAAAAATCAAGAACAGACATGAAAATCATTATCATTAATACCACTTTCAGAAGTGAGATCTGCTCTCGTTCTACATTTCACTTCCCTGTTAAAACCAGAACGTTAATCCATGTTTGCACTTGACCGGTGTGGCCTGGGTCATCCAGGGGTCACTATTACAGCTTCCTCTGAACTTAATGCTTTATAAATGAGACAGCTTTACGTCTGATGCATGTTTGATGATCCCACGGGATGGATCAAGGTAAAAAAGTTCTACTGACCTGTGAAGAGATAATTATCTGGCACTCTTCAGCCTTCTTCACATCATGAAATCAAGTCAAAGGTGATTTTTCATTAATTATTTGCTTTTAGTCAAAAAAGAAAATATGCAAATCTGAGTAAATGTTTCACATATTCACATAAAAAAGATTTATATAATATTAAGTAGATATTTTTGCCTTCATCTGATGTTGCACAGAGAGAATTTGAAACATCTGACATCATGAAAAAAATCAACCTTTTTTTAAAAAACAATGAAAGTTTGCTGACAACAAGTAAACAAAAACAAACAAACAAAGCAAAATAAGTAACAACCAGACCTCTCACTTCTCACTGGTTGTCCCATGGTTGGCAAAAACCATCTACCTCTAATGAGCACTGATGTCTCTACAGTATCCAGCAGGAAACTCCATATCAGCAGTGTGATTCAGCCTAAAGTTGCAGATGCACTTGTTTATGTATGAAAAACAATGCCTTTTTGTCTTTTGTGTATAATTTACTTCCATGAAATGAAATGTTGTATCCTGACCCCCATCCCATCATGCATCAGTGTGCGCCAACTCATTCCTGACTCTCCTTTTCTTCCTCTCTCTCGCTCTCCACTCCTGCTGGCCTTATCATAGGAATCCCATCCATAATAGAATCCAGATGGGAAGAGATGAGCAAACACAAGATATGGCAGAGATAGAGACATTCATTACCTTTTAGAAATAGCACATTTTCCAATACTTAACTAAATGAAGTGGAAATGGAAATATTCACTCATCTCACCCATACACTCTTGGGTAAAAAAAATGTTGCTATTTTTAAAGTGATGCTTTATTATTCCTCTGTCTCTGAATGAGGCAGGTCTAGGTGTAATAAGCGCATATAAAAGGATAAATGGTGACATCATAAATGTCTTTTAGTTGTTGTAAATGATATTAAATAAATATGATGATAAATACATTTAGGTAATCTGACTCCAGTCAAAGACACTGTCAATTTAATTTCCGAGTAATAATATAGTTGATATATTTGGGAAAACATGGATTTGAAAGAGAAAACTAAGTCATAGATCATCAGAAAACACAGCTTAAAAAGCACAGAAACTACACTATTCTTGTTTGAAATTCACAGTAACGCAAGGGGGGAAAAGAATATACCATTGTGGCCATATGAGAGGGGAAAAAATATGATCAACCCCCCTAGTTCCCTCTCTTAGTGTCTGCCTTCTGCTGGTATCCTCAACACCTTTCTTTGGGATTTACTTGGAATATGAAAGGATTGAAGATACACCTGGCTTGACAGACACTCTGCTACTTTATTAAACCTCATGCACAAAGTATGGAACCGTATTAAAATTGAAAGAGAGGCAGTGAGAACCTGATTCCTCTGAATAGACAGTGTAAAATCCTTGGTCAGAGCACCTGTCTCTTCTCACACCCAGCTCTGTGTGAAGCAACAAGAGGCCCTATTGATATTTAGATGATGCTGTCGTAGGTAGGATGGGCATTTTTTTTAAAGATATTGATTTTAAATTGCACATTAGGCCTATTCCATGCCTCTCACTATATTTTAAAGATGGGCCACTTCTCCTTTCCCCAGGCACTAGCTTGCGTGTGGGAATTTGTATGGATTTTTTGGGGCTTGTTTGCAGTGATGGGGGAGCGAATGCAATAAGTGCTCCATTACTTACACAATCTGTGAGTGCTCAGAAAATTAGTCACCAGTGACCTTTTGGCCTCCCTCTTATACTCATCCGCAGTCAAAAGACCTGATGGGAATAAGAATAAAGGCAAACTAATGGGATGTTGCTGCGGCAGCCACCGCAGAAGCAGCCTGCTGGAAAATATGAGACTGCTCTTTGTTCCTTTATATAAGCAAAGAGAGGACCTATGTAGGTAAATAACAATGATGTAAGAACACATGTGCTTCCTTTACATCGTGTGATTAGCACTAACTCCAGAGACTGAGTTAGTTTACATTTACGTGTCGGCAAACATCACTAAAAGTTTCTAAATTTAAATTCTTTTTTGCTTGACAAACTTGTGAAGCAAATCTGTATGATGAGTTTACACCTGCAGAATGTGCGGGATATATTTGACATACAAGTCATATTTAATTCTGAAAAGATAGGACAGCAGAATTTTTTCACTTCCCTTGAGTGAATGCCAACACTACTATATATTACTGGACATGTCCAAGGGCTGTACAGAGCTGACACAGACCAGTGGGACACCACACACAACTGTGTTAATGGGTTTTGATCTTACATTTAACCTTCAAGTAGTCATTAACATTTGAGTAGTCTTCAGGAATAGTTTTCCAGGCTTTCTGAAGAAACTTCAAAGATCTTCTTTGGCTCTTGGCTGCCTTTTGCTTTGTCTCCTGTCAAGAATATTAATTAATAATTAATAATAATATTTTTTTGTTCTGTGACTTATAGTACATCCTTTGCTTGAAATGCAGCCTTAAACAACGACAGAAGCCCCTCCATGTTTTATAGATGGTTGTAGACACTCACTTTTTTTACTTCTCTCCTCTGTCTGACAAAGACTTGAAAAAAAGTGCAATTTGTTTTTTAGACAATAAGAACTTTCCACTGATTTTCAGTCCAGTTTTTGTGCAATTCAGTTTACATCAGTCTTTTCTCTCTGTTTCCTCAGTTAATAAATTCTCTGTGAGAGCCACCTTTCATTAAGAGACCATTTCTGATGAGGGGGTCATATACATGTCTTCGGGTGAATTCTTTGAACTTGTATGATTCATCCAACAGGTCAGTATTAACTGGCTTAACAAACACACAAAATAAGTCTGAAAACGGTCAGAGTGGACTGAAAATTACTGATAAACCAGCCAATGTCCAAAGAAAAACTTTAGAAAGCTGGCATAACTGTTGTCCTAGACCACTTAACAAAAAAAAGAAAGAAAAAGAAAAACAATTTAGCTTCTTGCTAGCAAAATATTAATAAATTGGGGATAGTTCAAAAGTTTTGCACAGCACTGCATGTGCAGACTGCAACCACAACAGATTTGTCTTGAGGACAGACTGTGGGAACTGAGACTAGAGAGACTTAGCAGCTTTCATGCCCATAATGTGATCAGCTCTTGTTTTCATTAGATCGCCTTTGCTGTTTTCTGTTATTCTGCATTTCTCCTTTAATTTCTGTTTGTTTAAGGTGCTTGTACCATTTTGCCAGAAGTACCATCAGACTACTCGAATGTTGTCTTATTATGTTTCCCCATAACCTTAGTTCATTGAAACATTCACCTTATACAACGTGTATTGGACAGAGACATCACACGTATGATTCCTGGGGTCAAAAATAGGTTTGACAGTGTTAGGCAGTATAGTGGGAAAAAAAGAGGGTTGTGGTTTATAACAAAGTTTCTTGCATCGGGAACAAAAGATCACTGTGGCTGTTTATTCCCAGACAGTGTGGTTTTCTTTTATGCTTCCTCTTCATGCTAAAAGTAATAAAAATAAATAGAACTAGTAAATGATAAATATATCATTTATAAATAAATTCTTAGAAAGAACAACAAATATTCTGTGTGGTTTTGATGAGACTCATAATCACACATTAGCAGCCAAAGCCATGATATAAACTAAGCAAGAGACTTCAACCAGTAACAACTGGCATAAAATTGTCATCTAATTATTTAAAACTGTTTTATAAAAGCTTAAATTTAAAAACAACTTATGGATGAGAAGAGCAAGATCTCTTCTTCTTAGAAACACAGATTCTGTGTCTGTAACCACCTTTTAATGTAATGTATCTATCTTTCTTTTTTTCAAGAAGAAACTTTGATACTGCAGCTTTAATGAAAATTCATGCTCCACAACAGAAAAGGCGAGGGCAGGTATTGTAAAACCTGGAAAACGTCCTACATGTTATTTTTTAATGAAAATAAAGTGGGATCAGCACAAATCGAACAAATGATGAGAAACGACCTGGCAAAAGGTTGTTTTCTCCCTCTGAGGTGATACTGAGGGAGGAGAAGAAGAGCAAGAGGCCCTTCAGTCCCCTCCCTTTTCCTGTCTCTGTCTCTTTCCCTCTTTTTCCTCTCACTCCATCATTATCTCCCTTTTTCTCCACATCCCTCTCTCTCAGTTCCTTCTTTCTCTGCCTCTCTCACACCCCTACATCTTTCTCCCTCCCTTTTCGCTTTCTCAAAATATGAAAAGTTTCATGTCTTCCCAGCCTGAGCTCAAAAAAAGAAAGAAAAGAAAAAACTTCTTGTCAAATAACAGTGATGCATTACTTAATTTAATAAATGAAGCTTGAGAAACCTGATCGTACAACACACTTGTCTCCATAAAGGAGCACAAGGGGGACTGACTATTGCCAGATGCCGCTGGATGTCTCTGAACAAAGAGGACACACACATGTAATCCCTTTGGGTTTGGGGCGACACTGTCTGTTCAGTGGGTGCCAACAGAGCTCTCACTCTCTATGACTGACTGTACTTTGACATCACAGGGAGTGGAGGAAAGATACTCCCTCTTTATGAAGAGTAAGATGGAAAATCCATTTACCCAAGCTGACTCATAACCAAAAAAGAAATACTTGTTTTAGCTTTCAAAGTGAATTCACGATGAAACTGCACTCTATGTATGGAAATGTGGAGGCCTAGTCATCTAGTGGGGGGGGGGGGGGGGGGGGGGGGGGGGGGGGGGGAAATCAGTCAGAAATCTGTAGGGCTCCCAACTTGTCTGAGTTAGTGACAACAAAGAAACTAGTTACAAGAAGCCAGCAAATAAAATGTTTCAAAGTTCTGCTCTTAGTATATAGTGGAGTCATAGGAGGTGGACGGCTTGACTTTTTGTTTAGCATATTGAGTAAGACTAGCTGTCATTAGGCTTGAAATGTAATTTTTACTTACCTGGATACACCTGGCTTGATGTTCATCAAGAGACATGGATTACTTTTCTGCCGTGACAATCGGATGTTAGGGTCAGAATTTTGAATAACATGAAAGAATGAAATGGTTTGGGGGATGTTGCCTCATTTTAGGCCCCTTTGTATCAAGAGACTATCCTTTAATCATCACAGCCTACTCGAGTATTGCTCCTGATCATGTCCATTCCTTTTTGACCACTGTGTACCCATCTTCCAATGAGTTCTTCGACCAGGATAACATGCTGGTTTCTGGTTTCTTGAACATGACTTGTTCACAGTACTCAAATGGCCTCCACAGTCACCAGATCACAGTCTAACAGAGCACCTTTGGGATGTAGTGAAATGGGAGATTCATGGAGGTACAGCTGACAAAATTAGCAGCTGCTGCTATCATGTCAGTGCACCAAAGCTTCAAGAGGAATGTTTCAAATACCTTATTGAATCTATACCATGTGCATGGGCGTAACTTTATGTTGTGTGTCATTTTTAATCATCTGATAAATTCCCAGATGATTAAACGAACTGAAATGACTAAAGAAAATCAACAGCCTATTTATGCAAGATAACTCATAAATAGGTTGGGGGGGGGGTTATATTGGCTGGTACTGATTATTGGGGGGGGGGGGGCATAACCCCCTAAACCCCCCCTGGAAATTACACCCCTGACCATGTGGAATAAAGGCAGTTTTAAGGGCATCAACTGGCCCAACCCAGTACAAGCAAAATACAGCTGCCAATAAGTGTATGTTAATATAGTCAGTATATGTCAGTGAGCACCCTCATATTTTATTACTAGGCCTATGATAGTTTCATAAGGTTCATCAGTGAATTTTGTCATGCTTTGCTCATCCCCATATGCATTTTCTGCACTTGGGTACGCAGGTTTAGTCTTTTCACTTCAGTCAGAGGCACTGCTAAACCTCCTAAGCAATGACTGGATGGGTTTGGGCCTTCACTTTAGCACCATGGCTTCTCTAAAAAATGATCATATCTGTTATAAATTTTACACTGATATCACATATCTGTTAAATGTGGCCATACTTTCTTGTTGCCTATTTAAAATGTACATTTCTAGAATTACAGTACTACTGCTCCACATCCTGTTAAACTCTCCCTGAAACAATGGCACCAGATAATCCATGGACAAATACATTACAAGTTCACTTAATCTGTAGGATCGCAGACAAGGATAGCTGGCATTAATAACACGCCATAAAAACAACATCTAACCTGTGTGGGAGTGTGTCTACACTGTTTGTATGGGAAAACAGTTTCATGGTAACAGCAATAAACAGGAAATTTTAACATAAAAAGTTCAAAGTATTTGTACTTTTAGTCTCTATGTATATTCACTTACATTTTCTATTGCATCCGACCAGTTTATATTATACAATTCTCATGCCATAACAGCTTGAGGAGACATTTTGCACTCTATATGAAAAAAAACTATATTTTACCCCCTTGCTTTTTTTAATAAAGTATGTATGCCTTGACTGAAAACAAAGATCTGATGAGATTCCATTGTCATGGGTGAAGAAAGATGATTATTTATGGTGTTGTTTTCGCTTATGTATTCGCCTAATTAAAACATATTGGCTTCCAAAAGCAATATAAGAAACAAATTGCTTTGGCATGGCTGTGGCAGTTGGAGGACAGACTCTGCATATTGGCAGATCAAATGAGATGGGATTTGGAGTCTTTGAAACTACATTTGTGCTTCAGTCTATGGTAATGAGGCCTAGCAGAATGATATCACCATCCCCAAATATTTAGTTTGTCATTTTGTGGTAACAGGCCCCTCTGCGTTCATGTGTGCATCATTCATTGCAGTGAGAATTTGTGGAATAGCTTCAAGGGGGGTGGGTGAACATCTGCAGATTACCTTTACAGATTACAGATGAATTTACCTGTTTCATTATGGAAACCATTTTTGGGGATTAATAGTGCTTACCATTTAGATAATACAACGTGTATATGACACTTTCACTTGATTTTGAAATAATATGAATTTCAAATAACCTTCATTCCGGTGCACCGGTTAAGTCACTTAGACTAATTATCTGACACGTAACTCGTTGCTGTCTTTCTACGTGTATAGCATGTGTAAAAATGTGTGTGTGTCCTGTGCAAATGCGTGTATGCACCAGAGGAACGTGGTTTCAATTGTCTGTGACAGTTTCAGCTGGGACCCGGAGGAGACCACGAAAAAACTCCTCCTCAAACAACAGCAAGGGGTGGCGATACACGGCAGAGATAATAGCCGTCCCCTCCTGTATTTTGGAGGGAACATATGTTTGCCTGTCTCTACTTCTGTCAACAGTCTCCACTACAGTGGCAGAGACCAAAGAGAACTGCGCTCCTCGTGTGCCGAGGGGAGGAGAGCTTCCCCGTCAGGCATGGCTGATGTGACGACTCATTTCACAGCAATGCACTGGTGTGGTTTCTCTGTAAACATGGCTATGAAAAATGCTTTTTGGGAGGAAGACACTTGCGGTGAAGACAAAATTATGACATAAGCCATTCCAAAAAAGAGTTGCTTTATCTGAATTGGTAAAAGAGTCTGTCGGGTAAACCAAATTCTACCCCTCGACCTCTCTCTACCCCCAACTATGAGTCTACTTCTAAGAGTGAATATTGAAAGCAGATGTTTTTTTAACAGATAACAAATGTCAAAGCCAATAGCTGTCAGTACACCTGGTACAGTACAGACAGGGTGACAGGCTCAGGTCATGTGAATAGTTTGACTCTCCCCACACTTTCCCAGTAGATTTTTTTTTTTTTTTTTTTGCAACCCCAACTATTGATTAAACAGCGAGCATTCAGTGTGGTTTCATCACTGTGTCATAACACAAAACAGATGTTTACTGTAAATGGTTAAATCATTGCAATAGCAATGATTTTCAAATAAGCAAACATCAAGAGCTGACAAATTATATGTTTTTTTTTTCTTTTTTGTTGAACCACAACTTTTCATTTAATGCCACCATTAGACCAAAATGATGAAAATATTTTTCCTCCATTTTGCATAACTGAGAATATTAATTTCAGTCTTGGATGGAGTTATGGTGATTAGCAAAGCTCAGCAAGCTAATATGCTCAACTAAAACATCCTCTAAATGTGTCACTATAAGCTGTTAGTTTGACTGTGAGTTGAATTACTTACGAAAAATAAACAAACCCCAAAAAGAAAAAAAAATGCAAATATTCCAGCACATATAAACTGAATGTCTCGTACAAACATGGCATTAATGCTATCCCAGTACTATTTCTTCTGTTATGAGGTAGTGGTTCTCATCTTTGGTTGTTTTTTTTTAGGACTGACATCATTTGAATTGTGTATAATAATCCTCCCATACTGATCGGGGCTCGTTAAGTCTTTTGAGCCAACACAGAGACTGAAGGGTGGTCTGGTCCCCCAGTGTCTGATGATTGATGACGCTTCTTGTGACACTGACAGAGAGGGATCAGCAAAACAACCAACAACTTCTGCATAACTCCGCTTGAGCCAGACGCCAGCCATGCTATTGTGTCATCAACACTGGCGCACACACACTGAGACACTAGTAAACACATCCGCCCATCAGCTCACACACACACATACTGAGTAACTCAAAAAGATGCGGTTGATTTATTACTGCTAAAACATACTTTCTCATACATTGTAAACGAGTGCTGGACATGTTTTCACCCTAATACTGTCTTATAAAAAATATCTCATATTCTGTATGGATTAGATTACTTCTACACCTGTGCTCCCAAGCTCTCAATTTTTGTCATCTCTCCAAAATCAGCTTCTGGCCACCTGTTAAAATGACTGTAAGGGTCTCTGGGAACAGAGATTATCCACTGCAAGAAATAACCCGTAACCCTCTGACCATCAAGATTATAAGTCAAAAACTACTCTTAAATAGAACTTACATTCTATTCTTATTTCCAATGTTTTGTAAGATATATAAATTTAAGACATAAATGATAATGAGGCTGCATTCACAAAGTTAATTGCTGAGATATGGAAATGTGGCGTCAGCGTGATGCCGCTGTTATTCAAATAGAAAGATTATCTAACAGTCAGAAATAATTAATGTCGTAATGAAAAAACGATTTGAGGTGCAGGAAAAGCGGTATGGGACAATTATAGACATTTGCTGTTTTTCCAGTTTTCAACATCAAAATCATCAGCCACTCTGATGCACTAATAGAATCAAACTGGAAAAATAACAGCTACTTACCAAAATTTTATTTTAAAAAATCCTTGATATTGACTTTTTATATGCATCTCTTACAGATTTGAGTACAGAGACAGACTGACTGCTGAATATGAACTCTTTTTCCAGTGCGCCTCCTCTTAAATCATCATTTTTCAGCTTCACTCTTGCAGCTGCCCAGATGTATGATTTACAGCATTAATGTGTCAGTCCCTTTCATTTTACTGAGTTATTAATTTCCCGACATAAAGAACTCTAACAAACTCCTGTGAAAACTCTCAGCACATGTTGACATTTAAAGAGCCGGCCATTAACAATATATCTGGTTGCAGTCAAAATGGACCATTTTATTGCTGACTGCATATCAAATAATGGCGTCTGTTGGCACACCGATGTGAGCATGACACTCCAATATCTCCCCAGCAGCAAGTCAGCCACATAGACCGGCTTGTAGTCACTCCTATTTGGCGCCAGCCACACAAAGCCAGAATTCCTCACTTCATAAAAGATATTCAGGCCCATTCACAGTGTCTCGTAATCAATACTACCGGCACAGCTGTCACACTGTAAAACGGCCCTTAATTTGAAGACATCCCTTCCTCCCCGTCAGTTAGCTTTGGTCTGTTGTAAGACATTAGCGTTAGCTCACTTAGATAAGCTAATGATGACAATGTTAAGGCCAACATTTGCTGAGGATGACTCTGGTTTTCATTTTCATTTCTCCAATGTATCATCGAGCAATATGACTGCATTAAGCCACCTATGCACAGCAAGTATGACTGTATGGCTGAGGTAAGTGGCGTATTATGCCACATTCTATGTATAATAATATAGTAAAGTAATTCTTCTCAAAATTCAGTTAAATGGTGTGTTCTTTAAAGTGTGCGCTTTTCTGGCAAGTGTTATATTCAGCAGTGAAATAGCCAAACGGTGCAATCTGATATGTTTTAGATGAGACCTTGAAGAAGGCCAGAACCACATCTATCAGTGACTAAATCTGTCCTTGCATTCTCCAGGAAGGCTCTCAAGGATGAAGCAAGTCTTCAAAAGCATCTCTCCCTTTTGATGTAAACTTCTGTAACTGGTAGGGTGCCTCTTCAGCCCTGCTGTCTTTTAATTGATTATGTGAGGCAGAGGGCACTGTATTGTAAATGAGGTGGTAGACAAAGACCGCAATGCTCAGTAGCTTCACCCTCTGTAATTTTCCCCTACAGTAGCGGTTAACAGTAAAGAAAATCTCAATGTGTTATTCAAGAAAGAGGTCATGGGAATATTCAGTTCTATAAGGAGGTAATAAAAGACCATGTTGTTCAGAAAATGTACTGATGTGCTTGGAAAATATGAAGCTTTATCCAAAAATTACATTTTTTTATGTGATAATATTACTGATTAATGAACCTGCCTTCATTGTCAGTTATACATATGCATCACAAGAGACTTTGAAGTGAATTGAAGTGAATTGAATTGTGTGCATACTCATTGGTTAGTACACACACACACACACACACATACATACCCATGGCATCATCCTGGGGCGAAACGTTGTTGCTAATAGACTGCAGCAGTGGAAATAAAATAAATCTTTAGTCTCCACCCGCAGCTCAAGGTACCGTGACATTTGACAGTCTTTTATGGTGCAGAATGAGGCATGTTTGGGAGTTGAAAAATTCAATTGTGGCGTATTGATTCCCAGTCGCCTGTCATTATTCCCAGGTTGATTGACAGGTGGAAATTGGTTACGTTAAGTATTTCATATGTTATAGGGGCTGACATATGTTTGTCTGCTCCCTAAGTCAATATTGTGGAAGAGATCTGTAGCTTTATGAGATAGCATTATACACTGGCTTTGGCTTTTGTGTGATGTTCCAATGTTTTTCCTGACATAATTTAAGATATATTAAAAACCAGCCAAATCTTGAGGTGTTTAATGCCAATATTATTGTCTTCCTCCAGGGGATCATGTATGTTCATAGTCGGTGGCAGCCCTGTGCATGCATGCATGAATATGTGAGCATCATGATGCATAACTGCATACATACACACAAACACACACATTCGTGCACATGAAACACACATAACAATTTAATTTCAGGTATTGAACATGGCAATGACAGCCAAGTGCAGCTATTTTTGCCTATACTTTGTCACCAATTAGCATAACAAAGGAGGACAATGACCTTAGCTTGCTGGCAGCTGGCTTACCTGGTCCTGCTTTAACTATAGTATTTGATCCATGAATCCATTTGCACAGGCATGTCTCTATTTTTAAAAAATAAAGTCAACATGAATGGACATCCAGTTGGCTAAGGATTTACAATTCTGAGCCAAATATGCTGTCCGTCCAATGTATTGTACACCTTGAGATAGTCTCTGGTAATCATCAGGTTGTTCCTTTAGTTACCAGACTCCACTCACATTTATTCTCTTTGAAAGCAACTTCTCATATTTAATCTTAATTAGATTTATATTAAATTTAAGTTTAGTTTGTTGGCTGCCAGAATAATTCAAGACAAGAATTTTACTCATTTTTTACATTTTCTCAGAACAATCTTTCTAGTGAAATGCAGGCGTTTCCCATCCTTTTTCATATTTAGAAGTACACAAGAGCTCCATGATCACACAAAATGTAATTACCACAAGACTGGCGCAACCTCAAAACCTTCACTGTGTGAAATCTGCTCTGGGTATGTGTGACACTATTATCCGTGGCCAGTTTATTAGTATGACATTGTGTTTCTGTTTGGAAAGCTTGAAAACACAGACACACCTTGCTTGGAACACCAGTATCCAGCATTGTAGCATTCAGTTGTGCCCTCTGTATTGGCTGTTTCTGGGTTATTCTTTGTTGGTCAAACCTAAAAGCAAATATTTAGATTTAACTGCCCATCCTTTTTGCCACACTAACATAAGCACTGTCCATATAGATCTCCTGCCCTGGGTCAACATTAGCTCTTAGCTGGTGAGGTCAGTGGATCAATGAGACCATCTCACCATTTGTGTATATGTTATTTTATAGTTTTCTCAGCGTAAAACATTGATTTGAAAATATTACATATAAAAGGGAAATCTATTAATTACATATAATTATTGATATGAAATTGGTCCCTAATTTCTCCTTAAATTGTACTGTGCCTAAAAACAAATGTGAAACATAAACATAGATAAAAAAATAAATAAAATAAAGATCTCCAGAGAATTGTCTACCCAGCTGAACCTAATTTTCTTTTTCTTTTTGCAGAGCCTCATCCTTAGCCTGGAGCCACAGTTCCTGGCTTAAGTATTAACCTGTTTTCCTCTACTGTTTGACGGACATCACCAGGTGTTTGAGTGGCTCAAGGGTGTGGAGGTCTCTTCAGTACAGTCTGTTTCATTGTCGTTTTCTAGTTGAAAACATTGCTTTGTAAGTACCTGATAACAGGCCTGAGGCCGGAACAATCACACTTTGGTGATTTCCCCCGTGTGAAATCACCCCATGAATATTTCCCCAGTTTTTGTCCTAAGTGATGTGGCTTAAACTATATAAACACATGCTAACCTATATAAGAGCACTATTGACTCTTGTTGCTAAAAAATTAAATTCGATGTGTGCTCATGGATCAAAATATATTGGCTACATGAAAAAAAAACAAGGACAAAGTTTTGAAAATCTACCAATATTAGGTTTTTTTTGTTTGTTTTTTTGTTCTTTTTTACCATCATCAGGATTTACAGCAACAAAATTTTGGAAAAAAATTAGTAAATGAGAAAAAGTAGTAGAAAGCAGATCATTTTAAAAGCTCTAAGTTTTACTTTGAACAGAAAATGTTTCCAGTTTGCATCTCACTCGTCACAGTTTCACAACTACTTAGGAAGTAGTGAGTGAGAGCAGACAAATGGGTATTTAATACAAATGGGTGACCACTGCAATCTGCTGGCAGCCAAGACAGTCAAGTACGTTTTCACTTCAGCACCACATAACTCTTTACCTAAAGTAAGCAACCTCCTGCAACTACTCCCCAATTGTTTGGGGAAAACACATTTTTTCATAGCAAACGAGGGTTAATCGGGGATCACTGATCAGTGTCTAGACAGGTGTGACTGGTAAGCAACCTCCAACAGCCACTTGTAACTAGTTACATTAAACACACTCATCTTGAAATGTTTAATGTAACAAGCTAGATATCAGCAAGGAAAAAGGTGCATGCACTGTAAGTATCAGTCTTCATCTTAAGTTTAATTAAAACAGATTAGAGCAGGTCCACACATGTCTGACTCTTATTCAGAAATACAGACAATAAAGTGCTCTACTCAGATTAGAGAGACCAGTCTCAAAGGCATCTGGTTTATTTTGACTTTTACAACAGAAATCAGCTACTACAGTGATCACTCGTGACTGGACATCATGTGTGTTCTCACCCCAGGCACATTAAAGATTCATGCGTGAGATAGAGAAGACTGGGAGCTGTTTTGTTGTTAGCCCTTCTACTCTGTGAATTCTGGGAAACCTTAAGTAGGGTAAATGTAGATAATGTAATCCCTGGATTAGCATGAAGCCAGCTAATGGCCAGGAATGGACATTCTCCTTTCAGTTTTTGTGCCCCCTTAACCTGAGGCAACATGATGTGTGGACTGGTTAGGCCAAGGAAGGACTTAGACCACCAGCTGCTGGAGGCTTTAATGGAGGAGGTAGGCAACATCTTCAAGCTGTGACTTGTTTCTCGTATACACAGTGGTATTGTTTACTGCAGTGGGATCCAAAACTAGGCAAACATTTAAAGAAATGTAGAAATTTGCTTTTTGATTTCTTGGCAAAAGTTAGAAGATTAGTATCACTGCCTGTCGGTATGGTAAATTTAAATTGGGGCAAGCATCTACTTAGCTAAAGCTTAGCATAAACACTACAAAGAGGTAAAGCAATAGTTTGACTTTGTGTAAGAAAATTACTCAAACGTTTCTATTTCTCAAAATAATATGCAATACATTTGAACGATAAATTATTTTGTAGCTACCTTTTGCTTTACCAAGCTAGCTGCTAGCATTTGACTGGTATGACAGAACATGCACAACCCAGAAGGCTTTGAAACCTGGAAAAACCTGGAAAAACCTTCTTGCTGTGAGGCAGCACTGCCAACCACAGGATCACCATCCCACCCAGAACTTTATGTGACAGGTTAGGAGTGTGACCTGTCTTAAACAGGTGTGTCATGGGACCAGTGCTAAATGAAGTGTGTATATCTCCAGTCCAACATGTGATACCACAGGCTTTGACAAAATGGCAGTATTACTGTACATGGTAATGTACTGGAAATGAGAATATGCTAATGCATTGTGTCATAACTACAGCAACCAGACAACATATGCATGAATTATTACTTGAATTATATAATCTTTTCTTTCAAAAAAGGGCAATGGGATCACTAAAATAGGATGACCATGAAATATTTTTTTTCTTGATTGATTTCTTTTTTCGGATAAAATGTGATTTTTTTTAATTTCTGAAAATTGAGGAAATTATAAAACTTTCTTATATAAAAATGCTCACTTTGCCTTCATTTGGTAAGAGGTGGTTGTTCGGACATTAAAAATACATGGAATGTTCTATTATGTCATGGCTAGCTTACACCAATGCTTTTAATTCACATTCATTTGGCTTTTCTGGGTATGCATTGCCTGATTTATATATTTGCCAGATGGTTTCTTTTAAATGTGTTTACATTTCTCATGCAACGCTGTTGATTGCAGTTAGTTTGTCTTATGTGCTCAAAAATATTTAGGCCCACTTAACAGGCTAATTTAACACAATTAGCCTAACCACGGGATCCCAGAGATAAAGAAAAAAACGAGTGACATTCTTTGCATATGTTCACATATATCATTATGTGTCTTGGTTTTTCGATAAAAAACAAAGACAGTCAGTATATCTGTGATTACACTAATTACACATTTCATACCAAAGTGTTAGGACAACTGGACTCAAGAAATTGTGGTCAAACTCTGCTGTGATCTGGCACTCCACAGTGCATAAAACTAAAATAAGCAGCCTCCTAAACTTTCTCACTTGAGTCGTCAAAAGTGCTTGAAAGGTTTTCATCACCAATCACCACACTGATCTCTTTGCATTCACACAAAAACCAACAGAAAAAAAGAAAATGACAGTTGGATCATAGCTGTCCACAAACGATGCCTCAAGGTTTGAAGTGTGAGTTCGACCAAGCATAAAATGTCTGACAGCGAGCTTCCAGGGAACGCTTGTTGGCAGGACAAAGTGGAAACCCAGCTTCATGTGAGGGGAAAGGGAGAGGAGGTTTGGTTTGTACTTTGCAGCTTGTGGATGGCTTTGTGTTCATCTCAAATGTCATCCAAGACAGTCTCGCAACACTTCAACCAGGAACAGAAGTTGTAGCCTATATTTTAGCTGGGTGATTATTTATGTACCTGCCATGAATTTTCTCTCAAGCTTGCCATGTACCAAAACCTCCCACATCTCCCCCAAAACCAGATGGAACAAGGCAGAGTAACCGCAAAAAGCAGCAGACTCAAGAGATTCCTCCTTTCGTGAGTTATGAATTCACCATATGCTGTGCAAAATTATACTTGTGAATCTAAAGGCTGAGTTTTGTTTGTGAGAAGCTCTATAAGAATAAACACTGCAATCCTACTTTAAGACCTCAATCAATTTTATCGGGTAGTAGGCTGGATTTGCATGATAAAAACAATCAAATTTGTGGTTTCGAGAGATGATTGCTCATGGTATCCGGCACCAACTGCTTTTCACAGCTAATGCTAATGCATTATCCACAACTGCAAGAGCAGCATCATACACTGGCTTCAGAATCCATTAATAGTATATTCCTATTGAAAAAGAAATCTCAAGCACCATAATGTTACTCCATCAGCTTATCTTGTTTCAGCAAAGCAACACTGTGCACTGAAAATACACCATCACTGACAGAGAGAGCCTAATCCAGTGATTGGTTTTACCTTATCACACAACTTAAGGAGTGTACACTTCTAAGCTGACGGATTGAACCTCTGTTCGATACAGGTTTGCAAAACTGAATCTGTTGAGCCTCCAAGATTTGATATGGGTATTTAAAGCTCTGCGCGGCATTAACCGCAGAGCACAACAAATAGCCTGCCTTTTAACAGGGCTAGGGAATCCCAGGGCCAGTTGGGATGCAAATTGAAATGATCCAAGAGTGGATTGAGAAGGTGAGGGTGGGCTTGGATGGGGCTGTGGAGGGTGGATGTGGGAGTGGTAAAAAAAACGAGGCCTTGAGGAATGTGGGAATGAGATGAGGGGGTATGAGGCTTGTGGTGAGGGATGGCAAGGTTCTGAGGAGTTTGCTGTGATTAGCCTCAAACACTGACTTATGACTTGAGTGACAACAGTTTAGTAACAAATAGCAGTGGAGAACGCTACGCCACCATGCTCCTTCCTACCTCCTCCCCTTCCCAAAGGGTGACAGTCATTTGGTCAGCAAACAGCGGATCACTGCTCAGCTCTCTTTTGCTCTGTGTTTGTGTTGTTATGTGCTCCAGTTTGGATGTTAGCAGTTCAAGAGGGCTGAAGCGGAAAAGCAGATTCTGTGCTTAATCTTCTAGTTACACATTCACCACGTGATAATTCATGGTTTTATCCCGAATAACATCATAATGATGTAAAATGAGCTTTGTTGATTGTGCAGCTGTGGGATTTTGCCCTGGGCCTTTCAGATACGACAATGTAGACATCATTTTTCAGAATTATCGCTGATCGTAAAATTGCAGTGGCAGAGGATATTCCTTTGCAGACAGGCAGACAGACTGAATTGAAAGCATGTTGGCAAATGCTGGGAAAGAGTTGCTGAGTTTAAATGATACGTGATAATCAAAACCATGCAAAGTTTTGGCCAGAAGGGACGCCAGGATTAGTGCAATGGAACTATGGTACAAGTTGTGCATGCTTACTTCATTAGGTACATAGTCTGCCTACCAGAACATCTGACACTGCTAGAACAAATGGGATTATTTTGATTCAAAATTGCCATCATGTTGGCACTCTATGCAACATCACTCCTGCCAAAACTCGCTGACTGTCTTTCAATGTAAACTTTCAGGCAGCCATTTTAATTGTTGATGCTATCATGCCAGCGTAAAGATGTGCCAGTAAAACCATCATAAGTGCACACTGTTCTACGTACCTGCAAAACCACACACAAACACACACACAGACGCACACACGCAAATTAGCTCATAGACTTTCTACCGGTAAACATCCACTGACAGATCATAAGAGACTGTGAGTTGCACACTTTTCATTATTGTTATTCCGGAGGGATAATATGACACAACGGACACAAAAAGAAGAATACTCCACCCGTTGACCCTATTAATCAAGGCTGGAATGATCAGCCTAACTGGGATTTAATTGCCTTCTGCTGTTTTCTTTCAGCAATAATTTGGTTTGCGTTGGCTATGCTGTGCCACTGAAGTAAGCCAAGCCCTGTTGGCCCATTAAAAGCTAAGGCACTCTGTTTTGGTGGGTGAGGGGGTAGACTGAAAAGGGATGCGGAGGGTTTGGTGGGTTGGGGGTAGGGGGGGAGGATGGCAGCATACACAGGGTGACTCATGATTGGGAGTCCATGGAAGTCAATGCAAGACTATAAAGAAAGCAGCTTCCCTCTCTAGGGTGTGGTGAGGTTTAAGGGCTTTCACATACAACTTTAAAGAGCCCAAGTTTTAAATCCTAGGATATACTGTTAAATCACATGGGAGGTTTATTGTTTTCAAGGCTTCACATATAAGCACCATTAACCCTCCAAATGCCATTGAAACTAGCTCGATGTATGCTCATTACAGACTATGAGCGATCATCGGACAGACAGGTGTGAAATGTGCCATTTTTAGCATACAGTTCATGTTGCTCTATATGTTTCCAAGTATCATCCAATATCATATTACATTCCCTTAAATAAGTGACTAGTACCTCACCGAGGTCTTCCCCCACTCATCTGTGTGTGCCCAAGTATGCTTGAGTGCACATTTGTATCATCACCAACCTGACATCGCTGCGTGCTTTTGCTGCATCTGCTAAACCATCCAGTAGGCCGGGATTAAATCCCTTTGATTAATCTGTCATCAGCAGTGACTGAGACTGTCTGAAATGCAATATTTTTGCTTTGTGCTGAGAACAAGGTGAGAAGAAATGAGTAAGAAACAGCATGTACTGAAAACTACACTTAAATATTATCTAAGTAAATTCTATAAAAAATATATAAATATCAGCAATTGTATATTGGAAGTCAAAATAATGATTTCACCTTCAGATAAATTTAACTTTTACTGTGCTGATACATCCAAGTGATTGTCTTATGTTTTGCATACATTTAAAGGATCTGGTTCAAATGAAACAATGCTTTATTTGAGCAGAAGTGGCTCTTCCAAATAAATAAATAAATAAATAAAACAAGCAAAGAAAAAAAAAAGCATCGACAGTAAGTGCAAAAACTTTATATCTGTGACCAAAAGCACAACTACACTACTAAACCCAGACTAAATCCTCAAGAAAGATTATTTTATTGTATTTTTAAAATAAAAAAAATACACTTCAACCATCAAATCGTTATTTTCCTGCTTGTTTTCATTTAACCACCCACAGCTCATCCTCCCTAGTGTGGTCTGCTGCTCAGTGTCAAGAAGTAAGATATGATTGTATCATCAGATATCGATCCAAGCCCCAACCTGCTCCATTGCCTCATATTGATTCCTCAAGTTAGTGCAGGAGGCCTGAAATTGGTCCTTGCAGTGCATTTCACTGGTGTTTTTATTTGTCAAGAAAACATTCATGCACTGCTCAGCCATGTCAGTACTCCCTGTCTGTCTGATTATCTGTCTGCTGCTTTGTTCGTCCTTCTGAAGCTTTTGGAGTGGTTGTGTATATGTTTCTGTAAAACAACAATTTATCTGTAACTTCATATAAAATGCTACTTTTTTAATTTGTAAAGAGCAAAAACAACGTGAATCAGGAAGGTAAAATGAATGCTAACAATTAAATAATGTAGTTGAGCCCTTAAACAGTTTGATAATGTTAGCAGTAGCTACTGGAATTGTGAAAAACAACCAATAATAGTGAAAACAAAGAATTGCTAGGTTGCATTTATTACGAATTGTTCACAGATGGGTTACATCTATCAATCTATAGATGTATAAATATATATATATGTGTGTGTGTGTGTGTGTGTGTGTGTGTGTGTGTGTGTGTGTGTGTGTGTGTGTGTGTGTGTGTGTGTGTTCAGAACTGCTTTGTCTGATGAGTGAAATGCGTTGGATAAAAGCAATCTGCCGAATCCAAATCCAAGTGTGGCAGGGTATGCCTCTCAGTATATTTAATTTCTGTGGAAAATATGAGGCAGTAGAAGAAATCTATCCATCTAAAAACTCAAGCGCTGTAACATCGGTCAGTTAGTAAGTCAGTCATTCCAGCTGCAACTTGGAGCTCAACTCTTTTTGACTTTAATTTATTTTGAAATAAGATTATGTGGGAAGTTTTAGACCTTAATCTGTCAGATGTGAAGTTGGCTTGGCCGTGATTCCGATTCTGAAAAACCACTATGCTACATTTGATCTCAAGCTTGAATAAACATCAAAAAAATTATGAGCAGTTTGCAAGAACAATTATTACATACGAGGCTCGGTAATAGAAAACATTTAACAGGCATTCTGCTGTTTGAGCTTCTTTGCAGTAATTCATAGGTTGCAATATTTTCGGATGATTAAAAAACATTTCACCCACATTTTCATTATGCTTTTTTTCCACAAATTGGAATCAGCATTTTTTTTTCATAACAGTTTTATTCAAAAGTAAATTAATCTGAGGCATTTTTGTAGGATCATAATAATAGGGGGGAAAGGAAAACGCTGAATATCCAAATCCCATCAGTTTAACACAATCTTCCACACATTATCCTTCTGTAAAGTAGCATAGTTGTGATATAGCTCAGGGACTTTGACCACCGCGGATAATACCTATTCTAACGGACACCAGCTAAACAACATGACTCTGCACTGTCTAATGAAGTCAGTAATTTAATATTCCACTGTGCTTTGGTGGCAATAGATTCAAAATCTGATTAGGCCTATTAAGTGGTAATGGAGCGAGGGGCACTTAGCATGCTTGGAGGTTAAGCATCTTTATCTAAGGCGTGGCTGCTCTTTTGTTGTCCTGCTGTTAAGCTTTGAACAGCTGTCTACTTGTGTGGTCTTCATTTTTGGTCAGATTCTCTAAAAGTGTTTATTTGTTTCTCAGATTTTCACTTATGCACATCTTTCAAAAAAAGAAATAAAGTGTCATTTTAAAAAGTTTGTCCACATAACCCAAAGACAAAATACACATGACATAAATAATGTGCTAGGTTTATCAATTTACCCCTCTATTTACATTTCTTGTGGGTTTGAACTCCTGTCTGTTCTGTAATCAGTAGATTTTTATTGTTAAGGATAATTCACAAAAATCTGTACAATCTCAGGATATCACATTAAAGTGTAACAAATGCTGGAAGGCGAAATATTTCAGTTGTTCATATGCCATTTTGACATATGACACTTTTAATCAGAGACACATTTAAAAATACATATTATCTAAATTAAACTGTAGTGAAGGCTCCAGTTTAATTAAGTGTCATTGTGAGACAGTGGCAATAGCTTTTTGTGTAATCCTTAAATAGTAGAATGAGCCTTCAATATCTTTTGAAGTGTGCGTGATCTGCAGACCAGCGCAACCATAAGGCATTCCTTACCCACAGAGCCGGCTGTGGATCCTCGCAGTCTGCCAGCTGAATGCTCACTGCCACGGCACGTTTTCTTGTCACTCCCAGAAGGCCTTGACACTTTTCTGGCATGTATGTGGGATGGATCACAAGGCATAAAAAAAGACAATGTCCTGCAGCACTGAAAATTTATGGTTGAACAACACTCACAAGCCCATATGTTAAGGAAGGGAGATGGGGCCATCCTTGAAGCAAAAATCAAATACATCTCAATTAAAAGTTTCTCCCAGTAATACTTGCTGTGATCTAATGGACATGCCAAACTGCAATATTGGAGAATTTTAAGACTTTTTGCACATTTTGTATTGGAGCTAGGAGTCGTGTTAATTGTGTTTTTTAAAATTCATTTTCAGTAGAGGAGATTCTTTGAAATTCTAAATAATATAACAGTGCAAATAAGTGTTTTCAGGAAAACAGCATATCAACATTTCATTTTGCTCTGACTGTAATGAACTTTACTACAAAGTTATCTTTCACATGTTTATATTTCATTGAAGTATTTCTCTCCAGCAATCTAACTGCATCTTTAGTTTTGCAGGGAAGCTGACGGCGACAGTGGGACAGTGCACACATCTAAAGCAGGCATCAGATGCCATCTACTGGCAGCTCAAGCTACTTTCAACAGCATACTGTTCACACACATCCTTGCAGAGATTATTGCCTTAAAACGGTAAGTACTAAATACCTAAATGTCTGCTTAAACTTATCAAAATAAAAGCAGGACTATAAGGTAAAAAGGGACACTTGCAAAGGATGGAACACTTAGATGATGTGGTACATGTAAAAACCTTTGCAAAAATACTTGTACATATAGGTATATTTATTGATAAGTTAAGATGCTAAATAATTTGAATGGGTTTTTTTCCAAAACAGGCCAAAATCAGAACAATTCTCGGGGCTCAATCCCCAGCTGTTTCAGTGTAGACTCATAAGTTTTTGAGGCTGACAGCACAGACACGGAGCAGCTGAGCACCATCCTGTCTGTGACTCCACCATGTGACCCTGCGGCCTGTCTATCCAGATGGCCACTTTTTTTGTCTGTCTTTCTGTTTGCCTCTCTTCTTGTCTCCCTGTCGCAGCTCCACCCAGCTGAGCCGGTTGCTGAGTGGCATGGGACCTATTCCTCTGACAGCTCACCAAGTCTCACCAACCAGCGCCAAAATTTTAAGACTAGCTCAGGCTGAATGCAGTTCAGTGTGCAAAGGGTTAAGGCATGTGTATGCATTTGCACGGGTGTAGGTTTGCATGTGTTTTCACAAGGAGTTAAAGATCAGTGAGACAAATTCCAATACAGACTTCATAAAAAATGTGGATGTCTCATGACATTTAATACAGTAATGTTTAAAATGTGTTAAAATTTTCATGCCAGAAAAATGCCATTGAAATCTTTTATGAGCAAAATTGCTTTCAAAAAGTACTCAAACCAATGTGGGACATAATTGAAACTTGAAAACATAAAAATTTCTTCAAGATCTTTCCAACTGCTAATGGCAGGAAGCAATCGGAAGAAACGAGCTAACAACAGTCTAATAATGAATGCCTCAATGGTAGATGTTTGTCTAAAACCCTAGTGTGTCTGATCTGTTCCAAACAAAGAAAAATGATTGTTCGGAAAAAAATACACCAGAAGAAAAATATGTCCAGTGTGCAGGTGCATAGAACCATTTGTAGGTTATTTTTACAGATGCCATTTTCGATGACCCTGTGCTGTAAGATGACTCTGCCTCTTGCGAGCAGCACAGATGGCACATCTCAGGTGGGTGTCTTCCTTAGTTCGGATTGTACAGACCACGCCCCCGACATGGAGGATCTCCTTTGAGTTGTGTTTTTATCGTTTCTGGACTTAAGTGTAGGCCACTTAACTATCTAAGCTTTCGTAGTGATCATCCCATTTATCTGGGATTATTGCAGTGAATTTACTGTTTGGTCTTCTTCCAGGCCTAAAATGTCAAGTCCAAAGTCATGTATGCAGTAGCTTTATTCGGTAAGACCTTCGCAGATCCGTCCAAAGCTGGTAGCAGTTGATCTTTGGATAGAGCATGAAATAAATAAATCCTCTTTAGCAGATCAATATTCATCCTATTTAATGCTGGATGTGAAACTGCTGGATTTGAGGTGGTAATGCTGATGTACAGCTAATCGTTGCAAAATAAGCAGCAGGGCTTTGCAATTCTCCAGCAGATAGTTTAAACAGGAAGACGGATGAGTAAATGCCGATTGTCTAGGCAGTGAAAAACCTGATAGTGATTACTTGTAATTTATACCTTCCAATTAATAGGCAGAGCGTCTCTTCTGGAGTGGGGAGGGTGGTGGAGTGTAAGGACTCATGTTGATGAGTGTGTTATTGAAGAAGGAAAATGAGCTGGTGACACATTTCCTGCTGCAGGTTCACAGTAATGACATTGTACGCTAATGATATTAGTTGACACTGCTTGTATAAATAGAGAGAGGGGAAGTGAATTGATATAACAGGAGGATATGAGGTTTCGTTATTATTCTTACTCCCTGAGTATTTCGCTGTATAAAGAACAAGAGAGAGGACATGACCTCTGACTGGATTGGATTTTGGCATGAGGGATGAACCGTTTCTTCCTCCACACGTAAATTCACTCTGTAGTAACAGCACTAAAGCACCTGTGACAGAGTGTGACAGCGGAGATCCCTGTGGATTCTTGACAAGTTGTGACTGGTAAGTTTGCAGTGCACAATGTAAGGTCGGTTACCATAGCATAAGATACATTAAAGCACTGGGAACTTGTACAGAATAATTTGTGGCTGAACTTTTAGTTCTCTGTTTTGAAGTACCTCATCTTAAGAGACCCTCAGCCTATTTGGCTCAGTGATTTAGCGACTATGAAATGAGGCCTAAAGTCTATGTGCGGACTCTTTACAGACTTCTAGGGCCTTTTGGTCTCCTTTTTTTCATGTCGACAATATGTTTTTAAAGCCTTGCAGTATTTTAATATTCCAATAGACAAAGAAAAAAAGCTGAAAGCAAATACTGCTTTATGAGCTTTTTTTTGTTTTACACTTGCTACAAATCCTAAGGTGTTTTAAAAGGCCCAGACTATCATGCAGTGTTTGTATTAACCAAAAGACTTATCCATGTAGATTACCGTAAATCATGGAGACGTTCCAAGCAGCACTGTGACCTGATGATGATGACAGGTTCAACATTTATTTTTTCTAGTGGCTCTGTACCTGGCATGTGCACTTACAGTGAATCAGTGAATTTTTAAAGTGTACACCCATAGCACCTGTTTTAACCTCCTAAGACCTGAACTCTTCCACAGCTTGCATTTTTAATTTCTCTTTGATATTTGGGCTGATTGGGACCCGATCAATGTAAAAACAAAGAAACACCAGATTTTTTTTTTTGACCCGATTTTTGTTCCTAAGAAAAATGAGAGCCACGTATGAGGACATTCGTTTTAAAATTTGATGGAACAGTGGTAGTATAATGTCCTCGTAAGTGGATATCAGGCCCTTGTAGAGCAAAATTTAGTATTTTGGTCTAGACAACCCAAAACTTAATGCTTAGTTTTACAATCATCAACAATCTTATGGAAAATAATAACTGAGTTATTGTTCTGTAGTCATTCTTTCCAAGAGGATTAAAATGTATATAATTAAAGGAAGCTAGACATCAAATGTAATAGGAAATGCAAGTTCATGAAATAAAGTGAAAGATCATTACTAGGAATTAGTATTATGACAGTAAAACTGTGCTGGAAACCAAAGCTCCCAGTGCAAAGGGGGTACTCTGAGAGGTAGACCAGCTCAGTGCTACAAAGCTGCCGGGCCTGGATGTTTACCAAGGATTTTTGGCTCACCAAGCTGAAGGGCTACGAGAGAAAAGAAGAAAGGAAAGACTAAAGAGGAAGAAGATGAAAAAAAAGATATTTGGTATTTCTGACTTTTCCTCGACAAACACCCGAGGGTCTAAGAGTCTCATTTAAATAAACAAAACCAAGGGGGCAGGATCTATTTGTGGACAATAAGCTTTGCCTCGGGGCCCTGTGCTCTGACAAGCTTTGAAAGTGGCGCCGGACTGTGTCTCGCTGAGTCAGAGGTAGAAATCCCATCCTTCAACAAGCTGTTGTGAAGCAACCTTCACAGGCTTCACTGGTGGCCTCACCCATTTCTGCAAAACTTTGAAGTTAGCTGAGGCAGACGCAGGCTGCAAATAGGCAAATCTCCATGTACAAAATGGCTGCTTGCCACAAAGTGTGTAGGAGTGGTGAAAAAAGCAGCTCTTGGCTGTGAGAAGTTGAGCTTGGATGGAAACCACAGCTGGGACCAGATTTGGAGTTTAGGAAACTGGTTGGAGCACCTGCAGGCTTATTCAGCCATGTCTATGTCCCAGACTGCTCCAAAGGTCATGATCTATCTCCAGTGGTAAATTAGGAGGCTTCAGCATGTTTCTGTCTTTGACAGCATTTATACTGTAAATCCAGGGTTCCTTTCTTTATAGTTACCATATGTAGCCAGCAGATGGCGACCATGACACAAAGAAATCCCACTAGAGCAGTTTCAGTGGTTTTAAAATATTAGTTATTATCTAAGTTATTATTCTGATAATAAAGTGAAAGTTGGGATTTTTTTTAAAAAAAAATACATAAGAGATAAATGTTTGTGTTGCATAACACACTTATTCAGTGCTGAAACACTGATGTTTTGCTGTTACTACAGGAAGTGAAACTAAAAGCACACAAACCAACACAAAAACAGGATTTTCTTTGCTCGTTTGTTACAGGATGTATTTTACTGGAAAACTGAATCAAAGAGTGCTTATTTATATTCAAAGTAATACTGCATAATTGGATCAACATTTGTCATTGGATCTGTATAAATAGGCTCTCAGAGCGTAGAAAAATGACACGGTATGACATTCAAGATTTTTATTTAGTACAGCAGTGGGTGTCTATGAACTCTGAAAAAACCAGGGGCCAAGTGTGATGTGTCTGGTAGACCACTAGAGACTGAACTGCATCCACTAAAGAAGCTAAGTTAACTTTAAGTATAACTTAAAATGAAGACTTCATAAAGAAGTCAAATGGATGTAGTGAAAAAGTAACACCACACTGAGCTTTTTCACCTGTACTTTACTGTTGTTGTTTACATTGTTTATTCATGCATAATAGTACCATCTTTTATTAATCTAATACTATGCATATGTTATACATTGACGTTTAGCCATAGTTAGTTTGGTATTTTGAACCAACAGGGAATATGTGACCAGGGTGCAGTGTGTTTTTAATCGAACAAATTCATCACAGTTCCACTTTATTTATTGACAAACCTGGACAAGCTTGTCGGCTTCTGTAAATCCACTTGTTGCAACTTAACAAAGGGCAATGTCAATGCAATTACAAGCTGTTTTTATTACAAACGTACACTAAATGTGCTGAACATTTTTACACATTTCTTTTATTATTTGTTGTAAAAATGCATTTGTTGTAGAAAGCTATAATATCAGTCAAGTTGCCAGTTAAAGTGTTAGCAAAGCACATTCTGTTAACATTTTAAAAGCATTTACTGCAGATTCAATCCTTTTTTTTCTAATTATAAACTTTTTATTAATAGTTGATAAAGATTAACTTTGGACCTGGATCCTTTTCAACTGATTTAACCTTCATCCAGAGGTCACATTTGGTAACTGGAATTCTGACACACTACTCCACACCCAATTCTCCAGATGTGCCCAAAAAAAGTTTGAGAGATAAAAATTAACTAGGGTGTGAAACAAAAGTGTGATACTAACAACAACTCTGACATTCAGATGTCATTTACACTAAAAATGCAGCTTCTTGCTAATCAGGGGAATTAAGTAAAGGCAGTACTCGTCAGCTTTGATTTGACAGTGAGAATACAGCAACAGATTCAGTGAGCGTGGTGGATTCACTGATTGTGGTGCAATCCTGAGAGAAGCCAGAGAAATAATATGTTCAAAGGCCTTGCACACAAAATTAAGTGAGTTATGTGAAAGACTGTTAATTACCAATTTAAGTTGAATTACTTTATTTGTAAGTGCGTGGGATTTCTCTCAGTTTGGTTATGAGTACTTGCTGATTAGGATGGGAGCATTTCAATAAGAAGGTAGAAATTGCTTCTTTAAAATTTACGAGCCACTTATAAACTTCCAAAGTGAACCTATGTTGACTTATTGTCCCATAGTAATTATGGTTATCTCCTCACTCTTGATTTAAGCAAATGCTTTAAAAAATGCCCAGATGTGTCTATTTCCCGCACCCCTATACTGCTGTTCGTGTCTGATATAAACACTTTCACAAGGGAGGTATCATTGTTCTTGAGATTGTATAACTGAAGGAATTGAGACTCTTAATTTCTTTGATCCCATGGCTTCCTGAAATTGCCGGCTTAAACATTGTTCTGCTGTTCTCTTTCTTCCCACAGGAGACTTTCCATCCCATCCCAGACACTGAACGAGCTAGTGTAAGCCTCACTAAGTCATTCTTAGCTCCACCGCCCCAGCATGTGCGAGCCAATTCATGCTGAATAAGATCATGTTAATCTGGGGTTTACAACGGGACTAAGTAACTTGATTTCTATCCTCTGTTAACCTGCAATTGCTGCGATAGCCAACTGGACTCATAGCTGAAGGGCTTTTGTTGTTACTGTTCTGAAGACCCAGTGCAAGTCACACAAACACACACGAGCGCATACACAGAAAAAGGCCTTCATGTCCACCAACTTTGATTCATTTCCTGCATTCATAAAAGTAAAAATGCATGTTCTCAGCATGTTGCGTTTGAATTCAGCAGTTTTCTAAGGGGACAACGAGCAACTTATCCATTTGTGCAGGATCAGTCCTGCTCTGTATATAGATTTAGCATTGTTTGCGTTTGCAAAACAAAAACTTATAAGTAATAAAGGAGAAATTAGCAACTGAAAAATAAAGAAAGTTGTTGTCTATAGATATGTGGCAACAGAACAGTGAATAAATACGTTAGCAAATGTTTTTCACTAATAGAACGAAGCTGTGAGGGGTTTTTTTCTTACACTTAGTTTGATGTGTAGTTTATTGCCCTTGACTGCAAAGCCATTCAGATTTATGCAGCAATAAAATGTTTCACAGTTTCCCAACCAAGTATAATAAAAATGACAGAAAATAAAAAGTAAATTTTAAACTCAGATCCATGTCACGCTTGTGATCTATCCCTTTTGCAAACAATACTGGTGTGTGTTGTCGATTTGGAAGGCCTGACAAGGAGTTTGAAGCCGATGAAAACTTGTCATCAGGAATCTTCAGATTCAATCCATATCGTGTTTGTTGCTGTGGGAGACTCGACTTATCAGCGACTGTCTACGCAATGTCATGCACATGGCAGGATTAGCCTCTAAGAGATAAACAAACTAAAAATGACCATGTCAATTGATGCCTATTTTTCAGTGAAAGAAATGTTACAATTTAATATTAACAGGGGATTACCCGCTGCTTCTATTTACCCAGCAAACGATCTTTGAGCTGCTGCAACACTAGAGTCCCAATAAAAGTGGTTCAAGAATCATTTAGCTTTCAGTTCAGCTATCCAGTTGCATGTATCAGCTCATAGATATGATTACAATTAACCTTACTATATGTCCCTTTTCCAAAATCTGAATTTAAAGCGTCAATCAAATTAAAAATGATAAGAATATTGATTAATTAATTGCCATAGTAAAAGCTCTTTATGTGTATTCAAGCAAAAATGAATCCACACAAAGTGTCTGTCGTTTCCCAAAGCATCTCCAAAAATGCTGTTATCGCAGGCCCCATGTGCGTGTAGAGTACAGTCAAAGAACACCCTGCTTTCTGCTTGTTATCTCTGCACTCTTTAGTGTGGGTGAGTGTTTGGCAGCAGGAGATGGGGAGGGAGATGAGAGGGGTCTTGGCTGTGTTGTGCACGGGCAGGGGAGCCTCTCATGACTGGACATTGTCAGGTGGGGTCAGCTAAGGGGCCAGCCTGCGAGCTCACCAGGAATGCAGTCGTCTTATCAGTTGTAAAGGAGCTCACCAACCTCCAAAAGAAAAGCAAACGTCTTTGTCTGAAAGACATTTTTCTTGTTCTACTTTGCACCGGTTGGCAGATTTAAAGCCGAGGTCCAGATACTAGATACTAAATATTCTGACTGTTGTGGAGGTAGTGATTTAAGATATGTTTACCCTTTTTATCCCTTTACCTCCCTTTCTTCTAATATTTCTATAGATTTATATCCCACACTGATAATAGTGACTGTTTATCCACCAGTACAGTAGCTAAAGGAGCTTAAGACCCCATTCTGTTATTCTGCAAAGAAACCTGAGGTTTAAAAATGTGTTTAACACATTCCAGTGCTAGACATAAATTTAGATTGTAATTGAGTTTAGGTTATGACCTTGAATATGAATAATTTGCTTAAATATGAAGCACAATTACCTTCCCAATGCACTGTAGGCAAAAAGTAGCATTTTTATGAAGGATTCAAAGGATTACTGATATAGTTGGAAGTTTGAGGTTAATTCTAAATTGCCCATGGGCATGAATATGGGCGTGCATGGTTGTCTATCTCTGTGGTAGTCCTGTGATGGACTGTCCAGGTTGTACCCTGCCTCTCACCCAATAATACAAGGGATGGATTTTCAAATTGCAGATATTTTTGGTTAATAGAAGGATAAACTCAAAATCTGTAAAATTGTAACATGTTAAAATCTGCGTTTGTGCATTTGTGCTTTACACAATAGGAGACAAAATGGTTACAACCACAAAGCATGAAGCCAAACTTCGAGAACAAAAGGTCAAAACAAATGACAGTGAGCTCAGTGCTGCAAAAGTTTTCTATTTTCTTGAAAAATTCAGGAGGATTTTCTATCAGCTGTGAAGCTGCTGAACTCATGCTGCTTTTTTCTCCTGGGTAATTTCTCATCCGATAATCCCTTACTTGTCTCCTCCTCTTCTTCTTGGCAAACTTGGCCAATCAAAAACCTTAAAAGGGTGAGATATAGGGACTCGGATGAACCAATTACTGCAGTGATCACTGAAGCTCCCCCTACAAACAGCCAAGTCACTAAGTCGCAGACTTGTTGCTCAGTGGAAAGCAAGCACAAGTGGATTACCACTGCAGCAAACAGACACAAGGGCCAACATGGCAGGGGTCTATGACTCCATGAGAGAGGGTAGTGACCCCTCCATGTGAACCTCATAAAAACATGCTATCAGAAGGTAAAGGAAGCCCCCTAGTGAGATGAGCAGCAGCTTTGCTTTGTAAGGACTGATTAAGGATTGCAGTTGGGTGGTCATGACCCCGTCTCCATGGTGCCCAGAGGTTGACAAACCAAAAGTAAATCCTCAAGCTCAAGGAGAGCAAACTTATATATAGATTCAGTCTGGTCCCTGCTTTAAAGTTTTGATCAGTTGAATGAAACTAGGCATGTGCGATCAAGCAATGAAGTTTTGCGAAGAAAAAATATATCTGTCCGTTACCAAAACTTTTTTTGGCTTTGAAGCCAAAAAAAGTCACTTCCCCATGATCTTAATAAGAAAAGGTAATGAGATTAATTTAATTACATTTTTTAACACTTCCAGTTTGCTGCTTTTAGCAACTACATTTCTATTACAATATTTAATTCACTGAATATAGTCTTATTTCAAAGTTTGTCTTTCTAGATATTCATGTAATCAGATATTTATTATATAATATAGCAAACAGAGGATGACGATGATAATAGATTAAACTACTGAAGAGTGTACCGCACTTTAAATAAGATTGACTTTATCAGTTATAATCTAAAGTGATGCAGACACATGAATAATAGACTGTATTTAAAAGTTGGACATAGCAACCATTGCTAAACTATACTGTAGTAACGTTTGAGATTGCTACAGGTGGATTGTACAGACAAAGTTAATGAAATGATTGCTAAGAATTTCATGAATCACTCTAATTAACGGGGTGAAGCTCATCAAGGAGGTAAAGGCTGTTAAAATGTCTTTAATTGTGTAGAAAGTCTTATGTAGAAAATTTAAATTCACATACACTGGCAATATTAGCTAAAGAAGCTAAATTGTGTTTGTCATAACATGACTATAAACATTTGTACTTCTCCTGTGACGTTTGGCATTTTAAATTGGGTGTCTTCAAGGATATACTCACTGACAAAACCAACTTTAGATTTTTTAAAATCTAAATGTATCAACTTTGTTTAACTAAATGTTCCACTAGACACTCTACAGTTTTTCAGTTATTTAAAGTCTGTCAACAAGGTGTCTCTTGCTGCAGGAGGTCTAGTAATTGGCTTCTTCTTTGCTTGCACACCATGTAACAAAAATCCAAATCCAGTGTGCTAAGTCTAGCCTGTGACCTTTTTGATCTTGTTAGACTTCCAGTGGTATATTGCAGGAGTGGGGATTTCCCATATGTCACTGTCATGCAGTGTAAGACTGAGTCCTGCTCTTTAGATAGCAATTTGATTTACAGCGAAGTGGGAGAAAGCTGGTATCGCTAGTTGGATTCTGACATGAGCCATCAATGGAAGTGGCCAGCGGCGTGTGAGATAGTTTACAGTTCTGAGAAGGGCTCCGTGGTGTAAAAGGTTGTGCATGCAGGTGACATTTTCTCCCAGTCTCATTTAGTCCTGGTCTACTGGCCTCTTGTGAATGGCAATGGCAATCCAAGCATCCAAGTGAGCATTAGCAGTTCGTCAATCGTGGCTCCTCCTGCCTCATAAATCAAAATTTCCAATGACCTAAGAGGTGCTGCATAGTTTTCTTGCAGGAGATCCTTATCAATGTAGACATGCACAAGATTAACTTGATGCTGCTAGAGACAGGGTTAAGGACGTTTAAATTTGGGTGTAGTTTGATACAGCCCTCATAACAGCGATCTTCTAATATCATGCTTTTTCCATTCCCTCACAATTAAAACCTGTAAGATATTCTAAATAACGGTGTGTACTGAACAGACAAACCAGCGTTTGAAAATAGATGAGGTTTTCAGACAAGGGAAAAAAGAAAGTGACCATATGGCACAATTGGTGAGGGCATTCACATCCACTTTTAGACCCCTGGTGACTTCTCACTAACAGCTGCTGTAAAACATGAATTCATAAGATAATCCCTCCAAAGCCCAGTGGTCAAGCCAAAGCATTCTCGGTCTTGAGTGCTCCCATAAATGAAATACCACCTGCACCAGCAATTTCAAACCTGCAATGGAGTAAAGTTATATTTAGGTAAGAACATGAAGGACCTTGATCCCTTAACAAAATAAAAGCTTGACAGCTAATCTCTTCTACAGAAGTCAATATTGTTGAAGTCTGATGATGTACAACAAGGGGTCATGAGGACTATGGCTAAGACAAGCAACTGTCAGTTGTATTTTTTTTTTTTTAACAAACAGTGGATAGTGGGGAATATCACAAGGATCAGTCCCTCTTTGGCAGATCCCCAATAGTCCTATGATGGGAACTATGCTTTTGTTACAATAGAAATGACCCTATTGTGTGTGGATCTGTGTGTTTTTTGTTTCTTTCTTTCACTTATAACTTTCTGAAATCCAGATTTAGGCCAGAACAACACATTTAGTTGATAAAATCCATTTGAGTGAGTTATTGCAAAGCATGTACACCCTCTTATTGACAAAAGATTGTATCAATTTAACCTTGTGGTAATTTATCTCTGCTGTAGCCATGGGAACACTTTGGTTTACCCAAGTAAGATATTCCTTTGTGGAAAACAGAAGTAATACCAGGGGCTGGTCAGAGATGTTACACGTGAGCCTCCAAGACACACTCGATACTCCTTCAAAGATTATGGTCAAGTGCCGTGAACCCACTTAGCACTTCATCTTCTGCTGTCTGTGCACAACCCTGTGCTTTCAAAATGCATACATGTGTGAAATGCATGAGTATCTGTGTGATCCACAATGTACCACCTCCTCCTGCTCTTTGAGGAGGAGCAGGAAGGAGGAGACCTGCTAGCACTCACTCCCTCAAGCTCTGCATTTCCTCAAGCATTGACCTCCGCCAGACTTTGTCCAGATTCCTCTGTACTTTAAACAAGACTCCCATTACAGTCCTCTTGAGTACAGTAACAGGTTTCCACAGTTTGCGCTGGGCAGTTGCATGGCATATGTGTGCTTGAACATGCCTCTATGTATATGTCTGCAGAACACAGGACTCAGAGCATGTCCATACGTGCCCTTGTGTATAAATCACTTGACCTAGACTTATTGTTGTCCATGGATTTATGCCAGCATGAGAGGGTCCTGATGACACTGTATCTACCTTAGCCTTAATGGATGGTACACAGAGCTCACTGCCATCCGGCAAATATGCTCTCCGACTGAATCTCAGAGAGGCAGCAGGCAACGGCTGTTGGAGAGATGGATGGTGTTCAACTCGGGGTGGAGCTGTCAGCCACAGATTCTCCCCAACAGTTTTTTGAAAACTCAAAATGTTGCTTGACTTAGATCAGCTATCAGCACCACAGTTGGTTGGATGGTCAGGCTGACTGATGCCCACTGTGCACTAAGCTCAGTGGTAGCGGCGTAAAAATAAGAAAAGGGAAATTCAATGCTCTGTGTTATTATATGTGAAAATGATGAATATCCTCACATGTGGTGAGGACCAAAAGAGGCCAGCAAGGAGCCGGTCAGGAAGCCAAAATGTGATGCAGCATTACATATATGTTCAATTCACAGCAGTATGCTCGGTTGGAAATCCACCACTTATATCATCTGTTGTTACTTTGATAATGTGTAGAATAATAGCATTAGCACTGTACGACATTTATCAAGAAAAATGAAAGCAGTTTTGTGAGGGATCAAATTAAAACCACATGTTTCAGAACTTGATACAATGTATGGGTTTCAACTGGTTCGAGGAGACAACTCCATGATTCTGCCAGACTATCACAAAGCATAACTTCTTCCAGACAAACTGGAGCTATCAGTGGGGGAGAGAGCTGAGAACCTTCCACAAACCACTGTGATGAAGTGTCCTATCACAAGGTTGTCTCCCAAAATCTATGGTCTCTACTCCACTTATAGACAGTCAGAAAGCACAGGCGAGGCATCTTATCTGTACAGTTTAAGTGTCTCTGTGTTGGTGATCTGTGTGTGTATTGTTTTCATTAATAGATGTCAGTATGAATACACTTGGATGTTGTTTTTAGCTGAATAATGGGAAATCCTTAAATGGTTTGATATGATCAAAGTCTGATTTTAATGTGTGAAAGTTTCAATATGAGCACAAAGATTCAATTTATTTTCAGTAATCCCAAAAAGGGGGGAAAGAAAAACGTTTTGATAATTATCACAATCTGTCAAAGCTGAAAGATCTATTAAAGCTGTTTCAAGCAGACTCTGTTACAGAGCAAAGAGCTACAGTGAACCTACACAGATGGGAAAAGCAAACCAGACAGAAGATACTTAGTGTCTGTGCTTGAAAATCCTAATTATACATCTTGCTTTGTATTGAAAGGCAAATTTTCTTCCAGTAGCAATGGTGGATGTGCCTACCTTTTGCTGTTGTGACTACTATCACTGGTATATCTTTAGATGTGCAGTAGGAAACCTTCAGCAGTAGAAATGGAATTTTTTTATTCGTACCGAGTGCATGTATCAAACTAGTGTATACAGTTTTACAGTTTGGAGTTACTTTCACAGACCGGCCTTTAAGGTGTGGGGCGATTGTGGCTCAAGAGTTGGCAGTTCGTCTTGTAATCGGAAGGTTGCCGGTTCGAGCCCTGGCTCCGACAGTCTTGGTCGTTGTGTCCTTGGGCACCCGTTGCCTACTGGTGGTGGTCAGAGGGCCCGGTGGCGCCAGTGTCCACTCTGGAATTCATTCATTTTAACAACATCCCAACAAATTTCTAAAAATCAAGAACATCTGATTCTATTTTAAATTACTTTTCAAACATATTTAATACAAATAGCATGCAGGTGTTGCAGGTTGTAATGCACTTTTAAAGAACCCACAGTTTCTGTTCTTTGTTGGTGTTGCTGAGTATGAAGAAGTTCATTAACACAATAGAGTTTTGACCTTTTTCATACTACGACAGGTGACTGTGATTATTCAAACTTGAGCATGTGCATGATAGCATGTCACATTATTGTGCCTTTTGATTATTTTCAAAGTAAGTTGCATGGGTCAACCCTTCAGCTTTTATTTAGTGTATGGAGGGCACCAAGACATCAGTGAATGAGCACACACTCGCAGAAAGGGTCCCTCATAATTCTGTCCAAACATATGACTTTCAACGTAGGAAAAACCCAATACCCAGTGCACACAGACACACATACATCTGCACACACGCCCTCACACACTTTCTAATCCTCTCATTCACCCTTGTCTTTTACACTCCCTCCCTTGCTGCTGGCGACATCGCTCGTGAAGCACGGACGCTCGTAAATTCCCTTTCTTGATTTTGTTAACCTTTACTGCGACCCGGCACTTCTCTGCTTGGTGTTCTAGCACCCACTCAGTCACAGATGAGGCCCTACTTGCCTCTGCGGAGACGAGTCTTGGCGCTTCTACAGCTCATCGCTCAGACTTCTGGCTCATCATGATGCAAAATGCCAACACACCTCAGAATTATGAGACACTTTTGGACTAAATAATAAATGTTTAAATCAGAAGTTTATGTCTGTCATCATTGCCCAGCATTACACTTTCATTAAGGCTCTGGAATAACTCTGGAAAATTATCAGTCCAAGATTCAATCATTCAAAAATATAAGATCCAGTTTGTAAAAAGAACAAGAAAGGGACCTTAAAGGTTTGGGGTATTAATCATTTTAAAAGAGAGTATTTATTATATATTTTTCTATATTATAATCTATGTTGTAAAATATGGAAAAGCCATTGCATAAAGGCAAACCATTTCAAATATGTGTTAGCGTTAAGTAACTTTAGGTGAACTAATGCGATGCTCCCAGTGCTTTTTTACCTAAATTATACACATCAAAATAGAGAGGAGAGGAAACCATGAAAAACAAATTCAAGAGTAATGTGCAATGTATACAGTTGAAAAAGAAAGTACCATGGCTAGAACCATTCTCCCACTCATTACAACTGAGTAATTTCTTATGTCACAGGTTCAAGCAGCAAAAGTACTTTTCTTACATGAAGTTACTTTCCAGAGGTTTGAACTGCCTAATTCTTTGCATTTTAACCTATGCGTATAAAAGCTTGTATATAGTCACACTGATTTATCTTTCTAATGGTCATTAGACTGACAAAGAATGCATGTCTCTGTCTGTAATATACACATATCTCTGGCTGTTTAGATGTTCTGTCTCCTGATGTCAGCTAGATGGCAATTTGTTTAGTAATTCTGATAGGTATGTTGTCTGGTGTAATGTTGTCTGCATGTTGAGACCTGGACAGCTTGTAATTTGCAGTGTATACAAATGCAGTCACCCAGAAATCAACTTTTTTCAATTTTATCACTTCCTTGACCTTTTCAGATAACATGGATAAAAATATTAATGCATAAGAAAATCACTTTTTTATTCAAGTGACTAGAGACACGGGAGACATTGGCTTGCGTGTGCGTATACCTGACGAAAGACGAAAAAAAAAAACAGATGGAAGTAATAACCATCTATATACACTGACAGAAGTGCCATTCTTTCCTGGCAGGAGCTCTGGTAAAAAAGTTTGCCTAGTCTCACCATCAACATCTCATCAAACTCTGTCAAACGAAATGTTAAATTGATGGATCCCACTGTGAATATATGGCTCATATTCAGTCATTTGTATGAAAACCATTCCAAAAAGATGTTTTAATATAAAGTATTATCTTACTTGACTCCAAGACCTTAATGTGTGCGGTTTGGCCCTTTTTGATATTTTTGTATCTAATTTATTCTGTTGTCTCTTTTCTCTCTCTCTCTTTGCTGCATTTATGCTTTTTTGTATCTAGTTATTTATAACAGAGACCGCCAAGAATTGTTTCAGGATGTCACAAGAATTTGTTAGATGATTGAAACAACATGCAAGAACATCTTATATTTTCTTTTGCTTTAATGGTTAACTCTGCCTCCTCTGATTTTAGAAGAGGTCAAAAAAAGTCAGTCTTTACAATAGTGCTACAATTGACACTGGGCCACATTACTTTTTGAATAGTCAACAGTTGATAAAATATAAACGTATTTGTAATGTTTTTATAAAGCTAAAACCACAAAATAAGAGCAGTATAGAACTGTCATAAGTGCACTGAAAGTATTCGTATCAAATTATATTTCAATTTCAATTACAGAAGATGCAATATGGTCTTGAAATTTCTTGATAGGTAAATGTATTAGAACCCTTACTGAGCTGATGAATAAACTGAATGAAAACCATAAAAGTTCAGTACACTCATAGCCAATTTGTTTTAAGTTTTAAGTGAGTTGATGCTTTAAAGGCTGCCTCATGGCCTGATGAGGAACTGTGTTAGTTCAAAAGAAATATATCAGGAGCAGAGATGGGCAGACTGTAATCTGATTACTTTTTTCAAGTAACGAGTAAAGTAAGGGATTACTATTGCAAAAACGGTAATTAGATTACCGTTACTTTCCCGTAGGAACGCTGCGTTACTGCGTTACTAAAACCGTGATTTTTTTGTGAGAATGTCTCATGACAGTGACGTAAGCGAGTGCGACGTTCGTGGCAACAGCTGTGTGCAGATCAACAATGGATAATATATCGAGTGCGGGAGAGAGTATGAGCGTGCAGCGTTTAAAGCGTGGAAGTACTGACCTTACTTTGAGTTTGATTCCATAAAAAGTGACAAAAACATTAGCGTCCGTTGTGCGTGGGAAGAAAACTTCTTTTTACACCGAAAAAACCCCCCTAAACAGGCACCGAGTGCGCTACGACGTGATGGGAAATTCACAGAGATTCAACTGACCGCTGCGGCACACCTGCACCAGAGCACACCTCCGCCTACCCCACTCCTGCTTTACACGTGAAAATAGAGCAAAAGGACCTCTAGTCTTTGACTTTATTAATTTTCTGCTCTGTTTTACTTGCATCTATTTGAAAGACTGAGTGTAAACACAAAAAATATTTTATTTTATGTGCTGGAATGTGCAGAAAATAGGTTTAAATGTTAAACTAATTTCTTCAAGTCAGAGAATGTTGCATATAATTTAAGTTTTGCTTAATGCATAAAGTTAAAAGATTAAAACTGATAAAACAAGTTTAAAAAAAAAGAGACTTTTCCATTTGATTACATTTTGTATGATGGATTATGTAGAAAAAGTAGAAATGGGCTGAAAGATCTATCACTTTATCACCTATTCAGGTTGTAAATCGTGTTTTTAAAAAGTAACTAAGTAACTAAGTAATTAATTACTTTTGAAAATAAGTAATCAGTAAAGTAATGGGATTACTTTTTAGGGAAAGTAATTAGTAATTAGTTACTGATTACCTTTTTCAAGTAACTTGACCAACATTGATCAGGAGTAGCCAATTTCCACGAATGTGACTTGCATACTTTAGGCCCTCTTGCTACTTCAATTAGTGCAGATGTTCAGTGCTACTGTACTTGTACTTGCTTTTTACCACAATGCAATGTGTGCATTTATAATTTCCATTTCCAAATTGAATTGCTTTTTTTTTAATTGCTGTAAAATTCAGCTTACCTTTTTGGACAAGCCTGTACCTCTGCAGTCCATTCGTCCATACAGATGCTGACAGTCGCATAGAAAAGGCAACACTGTAATTTCTAAAATTCTATAATAATCACTGCATTTGACATCTAAACAGTGCAGTTTACAAGAGATCATAGTGAGCCTTGGAACCGTTAGCCTTGAATTTAGTTGAGCTTTTGTTCATTCTATATTTAGAAAAGATTTTTCAAAGAAATTTTTAGTTTGTGCAGTCATAAATTTTGGTGACTGCTAAGTTATAAACAAGTGATATACGTTCAACATGAAACAAATGCAAATGAGAACATAACACTGCATTTGCAGGGTGAAGTGAAATTGACACAATATATATATATATATATATATATATATATATATATATATATATATATATATATATATATATATATATATATATATATATCATATATATATATATAGCAATCAAGAGAATTTACAGTAATATATTATGTTGTATCATACAGAAATTGTTTGTTTTCAAAGTTAAACTCACCACCCACTGAACCTATTAGACACAGTCATTATGCAAACACAATTTCTCCAACATTTAACTATAAATGGACAGCCAGCAGCGCTACTTAAGCCCTCAGAATGTGGTTTTCATCCTGCAGAGTGATGTATCTGCAGCAGCTGTCCTCTATACTGTGCCGGCTTGGTACATGCAAACTCCTATCTTCTCAGTCATGTTCTCATGCACACACACACACACAACACACACACACACACACACACATGAGGGAAATGTCCTCTGAGTAATGAGACATAGCTGGGCCTATGTTCAGTGTCCTGTCACTTAATGTGACATGAATCTCCTTTGCTATGTGTGATCGATCTATTTATTACCCTGTTTATGTAAAGCCAAGCAAAGTCTCCTGACACAGGATTTCATCAGGCTGAAATATCAATGGTCATCACTCACTTTTTATTGCCTTTTTCTTGTCCTTTCTGGTTTTGTGACATTTGTTCTGTGGTCTATTGAGACTAGCCTATAAGATATGGTATAACACTCAACAAATCTACAGGTATATGTGACTGCTTTCTTTTTCTTTTGAATCCTGAAGTATTTTCATAATTGGTTATTGGTATACACCAAATAAAAGATTTGGTAAAGAATAGCAAAAATATTGTGTTTACAATACAACAATTTTTATTTGTCACAGAAAAAAAAATAAGATACCTTGGTGGAACTGACCTTTGTGGAAATGCTTGGAGCAGACTAACCTGTGAGCTGGAGTGTTCTGGGACGTTATATTTTGTCTTTGAATGGCTGCAATCCAGGCCACCCGTCGCCTCTTTGTGACTTGGCTCGAACAATTTCTCTTCAACGATGTAATCCGATAACAACCGATCTCTTTACCCGTCGGCTTCCCGTGGCTGTCATGCGACCGGCTATTGCAGTTAATAATACAACAGCTTCTTGCCATTTTTTGTGTTTCTTTTTATCGCTGTGTAACTGATTTCAATTGAAAGCCTGCGTGCGCTAGTACCTCTTGCCACGAGTTCCCAGAATTCATTGCGGTTTTACCCCTGAATGACGTCACATTTTCAATCTCTATTCCAAGGCAAAAATCTGTATTGGCTGCTGTGGACATGATGGGTCCATGCATGACAAATATGTCTTAACATTAAAATATGTTGTTTACCATTTTATGGTTATTGCTGCCAAATGTGCCATCACCATCCCTGACACCCAGCCTCCACTATCTAATAGCAACCCTCATTAATCAAAATTAAGGTGAACGTAGAAGATGAATGTGGTTTGACCCATGAGTACTGAGTAGTCATTTAGAAACACATTAATGAGTAATAAGCCTGCTCATGGGTCACAACATCCACATGTCGATAGGCATCATCGCTTATGTAATGTCACTGCAAAGAGAAAGTTTCTGTACTAAGACACCAAGACCTCGTTGCTCCAACCTTTCCTACATGCTTTAAACTGTATGCTGGAAGAGTTTGGGGTAAACTGAAAGTCTTTTTATTTCGCTACAGGTATAGTGTACATGAATGTACCACCAAGGGCTGCTTACTGGACCTCATGTTAAATGTACTATGATTACCTTTTACATATACACACACAAGGGTGCCAGTTTCTAGGGTGTCACGCAAGAGATGAAGCTATTTTCTGGAAGTGTAGTGTGTGGAAGATATACCCACATGTGTGGACAAACAAGAAAAAGAAAGACAGTGTATATGCCTCTTGTCAACACAACACACAAACAATGTTGGCCTTCATGCATTATAATCACTGTGATCCATCTGTGTCATTTATTCTATCCATAAAACACTATGCATATTTTTTTCCAGTGTGTTCATGAAAACCATATTCTTTATCTTTACCGTGGAAGATACTGATTTTAACCCACACACATATTTCTGATTTTTCTTTCAACAAAAAAATCACATTTAAAATAAAAAAACAAATACCACTTAGACCAGGGATGGCCAACTACAGGCCTCGAGAGCTGGTGTCCTGCAGGTTTTCGATCTCACCCTGGGTCAGCACACCTGAATCAAATGATTAGTTCATTACCAGGCTTCTGGAGAACTTCAAGAAATGTTGAGAAGGTAATTTAGCCATTATATCAGCTGTGATGGATCAAGGGCACATCTAAAACCTCCAGGACACCGGCTCTCGAGGCCTGGAGTTGGCCACCCCTGACTTAGACTGATGTGGCTGAGCAGTATTTCATGTCAGTTAAACTATACAAGAAATCTATATATCTTGCAACTGAGATAATTTCAATATCTATTTGGCATTGTTAATTTTTATGGTTGCAATGTTTTAAAAACTCAGATAATGTTGTGAGACCATCACAGAGTTTAATATTGGATGATTGTCAAAAATGCAAACACCACAAACGGGTTAGGAAACAGGTTCCTTTGCTGAGTTCCTTGTAGAGATAGGAAACGAGAATCCGTCTTGTTCCCAGTATTCCTGTTCCTTGGAATTGTTAGTCAGCTTGTCTATCAGTCTCACTTATCAGTTCCAGTTGCACTTCAGCTAATTTCAGTTTGTGTATCAGAAGAGGAAAATATTAGAGCAGTCTACATCATGGATATGAACACTACTTTTATTTTTATTGCACAAAAGGACAAGACCACTGCATTCAGGACTTCAACTTCATTTTGCAGCTAACACAACTTTGGCTATTTAGAAGCATGTTACCAGTAAGCTTGCCAGACAACTGCTAACGATAAGTTAGCCACAGTTAACGCTAATACTAATGCTAAACTGGCGAAGAACCCAAAGTGATGTTAAAGCTGATTGAATGCTGGCCCCAGGCAACAGCCAGACACTGAACTTTAACAGGTAATACACTGATGAGGAGTCAGGCTGCTGCCTCCATTTTTACTTGTTCATGTTTCTACAGTAGAATCACTTTCATAGAGTCTTTGTGCTGGTTTTCATCTTTGCTTTGCGCTCTCGTCTTTGTGTTCATAGTGTGTTCATGCTAAGAGAAAGATAATATGTGTGTCCTCATTAGGATAAGGATTTCTTTTGGTATGTGGGCTCCAGCTATTTTACAGAGTAACATTAAGGCAATTTAACAAGCAGTATAAAGAATGACTTTTTCCTTGGAGCAATTGAATAATGTACTGCATTACTTTTAAGAAAAATGTTCTATGTAATATGTGTAATAATTACTTTTTTTTGCAACAACTCCAACACTGATCACAACAAACAGGGAAAATACCTCCGACATACAAAAACATTTGATCTACAGCATGCAATTAACTTGCACAAATATAATGTCTTTGATATGCTTTTTAGTGATAGTGGTCTCTCTCAAAGCGGAGCCAATGAGAATCGATAATGAACTGAATCATAATATCGATAATCAGAATCACTAGATTCCTTTTAATTCCCATCCCTAGTTCCTTGTGACTAAATGGAGAACCAAGCATTTTGTTTTGTAGTGTTTACTTATTTGTGACGTTTTTTGTGAGGGTTTTTCTTTCTTAGTTAAAAGGCTTTTAAGTTTTCCTGCTTTGTCTAACACTTACAAGAACCAGTACACTATCTGTTCTTTTTACCAACAATCATCTTCAGAGGTGTGCTGGGGGGAACTTCTGTCCTAGCCACCTTCCAGACCTGTTGTGTGCTCAGTTGTGTGAGCGTCAGGGCTTTTGCTATCTTGCAGATGCCAGGCCTTCCTAAGAGGGCTTCTTGGGGCAATCCCAGTTACAAGCTCTGGTGTTAACCTGCTGGAGGACTCTTATCAGCTACATGTCATGTTCACATTTTCCCTGCAGGTCCACCAACCCTCTCACTGTCATCTCAACACTTCCCTAAGCTCCACCCTTGAAGGCCACTTTTATCTGGAGCTCTAAAGTGGCAAACATATTTGTCCAGAGCTTTCCCACAGTCTAGGCTTTTTGAAAGTGGACAAAGCAGCAGCACAGTAAAGCAGAACAAGAGTCAGTATGTCCACATGGAGCCCCCTGTTTTTACAGAGTCCATTTCAGATTAAATAATTATACTATGGTTGTAGTTACATCATCTAAATTGTCACTCCTTTCATTAATTTTATTATGGTAAAATGCAAACATTTTACACTTGCGTAAGATGGTTAATCTGTTATAGTGAACAAGCTGTTAGCTTGTTTTAAATGCAGTTATATTTTAGTAGCAATTATATCTTAAATGTATCATATATTTCAACAAATAACATCTTTTCGGGTGTGAAAATATTATTTTGATATGTGTACTGTAAAAAAATTTTCACAAAATTCCTTTTTTTGTGCCACACCAGAAACAAGTTCATGATTCAGCAACGCAGATTAGTGTCCAGGGACTTTACTGATTATACTTGATGGACATTGACAAAGTGGAATTCTAAATCCCCTGTTGACAGCCACAAACCATGATCCCCACCTACTGCAGCCTACTGAATTTGTTCATTATAGGGAACAATGAAAAAGAAGAACAGGTACAAGAAAACAAAACAAAGCATGAATGAAAAAACAGTTTAAAGCTTTATTGCTTGTGTGCACCTCAACTTTCTGAAACTTTCATTTTTGTTGATGGGGAGTTGGCTTAGTTTGACTTCATTTGGCTTTGACTTCTGTCAAGCCTTTTATGTTCTTACTGTGGATTTTGGGTCACTGTCAGGGAGACTGGAAGAGAATGTGAAGGAAATTCAAATGTGGCTCTGTAAAAGGGAGAGGAGAATACTGATTGGCCGGTTTACCATTTGGGGAAACGCAGCTGTGTCCTGAGCACTGGAGTTCAACCCAGCCTCTGGTGCCTAAGGAAACAATGTGAGTATATACTTTTATATCCATGTTAAGACCATAAATCATAAGTAACTGGTTGTTTTTCTTCCCACTTGCTAAATTTTAATTTTGTACTGTAATTTTGTATAGTACTACAGGGATACTTTGGTATTGCTATAAAAATATTTAGAGTCATTTTAGTGCAATAGCGTCCTTTCTCTATTTGTCAATATTTAAAGTAATTGGTGAAATCCTTTAGTTGGCCATTGATTGGGCACCCATCGCTGCCTTAAATTGGCACATTTCCCACCCCTTGGGGATTAAAATCTGTCAATGGACCCCACTGCTCCACATGCACACTCATACGCTTTCACATACACTGCAGTAGCATCTCAAATCTCTAGTTCTTAGAGTGCTCTGTATGATAGTGACTGGGCAAGCTTGGGGCTTGATTAGTGCAGTTAGCCCTTCTAAGGCTCTGGCTGTTTACAGTGGATTACAGGGAGGGAGGCAGGGGTTAAGTCTACCCAGGCACAATGCCCCCCCACCTGCCTCCACCCCACACCCCTACGGGAGCCACTGCAGCAGGGCTGGCAGCTCGTCTGGGCTCCACATCGCAAGGCCAGGCTGACAGGTAGTGGGATTTGGCAGAGCACTTTGCATGAGAGCCAACAAGAAAAACTGAACATGGCGGATTAGCTCGGGATTATGTTGTCAGAGTTAGCCTTGATGGACAAACTGCAGAGGAATAAATTGCAATCTGTTTGAGGAGAGGGCTGCCACGCAAACAGGAGAGGCGTGGGCTTGTTTCACAGCCTGTCCAAAATGACAGGGAGGGAAGAAAATCATTAATAATTTATAAACAAAGTCCACTGCCATTACTGACATCTTCCAACTCTGGCTGGACAAGACGTCTGGTTGTCTAACCTCTAACATCAGGAGCTGGTTCATGTTAAATCTTAAAACCAAAAGTGACATGGGCACGTATGAAGATAACAAAAGGTCATACCGAGACAGGCTTCTAAGATGAACTGGCTACCACTGTGATTTGAATACTATCATTGTTTCTGATAAGGAAGTATGTGAGCAGCAGACAGGGAGATGCACATTTACCCAATGCAGTCTCCAAGTTTAATATTCATTAGCTTACAATGACAGGTTCTGCCACCTGCCGTCTTAGAACAAAGTTTTGTCCAAGTAGCTTTCACGAAACCAGAAAAAGCTACTTGAAGCAAGCCCATTATTTACTTTCTCATCAGTTAATTATAAATGCATTTAGATCAATTTGATGGGTGGGTTTGGCATGCAGTCAAATATGGTCAAAGGCAACTTTTAGAGTGTTGTTTCTGAACTGGACAGTTCTGCCAATTGTTGCTTTATTATTTTATTTATTAATTGCATTCAGCGTTCCTTGGAGAGAAGAAATTTTAAGCATTTGTGAGATTTTCATGTCATATAAGACTTACAATGACACTAAATAGCAGCGCCATCTGGAAATTAAATTGTGTCTTGTTTCACACAATACCGGTAAATGTAACAAAATTTTAAAAAAGAAGGAAAAGTGACTTTTTAATTGTTAATGTTTCATGAGAAGACAAGACCAAACTTTGCAGTTGAGGAGGTAATGAGATGATAAATGAGAAACTATCGAAATATGAATTTTTTAAAAGTCCAAAATTTCCACTAAAAACGATGGCTTTATTTAATTTCTTTTTGTTTTCATCTCACACTGGAGAAGCTCTTTGCTGGGGAATTGAATTAGCTCAATTTGACGCTGTGCAGCACCCTTTTTGTGATGAGGACTGACTGGCATGGTAAAATGTATTAATGAGCTTTATTGTATTCCACTCTTCCCTACATCATTAGGAATGCATGTCTGTATGTTAAACATATGAATATGCATCGGCATAGAGCATTTGCTCTCAGAGTTAGCAGTGAGCCAGTGTTGTGCCTTGAATAATAATCTAGCTGGGAAATGAAATTTCTTTGCCTTTGCTTCCTAATTGAAAAAAAGATAATATCAACAATTTTTTATTTTTTATTCTTAATGTCAAATTACATTTTGATTAAGCAAACTGATAACTGTGTTTGTACTAATGTTTGCTCATATGATAAAAGTACATTTTACGTTTCATTTCAAGATTTAGCTTCATTCGTTTAACCAAACTGTATATTTGTGATCACGCTGTATCATGCAATACATTAGCAAACAAGTAGAGTGAATTACAATCTTTCACTGTGTTAATGGGAAATATAGCAAGTAACAATGTAACAAGTTAAACAGCAATATGTATTAGAGATGTTTCATTCCTGTCTGTTTTACTAAAAACATCCAGTGCAGCTTTTCTACACACACAGTCAGCCTGAGGGTGAATCTAAGGTCAGCAGAGATCACTGGATAAAGGTTAACAAATTACCACTATGCCTCTCACACGCTTGATTGATGTTGAGGGGGGGAGATGTGTGTATAGAAGTTAGGTCAAGATAAGGTAAGTTTAAAGCAATGCCATAAAATGTGCTTTACAGAATACTTGAGGCAAAAGTAAACAAAAACAAGTAAAACTGGAAAAAAGGCCAAACTTTTATTATATATATATACATACTTACATACATATATATATATATATATATATAGATAGATAGATAGATAGATAGATAGATAGATAGATAGATAGATAGATAGATAGATAGATAGATAGATAGATAGATAGATAGATAGATAGATAGATAGATATACACTATTGTGTATGCTCTTGCATTTAATTGCTTCATTATCTTTTTTTTTTCAACAACAGGACACAAGAATTCAGCAGTGGTATGTGCTTACTCGACTAATCGATGGCAAATCATAACTCGAGGCAGATTTCTTTAGTCAAAGCTGTATTTAATTGATCCACTTGGAATGCTTTTATATCAACTCTGTGTTCCAATTTCTTTTCCAACTGTGCTCTCATCATTTTTGACCCAAATATGATGCGTGGACATCTGTACACATCAGGCAGCATGTCATAGGCATGGATGACATGAAGCAGTAAAGTGAGGGAGGAGCCAAAGTTACTAATTTACTGACAGGACAATTAGAAAGGACTAATCTCCTATCTGAGCAAACTATTCCAGATAGGATGGGCATGCAGCAGGGTGACGAACTCTCCAGGGATCCGAAGGTGGGGGTCTGTTACCCAGCGGGGCGCCACGGGAGTGTTTGTGTTGACTGATTTATCAGGGTAAAGGTGAAATTCGGATGCATCAGACTTCCTGCTGTCACAACTGAGCTGTTGTTTTGCTTATTGTGCTCATTATGACTCAAGCAATTAGACAAGATTTTGCTCCAAAAATAGCAACAGTCCTGAAAATCAGTCCAGATTTAAAATCCAGGAAGTTAAGACCCAGACATCGAAATAGTTTCCAAGATCGTCATAAACCATTCCAAAAGGAGACTAAAACAAAAGTAGCAAGTTAATCACACAGTATATGCTGCTCATCTTTTCCCAATCCCCATTGTAAATACATAGATTAGCTACATCTGTACATGCAGTTTCTGACCTGCGCTGACTTTATTCCTTGAACATAACAGATTTCATTTTCCTTTTCTTTCCTTTTTTTTTCTTCCCTTTGATTTTCAAACATTATTATCTTTGCTCTCAAGTGCAAGAAGGGTAAACAGTAGCGGTGGAGAGTCATATGTCTCTTTAAATAAACCGTATTGTCTGATGATGTTTTAATGGGCAAACCTCGATCCCCTGGGCAGTGACCCTTCTGACTGTGTTTCTGCTATGTACTCTGCACAGGGTGCTGAGATGTAATTACTGTGTACATACCAGGCTTTTCTCTGGTTACTACACTGCAAAAAATATCCAACTCCTTTACTATTGCATTTTCACTTGTTTCAGGAAATTCCATTAAACCTTTAGACGCTTCATAACCACTTCTGGAATAAATCCAGAAAGATTCAAATTGGAGATAACATGAATAACCCCTACTCACTTGCAGGCCGGTTTCTTCATTTTCTCCCATAGATCATATTTTAGTTACTCACAACTGAAGTTTTGAAAATCACATCATTTATCATAACCATAACTGGATCCAAGAAAGCAGTGTTAGGATTCCTCCACTGTGTAATGCACTCAACAGATGTTAAAATAAATCAAAATTAACATGGTAGGAATAATAACAAACAAGATTATAGATAGATAGATATGTATAGATAGCCATGGAATATGAGCTTTGCAGTGTTGTGAAAGAACTTCCATCCAAATGGTACAAAAAGAGCTTGTGTAGTTTTGCAGTGTTTGTGTGATATATAGGACGTGTTCCAGTAGGCACACCACAATAGCAAAACATATGCACCAGATGCTGTTGTGGAAAACTTTTTAAGCATCTTCCAACTCATTAGCTTGGATTTGTTTTGTTTATTTATTGAATTATGTAATTATTATCTGGCTATCTGCATATAATGTGCGTCGCTTTTTAATACACACATGTAATTTGTGTCTTTTATTGTGAAGCACTATATGAAAGATGCTATTTAGTGTGAATAAACAAATATATTACCTAATTTTTACCTACTCCAAATGTCCAGGTTTGTTGTGCATCATGTCCTATCACTCTGGGACAATTCAGAATTTGACGTTAAATAGTTGAATCATATTTTTCAAGGAAATTCTTTTTTGTAGTGTCTGCCTGTACAAAATGTTCCTCCCACCTTTACCCCCCTGAAGTCCCTTTCCAGTCAAAACAGACAGGGTGTCCACAGAACAGGCAACACATAACTTTGGCTGCTATTTTAGTGATGTTTTCTTGGGAAGAAGCAGAAACATGTGCAAGACTGAGGGCATGACAAAGAGGATGGGAAACTTGAATGAAGGAATGAGCAAGAGAGCAAACAATGAGACAAAGTACCTCAACTCATATGTGAACTATTCCCACATTTTCCTTTTTCAACTAGAACTAATGAATTTTTGCAGACACAGGAAATGCTTTGGGAATAGGTAAAATTTCATCAAACACCGGATGTGTGCTTTTGATTAGTCATTCAGACCAAAGCTAACTTTCATAAGACAATATTATAAGAGTGCTCGAGAAAATAGCTAATGAGCAGCTAAGCTAACTTTATCTTGTTCCAAAGCATACAGTCATCTAATTTTTTCAGCACTGAGACCTAATTGGATTGTGAAGAAGTGAATCAGACAAAGAACATTTGTCTTTCACAATTATCAGGAATTCATATCTTGCGCAAATTTGCTGGCTTGCATTAACATTCGATTAAATTAAGTATTGATGAGTAGCAGAAACCATTGTCACTCCAGTCTTCCAACCCTTAACACTCAAGAGATTATTCAAAATTTTCATATTACAGAAAACTTCAAAAATCCAATGAATTCAGGTCATCTTGTTACTTTTATCGGTAATTCACCAGCTTTTTGGCCTTTTGCCTCCTAGCGCCTGTCTTCTATTAGAGCTCAGTGACCACCTATTGACTCAGTGTACAGAGGAAGCAATACAGTGACGTGGTGGACAGTCTAGCGTAATTCACGAGCCGACACTGAGGAAGCAGCCTGATGAAGACGTAAAGTAATATCCCAGCCGCACATGAGGTCAGCGATCCCCCTTTTACAAGCAGCAGGGAAAGTTCGAGCATCGGTCACGAGACAGGGCTGGGTCCTTTTGTTTCAACAAGAGTTCATCAGTTCAGATAATATAACAGGGTGAGGTGGCTGCTGCAGGCCATTTCTAATGTAATTAGATAATATCACATGCATGCACTAAAATTTGCAGACACAAACAATGTTCAAAAGAGAGTTACGTCATTCATTCCATGTGAACTATTTTCCTTTTTTTTAAATTATAACATAAAAAAAATTGTTCCACTTTGAAAGGAAAAGAGTTGCTAATCTGAGATTGGATGTTTCATTTATTTATTATTTTTTTACCTTTTTCTGATTTTTTTTTTTTATTTCTGCAAATAGCACTATAAGAAAAATACCAGCACGTCTCTCTTTTTAAATTATTTAATGATTATATATCTGTTGTCACCGTGATATTTTGTCTAGGTGCAAAATAAAGAAAAAAACACAGTATAAATAACACTGTCTAGTCTGTACTGACATTGTCCATGCCAGGCCACCAGTTAACCTCAGATGGATGGAAATCGCCCACATATAAGGTGGTGTGAGGTGAATCACCATAACTTTGGTATTAGTCCCATAATGCAAGCTGACGGTGGGGATTTCAGAAGCAGAGGAGGCAAGGCCAGAGGGTGGGACTGGGGTCCAAAGGGTTTGTGATCATGGATCTTCTGTGAATCATGCAGCCTAGCGTGCGATCGGCACACTGCCCTCCTCTTGACTCCCTCATAAGCTCTGTTACAATAACACACTTGCCTTCACTCTGGTCCTACCCCCTCCTCCCACCACCACTAATACTCCACTTCCCTGAAAAACACGAGTGGAAGAAAAAAAAGAAACAGCCACGTACCTAAAGTTTCAAGATAAAAGCTTGATGGTATTTATTTCGGCCGCTGGCTGCCCTCTGAATTCCATACTGTTGTTAGCATAACTGTGATGACAAAGATAATCTTTGTTATTATTATTATTATTCCCCACTTTAATTAATTTCACCCTGGGGCTGAGAATGGTAATGAAGAGCAGACATTGACTGCTTCAGCACCACTTGACTTCCTTAACACTGAAAGCCCAACCAAGTATAAGTCAAGGTTAACAGTGCCACCTACAGTAGAGAGAAAAGTCCATCATGTGCTCTGATGACATGAAAGGAACAACCGTGGACAGATATGAAGTATCAGCTATCCTGTACTGAAAGGATTTTACCCATTTTAATTTAGGCTGGATTCAGGGAAAGTGGGCCTCTTTATTGCAAATAAATTGTTTAAACATGTTTAAAGGTTTTAGAGCCTTAAACTGTGAGAGGCCTCCCCTTTAGACATGAGTTGTAGGCTGAGAGGGACAAGTTGACAGCCTGTGGCTGTATATGTAGTAGTTTAAGTTAATTGTACTAAATTTCAGTCAATTATACTAATTTATACTAAAAGTAACTACTTGTCAGTAGTTTAAAACACTTTAATAAAAAAAAACCTCTAACAAAAAGTATATTTGATGTTGAACCCTGAAACCTGGGAACTAAATACACACACAAAAAGATGTTGTGATTTGAGGCTAAATAAATAAAACTAAACTGAACATACAGAGCTGTATGATGAGCTTTAATGTTGATTTAGAATTCAGAAATTATGGTGTAATATATACAATATGTAATTGTACCACTTATGTAAGTTCACAGAATAAATCATTCATAATCAACGAATAAGATTTGCATTCTGTCTGTCTCTCACAGCTTTACCCTAATCTTTTGTCCAATATTGAATAAAAAATGCTTAATGCCAAAAATGCTACAACTGACACAGAGACTAAAACATCTGAAACAAGTGCTGAAAACAACAAGAAAAGCATGGCATTGTGCATTCTTGTTTTTGATTATGGTCAGTGATGGCTTTGGTTTTTATTAGCTTTTTTGTGTTTACTGTAGTTGTTCAATTTGTAGTTTGTAAAAGAATTGTGTTTTTAATCATCTGAACTGACTGCACTTTAGTGTCATCAAGCAAATATAAATTTGCCTCTCTTTAAATTTCCCTACAGTCATGATAATGTTGCAAAGATCTAAAAAAGACTGTGGTCCAAGTGTCTCATAAGACAAATTCATCTTGATAGAGAAACCCACTCTAAGTCATTGCCTACTTTGTTACAATTTATTATTTCACAGCTGACTAATTTAGTTCATCAGTTTAAGGGACTACCCGCAGGAATCCAGAGATTTAACCATTTGCCTTGGCAAGAGAAAGACAAAAAAGAGGCAGAAGACGAACCATTGATGTTTATCCTCAGCCTTATCACTGCTGGCGATAGGCTTGTAAATATTATCCTATTCTCTTTAATCCACTGCACGACGTCGTGCTCACCCACTTACCGGAAGCTCCGACATTTACCTCGGGATTTGCCGGGGCTTGGGTTAGAGTGGCTGTGAGTGGGAAAGTGCTAATCTACAAGGCCGATTCCGGATTAGTCTGGTGAGCCAGGTGACCTGAGGCCCTGAGATCTTATTGGTCACAGGAGATGCAAGCCTGTGGTTCATGGTCGGGGGGTGAATGGCTAAAGGAAAACTAAGAAAATGAGAAAGGGATCTCACTGACTCTAAAGTCTCTTTTTTTCCCCTTTTCTCTCACTCTTCTTTTTTTTTCCTCCTTTTTTCTCTCCTTGTCTCTCTTCCGCACTCTTTCTTGCTTACTCTGTCTCTCAAGGAGCCTTGATGAGAATTCCACTAATCAGCTGAGGATTAACAGGGACTCAGACAACACTACAACTAATTCCCCCTTCACCGCCACTGGGGCAGCATGAGGCCTCACAGAACACTGCTGTACATCAGCACACTAGTACAGAATAAATCATTATGCATGAATATGAATTTTTCTGCTAGGCTCAGATATAAGAGATATTCACCTGTTGATTTCAACATTGCTTTAAACACGAGCCTGGATTATGTTCAGCTACATCATTTTAGAAGAAAAAAACTGTTGAATTGTCAATGCGTTTAATAATACATTAATTAGCTGTTAAAATAACTAAACAATATGGAAAGTTATGTTTTATTGCTTAATAAACAACTTTTTTTTGTCATTTATTTTTGTTTCATTTTTGGGAAAATGCATTTCACATTTCTGGCCATTTTTTAATCCGCATAGCATTTTAAAAATTTGAAATGAGGATAATTAACTGCAATTTTAGAAGCCTTTAAGCTACGAAGTAGTAGTTCCTTCCTTAAAACTGTGCAGCTGCGCTTTTGTTGAGCACAAATATGATGAAATATTCAATAAAAACATTTAACAAAGGAAAGTAAAAAAAAAAAATGTTACTACATATATGACTCATCTTGTCTAAAATACCAAAATTGGCAATAATGTGTTGTACAAACACAGCACAGCTCGATGTTTTAATCGTAATGTTTTCTTATATCGTTCATATTTTCTCTAAGACAAGTGTGTAAGCCTGCATGACTGCTTTGAGGGTAATCCTGTAGGCTTGGATAGGAACACGATGGTCAGCTTGGGTTTTTCAAAGTGACACTGGCATCAGGAGCTCATTCATTTTAATGTCAAGACTCATTCACTTGCTAGGTCATGCAGGCCCACCCACAAAGCAATTCTCATTACAAAAAAAGTGAAAATCAAAAGTGTAAAGTTTCACACCATAGATATGGTACATATTTTGTCACGATATTTTGAATTTGCTTAATTTTAGTAATGCAAACTGCAATTTGACCAGTCCAGAGTTCATGATAATAAATTAGAGGCACTGAAGGTAATTCGGTTGCATTTTCAGTCTGGTTAAGTACATTTTTGCAGCAGTTCCATGCTATCGCAGAGACAGGTTGGCTTCTCAGCCTCCCACAGTTTTGCAGTAATGAAGGAGCTGTCTTACCCAAACAAACAGGCTCTCTGGAGATGTACCTCAACTACCTCCTTAATCCAGGAAGTCTCCTTATCTCCCCACAAATGGCCCCGTAGTGAGCCACAGCACACTACAGTGTCATTCATCAGTTAAACCCCAGAGCGATGAGCAGGTACGATTGCTTGATGTTCGGAAAGTGAAAAGTGACCGTTCTGAATATGATAGCATAAATCAGGGCTTCACCATTAGTTTTGTCAATATCGCCTCAGCTTATTTGTCACTATATTGAATCCTTACCGAATGATGTGCTGTTACAGTTCACTGGCAGACTATTAACGATCATCTAACCAAAGTCTACCTGGTGTGATGGTGCTGTTGTGTTCTTTCTTTTCAAAACATCACATCTTGGGCAATGAAATTCATTTCAGGTTTTGCAGGTCTAATTCAGTTTAGTTAAAAAAAATTTAAAAATAAAATAAATTCATAATTATAATAAAGGTCAATCAAATGGACCAATATGAAAAAAAATAATAATAAAAATTTTAAAAAAATTAAATGAATAACAAATTAAATCAGTACATCCCTTTGTTCAGATCTTCTTAATGTTAAATGAAGAAAAATACAACAACTGTTGGACTGGATTGATTTGTTGAACATATCAAGAAAAGCAGTATTTTTTAATAAAGGGCCTGTAGATACTAGAACATCATGAGCCTTACAGAAACACACAATATAGCTTAGCCTCACTCACTCCCATGCAATTATTTTCTTTGCTGGTTTTGAAAATAAATTAAACAAATGAACAAAAAAGGAAAAGAAAGGAAAGAAAGATCAGATTTCTGTAAGACTGCACAGAATATAACTTCTATCTTGATATATATGAGCAGTTTTGTTTACGAGTTCCAGAATTATGTTGAGACTTAAAAATATATGGTTTACAGCCCTTAAAAAGTTAAATGTTCAAATTTAACTTTTATGACAAGTTTATGACATCTGATAGAAATACACTGAAAGGGCTTGTGAAAAGAAAAAGGAGGGCCTGGAGGTGTTGACACGGAGAAAAAGGGGGCACAAAAACAGAGGAGGGAGGACTGGAAGCAGAGTAAAGTAATTTGTGGAGGAGTGGTGATACTTGGCGCCACTCATTAGACAGCTTCATAAAGAGTTAAAAGCTTTGCTTCTTGGACTGAATACACTCCCACACAAAGCTTAATGGACCATGTCAGAAACAGAGCTGTCAAATAACAAAAAAAGGAACTTAAAAATTTATATCTATACATAAATATGCAGTATTTTAAGAAGCATTAAGAATTTAAGAAAACAATAACATACGGAACTAAACTGACAAATTACAATCGATTGCAAATAAATATGGATGAATATGGCATGATGGTTTGGTAAGATTATAATTTCATATATTTATTCAGAAATGACACAAAATAAAAAAAAACCTTTTTTTAAGTTAAACTGCTTTTCTGTTACCAATAACAACACAGTTAAACAATTAAATGCTGAAAATAAGTAAAATATAAATAGACTAAAAATATAAAATTGGTTATGATTTAGCTAATTTTAATTCACTATAATGCCCCCAGGTTTGCTCTTTGTAATTTAGATGATTAAAAATGTCTGATTTTTGTTTTCTTTTAACAGCTGTCAAATTTACCTAGAAAGTTAAATCAATGTAATACGAGACTGACTGTTTTTATTTCAACTGACCTACATAAAAAGTAAGTATTAGGTTTAAGTCTAATCAGTCTTTTTGCTTTTGGTTTGCTAACAAGACTTTAAGGTTGCTTTGTTATTTTGTCATGTATTTACTGTATCTGCTGTATAATTTGTAAATCTTCTAATTTAATAAATTGTGCAGTTCTCTCTTATGATTGAATTGTTGTCTGTGTTAATATGTGTATGTGCTAAATAGCCGAGCAGTTTCCCATTAATATCAATTACTCTGAGGCAGGTTTTGAGCTAGTTGCTACTTGCCAGTTGCCAGAGCTTTCATCCAGCAGTGTTGATCGTTAATACTGATGTGTACATTTTTCCAACTAAAGCTCTTATAAAGAGCTAAGACCATAAGACGGTGTTTGCGAGTTTAGTAACTACGCCAACAAGGCAACAAGGAGCTGGAGAGAATTGGAAACCGAGTACGCAGCCGCTTCAGAAAGCTGAAAACAGCTGTGTTTTTACAACCGCTGAAATACAACGCTGGAAAGGATTTTTTTTTTCCTCAGCTACCCATACTGCACCTGCCATTTCCATCACAGCCATGTGGTCACAAAGGGAGCAGTATATCTGTCAACAGGATCAAGTCCTCAATAGACCCCGCAAGCCACTCAATCCTTCAAGACACCCCCTCCACAGGCCTCAACAAAGCCTCAAAACCCCTCAACCTGGCCATGTTGGCCAAATTCATTCAGGATATCCTCCAGTTTTCTACAAGGAAGATACCTCCATCACCTGTCGAACTTGTCCAAACTACCTGGGGAGCTGTTTATTACCATTCCAGAGACCAGGTCAGAAGTTAGTAACCTGTTTCTGAGCTTACTTTGCGCAATTTTGCACACCAAAAATGTCTGTATTAGCAACATTATTTAGTGTAGGAAGAACAAGGACATGGAAAAATAAAAACTCACTAACCCTCATAAAGACACCTGTCATCGTGGCTCAGCTCTGAACTCTCCATAAGCATTAAATAGTATGGGTCCTGAGTTATCCCCACATCTGACCCAAGCGGTAGTGTGGGGTAGGCACCCTCTAGGTAAAGCCCAAAAGACGAAGAAAACGGGGATACTGGTTCAACCTGCCGGGGATTAGGAAGGGGTCACAGTGGATTGGCTGGGTTTTCCTCTCCCACCGAGGAGGGAAAACAAATATTAATCACCTCTAGCACTTCACACACAAAGGGCCCCAAGGCACAAGGGCAGGAGGGCTAGCTGAGAAGAAGACACAGGCCCCGACAACTAATGAAACTCCCTCCTTAGTGGCTTTGCCATGGTGGGTCTTGATCTCAAGACACCGTGGAGTGTAGAGTATGTGTGTTTGCAATGTTTGGAGGCAAATGTAGTTGTCCTTCTACATGCATGTGATTACTGTTATTACTGAGTTATTAACATAAAGGTAATAACTCAGTATTAAGTGCATGTTTACATCTATGACCTGTATATGTTTTACATATTCCGTGTACTTAGAAAAGTAACAGAGTGATCAAGACAGAGAAGGAAAATGAGCATGTGTGATAACATAGATAGCAGAAAATGTGTGTTTGTTTACTCTGTTCCTACTTGGCAACACGTTCCTCTTCCTCCCACACCTCCCAAAACTCCCCCGTCCTTCGTCCACAAGGCATCTCACAAGTGGTAACGACGAACCCCACCTGGCATACTGGTGATGGTGCCATCTGGTTGTGGCCAAAGCTCGCCATCGGGCCCGCAGTCAGTACCCACAAGCCAGTGTGGTGTTGTTTAATGAGCGCATATGAGCAAACATTTGACTGCCAGGTGGCGTTGCAGCCACGCCATGCAGACCAGGCGTGGTTCTGCCATTGCCGTTCAAACCCGGGGGCATCAAAGAGGGGCCTTGGATTTCTAAAGTAACTAAGACATAATCCACCCCCTTATTGGTCCCATTCATATTGAAATACATGATCAGAGGAGCTGCAGAGGCCTTAATCTTGCCAATGAGCGGTCCGGCACAGCTGCAGGGATAAAGTCAGAGTATGAGACTGCCAGTATATTAGAAAAACTCAGGCCTTGCTGATTGGATTAGGGGAGACGAAGAAGGGGGGGTGTCTCGGGGGTGAGGAAATGTCATCTTCCAGCGTTATGTGTGGCGTGGTGGTCTCAGTGTTGGCGACCAAGGATCAGGAGGTGGGGCAGACACACTTTGTCCCAGGGTTCAGTGACCCACAAAATAGAAATTGAAGGGGGTGAGATGAAGAATAACGACAAAATGGAAAGCAAAGGCAAAGGCTGAGTGTGTGTAGTCAGGCCTTGATAGCACCACCCAGCCACCCAGCGTGAGCTCGTCTGGTATTAAGTTGTAGCATGGCAGTTTTGAGGAGGAAAAGAAAAAGAGAGTCAGAAAGAGGGAGAGGACTAAACCGGGCATTAGCTGTCGACTTAAAGGTTTGTTCTGGTTCCTCTGGTAGGAAGAGCCGCCCCGTTTAAGTGTGATTGAGCATGGCTTAGATGGGGATCAATGGTTATCCTCTTGACTGTTTTGTTTTGAGGTTTCTTTTCTGTATTTACTGTGAGGAAAAGGAGAAGCCATTTTGTTTCACAGAGCATGAGCCAAATATTTCCATAGTTGTATGTCTGGCACTGGCATTGTGATTTATTCATTTAAACTGGCAAATACTTCTCAAACACACGCTTCACTATTCATTACTGTTGCACACTTAACTCCTCCTTGATTATCAACCTAAACATTGTCTATAAAAACTGTGGACACTCATTTTTTCCTGGTGGTATTTTGAGAGTGCTTGTATATCACATGAACATTCTGCTCGAGTTTATTTCTTGTTATTTGGTGAGAGTGGGCATTTGACCCTTGCCCTGTTCTGCAATCTCCTATGTAGAGATGGCTTTAATGTTTATCTAAAATAACACGCTGTATAGGCTCAGGTTTCTTTGCTTTTCTCTCTCTCTCTCTCTTTTTTCTTAGCCTCACTTTCTTTTTTTTCAGGTGCTAAAATCTCCAATCTCCTGAAATCTTTGATACAAACTTGCAAAAGTGGTCATTCTTACCCTATTTTCTAAAAAATAAAATATTAATTTGTTAATTATTCTCTCTTAAGCTTTTGGCTTGGTAAGCCTGCACAGGTTTTTATGTTCTTCTGTATTAAGCACATTTATTTAGCTGGTAATGAAATATGCTATTGACATTGTCATTGCCATTAAGCAACATGTTTACCGTGCCTTTTTCAGACTTCACAATTTAAATTCTATGACCTGCCTGCAAGCTATAATGTCTGTCATTTAAATGCAAATGATATAACATTATCAATATACATTCAGGGTTTAAAGCGCATTTAAAGCACACTTTGTATACATGTAATATACAAAATATAAGCTATAAGACAAACATACACAAAGACTCTACAGTATATATGCAAAAAAACAAAATCTTATGTAATATTTTTTTTCTGCCAGGACATTTATTGCTGTGGGTGATTAGACTGATTCAGCATCATTATCTCCTTCAGACACACAGTTGGGAGCAAAAGCATAGAGTAACACGGCCTATATGCACTGGGCTGACGATGGATTTTTGGCTCATGGTACACCTGCCCAAGATATTTACACTGGATTGACACTTAGCCTGCACTTAGGAAAGTATTGCAGAGAATTGCATGACTCTATTTCACATAAATTATTATTCTAATTTGAAGATTTGAACAATTTCATGATATGATCGAATAATAATGTTTCCTAACCCGATTGCAAAATAGTGCCAAATACACTTCTACAGAGAGAGAGAGATTTCAGGTTTAGGTCTTTTAATAAATAAAAATAAAATAAAATGTTGCACTACAATCTACATAACGGGGTCTCAATACTTTCTGAATCCCCTCTGAAATTGAATTCATATAAATCAAAGTGTACTTGCGCAAATCATTTCTTATTAGCGGACCATATATTATTTAAAATCCACCAGCAATTATTATTGGATATATGTGTGCCTCGACAGACATATATATGCACAAACATGCGCATGTGCATAACCAGACACACAGGTGGGACATCTAATCTCAGTCATTCTTTGAGTTTGTAGACAGCAGACTTTCATGGAATCCCTTTGCAAATTTAACCAGCCACACTGGAAAAACTTTACCACTTCGTGTTTTCACTGTGAGAATACTATGCCAAGCACATTTCTCCATAACATGTTAAAGATAAACTTTATATCCAGGACAACATTTTAATCTGAGAGACGTATACACAAATAGCAGCTTTCAATTAAGGTTCATTGTATTTTAGGATTGAGTTTAGATTCATTTTGAATCTTTCTCTAAACTGGAAGGTTGAAGTTTAAACTCTCATTTCCTTAAATTAGATCCACATGACCACTGATGTTTTTAATGATACTGCCCTGCCCCAATACATATCTACTATATCTATTATATCTACTATCTACTAGGCATGAATATTTTCCTACATTATTACTGAACAGTATTAAATATATGATTAAATATGACATTGTTGTCATATTATATAGTATAATGCACAATAGACATGAGAGGTGTGCAGTGCAAATCAGAATTACAGATTAGTACAAATGTTTGACCAAACCTCATAATACATTTAGAACAAATTTAACATTTACCTATCAAATACAGGTATAAATCATACATTTCTCAAAATGATGACATATTTCAGCAGTATTAATTCCTTTATATGTGCATTTTTTTCCTTTTTAAACTGTATTTATTCCATTTTGCTTAATTAAAAAAATTCACCGTGAATTACGTAATTCACTGTTATTTCTATTAAATACATGGCTGCACCGGGGTTTGATCCCACCCAGGATATTTACTTAAGCACTACATTGCTGCATGCTCTCTCAAAGAAGAGTTGATCATTGTATTTTGTATTACTATAATGTTCTCTCTGGAGGTTTGGAACCTTAAAAAACCTGTCTACCTCCGTTATCTATCATATGATGTCATACATCTGCACATGTACCGTTGGTCACTCGAGTCAAAAAGCAAATGTCTGCTTTGGTCCCTGTGGGCTAAATGAGCTAGCTCAACAATGCTATTGTTCCTTCGAGGGATCTACAGTTGATTAAGTACCCTGTTGAGAGAGTGGAGCTGTTGCCAAACAAATACTAAAATGTCCACAGCAACAATGGTTGGTCCAGTGCCAGAGATAATTATCCACTGTGTGGATTCACACACCAATGGCGGCAGAGCTGCCAAAGTGCTCGCCTGACATTGAGCATTTAGGGTTCGG